>NC_136261.1:414945589-415278089 GCF_964187855.1 Myxine glutinosa
TATATAAAAGAGTTTGTAAGATCCTGATTTATATCTGATCGATCTGAGTAGTTACATTCAAATTCCCTTTGATGTTCCTCGTCTTGTTATCCCAAGGTTTGTGCCGTTTACCTGACGGATTCACCTGGGGATCAATTTCAAGAAAAAAAAATTCAGATAAAAAGGGAATTTTCAATAAATACAACAAATAGTTCAGTATTATGAGGTACACTGGTAGTCGGGTCTCCCAACATCGGGGGCAGGAGGATGGGGGTACGGGGGGGAGGGGAAAGAGGTGATTTATTGGAATTAATTTTTTTAAAAACCCTCCACATGGGATTCAGGTACATATTAATACAACAAACAACAACAGGCATTTTAAGGCCATTTTCCCTGCAAGAGTGGGGGTTAGTCCTGCGGTCCCCAGGTAGATATTAATAAAATATTATATTCAACTACCACTACTAAACTCGAGTTTTAAAAGTTATCTTTGAATGAAACGAACATTTGAAGAAGAATCCAAATTGTATGGTGAGGAGAGTGAAGAGTTCGGGTTAATGTTAATTTCACTTTAAATGAGATAAACAATGAACTTATTTAATTATATAAACTTTATTTTAATATAAACATTAATCAGTAATAACATCGTCATGAACAGGTAAATGATTTGATTGATTTGAACCAAAATAACCAGATCAGTTCGGGATGAAAGTTTATTTCACTAAATGTACAAAATGAACGGAATCAACCCAAACCCCAAGAGCGGGTTTAACGGGGTCCATGAAGTTCCCCCTGAACACGTGCAGGACCCGCGAGTCCCCAAAACACGCCAACTCTCCCGCCTCGCAATCTAAGAAGAACCCAAACCGTTCAGGATCCCCCGGCACGGACAGGTCGGTACGTTGATCGTTGTGACATGCGGAGTATTTGTTATTATATTTATATAAACACCAAGACTCAGGATTCAGTCCCAACATGCTCTCTTCTCCTTTTCTCACCATTGAGTTTAAACAGATTCCCATTCCCCACCAACGACTCGTCCTCACATCGACCTCCCAGTAATGACGACCCGAGGAGAAACTCTCACGGGAAACAACTTGTGACCAATAATTAATCAAACCGATCAAGATGTTCCGGGTACTGAATCTCAGTCCTGGTGAGAGTCGCTGTCCTGAGATCCCCGGAGATCTTGATCTCTGGATGTGCAGAGTTTGGGTCCAGACTTGGGGTCCGTCCATCTGAGGACACGACACAGTGTTAGACAAATGGACAAAAATACAAATACATGTCTCTTTTTATAAACTTTGGGAATCACATTTATCACAAAAAAACAACTTTTATTTCAATTGTTTTTATTTATTTACTTCACTTCCAACACCTTAATTTATTTATTTACTTTACCACCAACAACTTCGAGGGGGAGGATCGGGAGGAGAGAAGACGAGGGAGGAGGTGTGTGAGAGTGAGGAGAGAGGATGAGGAGGGAAGGATGAATATCCGGCAGATGTGACGCCGTTTAACGGGACGATGCGCACATTGGTGAAACACCAGGATGAGAGTCTATAGCTCGGTCGGGATTCAAACCCAGGTTAGACACCTTAGAGCGAGTGTGGATACCTCTCGGGCATCGTGCTTGTCCCGTTGCTTTAATTCTCCAATTTATTTTGCCTTCCATCCAATTCCGGAGATATCCCCATGGAGCAGCGAGCCACCGTATCACCATGGAAACCAAGTGGCTTCAGCACTTGACGCGTTCGTTGTTTTACATGTATATTTTTTTATTGATATAATAATTATAACTATACTAATACAATGAAAGCAGATCGCACGAAAAGGGGGGGAATAAGACATTTATAGCAGGTGAGGCACCGCCCGAGGCACTGCACATTGCCGCAGACCCCAACAAAGGCATGTGCAGGGGGGAGTTTGAAGAAGAAGAATTATCAGAAGCAGATTGTTTCTCTGTCATATTTTCCAAGTTTAAATAAAGTTTCTCGTGAGTTTAAAGAAGATCTGGGCGGTGTATGTTGCCACAAACACGGGGAAAATCAAATTTGTTGTTTTTAGCTCAGATGGAATGAAGTTCAGGTAAGCTGATGCGACGGCGCGTCCATCAATCCGTCTGTAAAAACATTTGCAATTTCTTCTCCGAAACCGCTGATGGGATTGTGACCAAATTTGGCACAAATGATATTTGTTATGTTGTGACTAAAATTTGTTCACAGCATTAAAAACATCCAATCCAAAGTGGATCCAGGTTTGACCCACCAAATCGCCTTTGCCTCTGAATCGACACACACTATTTTGATGATGAAACGTCACCACAACCTTCATCACCCATGATGTACCAAAATTTGTTCACGGCATTCAAAAAACGGTGGGGAGAGGGGGGGTTTGCCTCCCAAAATAAGTATTTTTTGTTTGTTTGTTTGTTTAAAGCCTTATGATTATGATAGTATGATTCTACATGCTGCCCTGTCTTCGAGCAACCATTGAAATTGGTTTAAAACACATTTAGTCAGTGTAGTCTCTTGATTATTCCACCAGGTGAGCGTCCATATGTTTTATGTTGACTATAATACTCGACCTGTCGCTTCGCTGACAGAAATACCAATCTTTGCTGCGATGGCTAAGCTATGGGGGAAGAAAAAAAAGGATTCCTGGGAGATCCTTCTCTCCGTGCAGGGATAACCAAAGTCACGTGTTGGCATTTGCAGTTTTGACACGCATGTACCCATAAATTATCTATATATATAAAAAACAGTTTGTGTGTGTGTAATGTTACCGATGGACTCCTAAACGGAGAGGCTCACGTGCTTGATATTTGGCATAGTCATGGCCATTGAGCCTGGGAAGAACATGGCCGACCTAAAAAAAATTATTTCATAATATTTTTTTTACAATATTTTTACGTCAGCACATTTCAGTGAGGAATATTATGCACGGAATCTGACCGGTGGCAGAACAGCGTGCTGATTCGCTCAGAGCGATCACGTGATGTTCCTTGCCGCCATTAACTCAGTTACGCGTTCGCACGTATTTCAGAGCGAAAAGCGATTGCGTTTTTTCACATTTCAGCGAGGAACATTGCCATTCACACCACATAGGTTTTTTTTTCTTTCATCTTTACGAGATCCATATTTTTTATTCATATTTACCTCAGCGCATTTCAGCGAGGAATATTATACACGGAATCTGATCAGGTGGCAGAGCAGCGCGCTGATTCGCTCAGAGCGATCACGTGATGCTCCTTGCCGCCATAAACTCACAGTTACGCGTTCGCACGTAATTCACACGTTCAAAACAAACGAGATCTGCGAAGCGAGTTGGTCGAGTCGTGCTAACTAAGATGGCGACACGCGGCTTCACTTTTCACGGAGTATGAGCGTTCTATATATTTTCAATTCAGTGCGCCCGACTCGCTCACGTACTTGATTTGTGGCATAGACATGGCCATTGGGCCTTCACGGTGTAATTTGTGCGAGGCTTTTGTCCGAGTGAGCTTGAGTCGAGAGGGCGAATGTACGGGTTGGGAATGTACGGGTCTCCCTTCCCCCGCCTGACATCGCCAGTACTGGAGGGCGTCACAGGATCGGTGAGTCTCCAAAATCCGCTTCGTGCTGTTGCGAAGATGCAGGACGATGTTGCGATTGTTGTGCTGCTCTCTGACCATGACAACTGCAACGTCATTGTTGACTGGCCCTCCCATTCTCTCCCCCTTCCCCCTCCCCCTCCCCCTCCCACGTTCTCCCTCCCACTCCCCCCCCCCTCCCCCTCCCCCTCCCCCCTCTCCTCCCCTCCCCCCCATTCCCCTCCCCTCCCCTTCCCCCTCTCCTCCCCTCCCCCGCCCGGCAATGCCGGGTACTTCTGCTAGTTTTTAATAAACTAGAACAATGCGACTGTGTCGCCAATATGCCTCCGCATAGCCCCGCAATGGGTAGATGCCATCGTTCGCTGTCCTAACAATAAACAAATTTGATTTAAATCCCTTCAGCTGTTTTCAAGTATCACATTTCTACCCGACATGACGGGTTTCACATCGATCGGTGAAGCAGTTTCAGAGACGGTATTTTTTTTTAATATCAGCTTTCAAGCCAATATGGTTGCCATATCACATGACATATGACCTTAAAAAATGTACATGTATGGGTCTGCATATGTATGGGTAGGGGATCACGTTTGTGAAGTTTCGTGTTAATCGGATAAGGTTCCTTTTTCTATCCAGTATGGCTGCCAAACCACGTGACCTACAACATCACCATTTTCAAACTATATGCAACAGTGCTGTTAGATAATTGTAAAATTTTGCATCGATAGGGTGAGCGGTTTCAGAAATATAATTATTTAATATTTACCTTCAATCCAATATGGTTGCCAAACCATGTGACCTATGATGTCATAAATGTAATATTTCAATACGAGTGGGTCATAGATCATGTGCATGCAATTTCAGATTTTTAGGAAAAGGAATTCGATTAAAACATTTTTGGCTGGTATACCACTTCACCCATGATGTCACCATTTTCATGCTTTTGTTCCCCATTGGGAGTAGTTGACAACGTGCCAAGTTTCAAATTTTTCCATTCAGCGGTTTCCGAGAAAAACACACACACAAAAACACAAACACACACGCACAAACACACACGCACACTCATTTGGGTCTTCGGAGTCTTTTGGGTCTCCGGTGTCTTTTGGGTCTCCGGTGTCTTTTGGGTCTCCAGTGTCTTTTGGGTCTCCAGTGTCTTTTGGGTCTCCGGTGTCTTTTGGGTCTCCGGTGTCTTTTGGGTCTCCGGTGTCTTTTGGGTCTCCGGTGTCTTTTGGGTCTCCGGTGTCTTTTGGGTCTCCGGTGTCTTTTGGGTCTCCGGTGTCTTTTGGGTCTCCGGTGTCTTTTGGGTCTCCGGTGTCTTTTGGGTCTCCGGTGTCTTTTGGGTCTCCGGTGTCTTTTGGGTCTCCGGTGTCTTTTGGGTCTCCGGTGTCTTTTGGGTCTTCGGTGTCTTTTGGGTCTTCGGTGTCTTTTGGGTCTTCGGTGTCTTTTGGGTCTTCGGTGTCTTTTGGGTCTTCGGTGTCTTCAGGGGATTTTTGGTCATAATTGTCTTTTGGTTCCTCTGGCCTTGAAAGGTCTTTGGGTCTTTTGGGTCTTCAGTGTCTTCAGGGAATTTTGGGTCTTAATGGTCTTTTGGTTCCTCTCGTCTTTAAGGGTATTTGGTTTTTTTGGGGTCTTCGGAGTCTTTTGGGTCTTCGGGGTCTTTTGAGTCTTCGGGGTCTTTTGGGTCTTCAGAGCCATTTGGGTCTTCAGGGTAATTTGAGCCTCAGGGCCTTCAAGGGTATTTTGGGTCTTTGGGGTGTTTTGGGTCTTCACGGGTCTTGGGGGCATTAAAGGCTCGTCAAATGTCTGAGGGGTCTCAGCAGTCTAAATGTAATTAAGAGGGTTAATTAAGAAGGTGTTAATTTTATTTGAAGAAGAAGTTTTCGTCACATATAAACAAACATACTGTTATGTCGGTAGGGTCGAGGAATATCTAGAGTCAGGTAGATCTGAATAGGTAACATGCTTCGTCTGTCGCGGCAGGGAATCAACGCTGTAATAAGTTCATAAGCGGGTTGTCGGGTAAGAATATACCTGTGAACATACCAGGATGTTCGTGTGCTCGGTAGTGATAGGGATTAGAGATAACAGCCCCTGTGTGTCACACCTGGTAATCAAACCTTTGTCCCTTATGGCAATGCATACCCATATAAACACTGAGACAGGCCCTGTAGTGCACACATTAATCTATCTATAATTCCAGTAATCTCTGTATGTCTGTATGTCTGTATGTCTGTGTGTCTGTGTGTCTGTGACCGCTGTTTCTCGACAACCACGGGTCCGATATACTTTAAACTTGCCAGGTATATTGCTGGGGACCCGAGGATGTGCCTTTTCAAGGTTTCATATTAATCGGACAAGTAGTTACCGAGCTATGGCGATTTAGCCGTTCGCCGTTCACTTTGGCGCTAGCGAATGGACCAAATCATTTCATGTAAATAGAGGGGGGGGGGGGGGGTTCTGTGGTCGTTACTGGCTTTGCGAATGGACCAAACCATTTCATGTAAATAGAGGGGGGGGATATAATTTTAGATATATATATATAGTACGGGCATGCCCTAGGAAGTACGGGCATGTACGGGCATATATATATAGAAGTACGGGCATATATATATAGTACGGGCATGCCCTAGTTAATTAAATTCCCTTCCCTGACAATGACTTTGGAAGAAAACGGACAGGAAACCAGGCCAGGACACCGCCGATGATGGCTGCCGCCAGTCGCATCATGAACTTGCATAGCAAACATGCCCAGGAGGTTGTGATTGGAAGGCGCTGATTGGGTGGTGCGCCAAGGCTGACGTCGTAACCCAGGTTATATAAGGGTGCGCCGAACGACATTTTCCCTCTTGCGCAGCTAGAACCCTTGCGCTCTCTGGCTGTCTCGGCGTGTTTGAAGCTCTTGTGCTTATTCTTGGTCTTGAGAGGTCCTGGTGGTCGTTGGCTTGCCATCTGCGTGGTGCTTGGAGCGGTGCTCGATGCTTGTCCTTGGAGCGGTGCTCGGTGCTTGTGCAGGAGCGGGGCTCGGTGCTGTGAACGGGCAGGACCTTGTGTGCGAACGGAGAGGGCGTTGGCTTGGGCCTTTGCGGGGATGTGGTGCTGGAGCGAGGAACCTCGTGGTGTGCAGCGGAGCTTGGAGCCGCATGGGGACAAGACAACGGACAGTTAGGACGCACCACATTTTACATTACATAACGAACGTTTTTCTTTTGGTTATTCATTTTCCTGTGTCTTGTTTTTGAAGTGAGGTGTGTGAGATCCCAACTTAGGCTCTTTATTTGATTACCGTCACGTTTCATTGTCTCGGGTTCCGGAATAAACGTGTTTATTTTTGTAAATTATAATTCGGTGTCGAGTACATTAATTTCCCTGCAGCTGCCGTCAGTTCACTGAAGATAAGCGCTTTTGCCACAGCTTCCACTTCCCTTCTTCCTCCCGCGTTTTATAGCCGAATCCGTGTTTGGTCGTCGCCTCCAGTAAATCCGTTCTGGTCCATCCGCGGTCCCTGGTCTAAACCGGAAGGGTCCGCGTGACAACTGGTAGTCAGGAGTGGGATTGAATCCTGTAGTAAATTTGGTGTCAAGAGAGGATCTGGGCCCGTCAGACAAATTTTATTGTCCGCGGCGAGACATCGACACGGTCGGGCGTACATCGTGCCCGACATTTGGACGAAAAATTATCGTAGTCCGAAGCGATAAATTGTATAGTCGATTGGGCTTGCACGACGCGAAAGGTGCGTCATTAAATTTAGATCGACATCTGAGGTAGAAGCCGCGCGGGAAAGCGACCTCCTCTCCTCGGATGGAAGAGGTGAGCGGTATGGAGGAAAGGAGAATGGAAGATGCGGGAAGCATTGGGGGTGAGTCGGACGTAGCTGTGGTGGAGCGTAGTGGTGGAACTTCCCCCGCCGGAGGGACGGCCCCCATGGACAGCCAGGCCTTAATGAAATTTATGTCGGAGTTAATAAATAGTAGCAGTGAGCGAACCAGTGCGGAATTGAAGGGAGAGATGAGGGGAATGAGTAGAGAGATGGGGGAAATGAAAAATGAATTAAAAGGAGAGATCGGAGAAATGAAAAATGAATTAAAGGGAATAGACAATGACATGAAGGGAATGAAAGGGGAATTGAAGGGAGACTTAAAGCGAATGATTAACAAAATGGATGCCAGGACGAGTGAGTTGGAGGAGGAACAAAAGAATGGTGCCGTTGGGGCCCAGGAGAAGCCAAGAGTGGCAGAAATTCAATCGGAATGGGGGGAAGCCAAATTGGGAATTGCACTGGGAATGGCAATGGAAGTAAATGGGGAGTGCCCACAGGTGAATGGGGAATGCGTACAGGTAGATGTGGAATGTGAAGAGGTGAATGGAGAATTAAATTGTAAGGGAGGATGTTGCCCACATCGTGGCCTGGAGGTTTATCAGGGCCGGGTGGATGTCACAACACCCCAACCGGGGGATTAATTTGGAATGGTGCAGCACCAGGGCGGTGGTGCAGAGCGAGAGGGGGTATCATTATCGGGGGTCCGGCTAATAGAGCCGGACTGGGTATTTATTGGGGAAGACCTGTCAGGGCCACACATTATTGATGGGGATGATGAGCATGATGTGATCAGCGGCTGGGGACATGGGACAGTCCCATGGAGGACAAGGTTGACCAGGCCGAAAGGAGTTTGGGGGATGAGGTGAGTCGGTCCGAGGATGTGGTTGAAGTGACCGAGGGGACCCTCACCGTACACTACGATTTGGTAACGGAGGCTCCAAAATTACAGAACCAGTTGGGCGAGTTTGTTGGCTCCGGGCTGAATTCGGACAGAGAGGGATCGGGAGATAGTGCCTCCGACAATTTGGTCCCCGTAAGGAATGTGGACCAGCTGCAGGGAGGGGCAGAACAACCTGAGGGAGTCGTTACCTGCAACTGTGGTTTGGCACAGGTGGTGAGAAATTTTAAAAGAAAAAAGAAAATTACATTTAAATGGGAAATTCATTTGGAGCAGCCTTGGTTGGAGTTGGTCCCCGGGCTGCGGGATTTGGACCAGGAGAGGTCATTGTGGATGGCCTCGGGCAAAAGTTGCCCCTTTC
Source organism: Myxine glutinosa (assembly GCF_964187855.1). Lineage (NCBI taxonomy): Eukaryota > Metazoa > Chordata > Myxini > Myxiniformes > Myxinidae > Myxine > Myxine glutinosa. The sequence goes on from NC_136261.1 coordinate 414,954,234, forward strand.
AAAATTTGGGTATGCCAGCCAGCTGGGGGGCTGTGCTGGCGAGATTTGGACGTGGGGTCCAGCCTTGGGTGTCGAGGTACGACCTGGGCCCCACGGGTGGTCTGGTGGAGTGTGGCGTCCCTTGTCCATCGGGGCGCCGCCCGAGCTGATGGCTCGGGCCGACAGGGTCACCGGACCCTGGTGGGGGTTAAGACCTTCAGGGGGTGTCCGAGGTGGTTTCTCAAGCCTGGGATGGCATTTATTGAGGACCACTAGGGGGAGGTGTTGTGGGTCGCGCTTTGGTGGTGGCATAATGGACGGCCAACTTGGGCCTGATGTAGTGAACACCCGGGCATGCGGCCTGACACCCTCCTCCTGAGACTCTAGGACAGCCAGCATGTGGTGACCTGCCATGCTGTGCTATGGACGTGGGTCGAACCGAATGGACAGGAATGAGATAGCCCACCGGCCAACTATTGGGGCATCTGTGGAACGTGATGGTGTTAGAGTGACCTTCCACAGATGTTCCGTTATGATTTATGGACTCTCGGTTTGGGAAGAGAGCCATGGGGTTAATGTGATCGGGAATGTGTAACGAGCCGAGCATATGGGCCATGCTCGGCTGGCATGTGTATGGCAAAGCATCGTTCTTTGGTGAAATGAGTGAATTGTGAAAAATGTTAGACATGGGTAATCTGTGGGTTAGATGCAAATTTAAGGGTGAATTTTGAAATGTCATGGTGGTCACTGACAGTTGTGACACCATTATTGATCCAGGTGTGTAGACCAAAGTGTTGGAGGCTGTGATAAAATTGACAGGGTAGCAGGACACAGCTTTCAACTGGTTGCGGGGGCGACTGTGCCGATATTTGGGACACGGGATCATGGGTATGGAGTTGGGGGTCTGGGAGTCAACGTGATGCTATGGGTGTCCGAGGTGTGTGGACCATGTCTTCTGGGTGGGTTTCCTGGTGGAGCATGGCTGTCGACTGGACCTTGGTGTGGTCAAGTGTGGGTGGGCACTGGAGGGCTGCAGTTCTATGGACTGGGGGGTGAGGGTGGCGCCGCACTGCGACCGTCTCCCCCAGGGCCGAGGTTGTGCGTGCGGTAGTGTTTGTGGCAGCAGGTGCTCACCACATTGGCCAGCTGGAGCTTATGCAGCTGTGTTCCTTGCAGGGGGGCCGAAGGATGGATGGTGGGGCGCACCCTTGTGGACACTCATGGGCCATGTTGGCGTTTTGACTGCTCACCTTGTCCCGATGACCCTTGCACGGTAGAGGTGTGGAGCTGTCGTAGCCACATGCAGTTGTGTAGTGATAATCACCGTTGGATGCGGATCCACATGCCTGCCAGGAAAGTGGGGACAAAAGAGAAATTTGGAAGAATTTGATTGGTCCAATGTGAAATTTTGGGATTTTGTGGGTGGATGGCACTTTGGACCTGACCAACCGGTAGTTACCTGCAAATCAAGGTAGAGGTAAGGCCTTGATGTTTACTGTCCCAGGCTTCAGGACCTGCTTATGGAAATTGGGGACAGGTAATTTGGAGTTGGGAGGCGGGTGAGAGTGATGACATGGCCGGTGAGGGGGATGGAATGTGTGCCACACAGTCTTGTGCATGGCGTTTGTGTTAGTGTTGTGGTGATGTGTTTTCATGTGGTCGTGAGTTTGGAAATGGAAACTGAGAATGAGTGGTGATTATTGTGTTGGAAATGGAGATGTATTGGTTAAATGTGAATGGGATTTCTCAATGGCAGGTCATGGCAACTTTTTGTAATGCAATCCATGGAAATATGTGAGAATTGAATGGCAGCGGGGGAGGAGATGTGTTTTGGGATCTTGTGGGTGGGGAAGGTGTGTGTGTGTCCGCAGGTACAGATCAGGCTCTGAGGAGCGATGCCTGCGCCACCCCGCCTCTGCGACAATTACCCCTGGCAGCCAGTGGTATCTGGAAATTGGGGCTCGTCGGTGGAGGGTCTGGTTGGGCGCCGTGGGGTAAAGGAGACCCCCGGCGACCCGTGGAGCTGCGCAGCAGCAGCAGTAGGCAATGGAGCCTGGTATGTGGAGACCCTCACTGGCGGGGTAACGGCGGAAAGGGCTGTTGGGCTGCCACGGGGCCAAGAGGTAAATGGGGGGGGGGGGGGCAATTAACTTGTAAGTCGGTTGACTTGTGTTTGGGACTGCGGGCACCACAGCCTGAAGCGCCCCCACGATCTTAGTTGTGCGGTACCTCCCCGCTGCCTAGAGAGAAATGCACACATGAATATGACATCAATACCATGGTCCTGCTGGGGGGGGGGGGGGGGTGGGGGGGGGAATGTAATCAGTGTGTGCTTTGTAATGATTTTGGATGATGATTTATGGAATGATAATGAGTGGTTAAGGGGTTTGTGTTGAATGAATGTGGGCGAAATCCACCGAGCCATGTCACTTACCTGTAACACCTGAACAGGGCCCACGGAAATTTAGGGGTGCATTGGGATGGCCCCGCAGGTCAGGTTGTGTCTTGTGGCATCCACCGGGGGATGCGGTCTACAGACCAGGGTATGTACAAATGTTTTATAGAGTTTTGAATTTTTGAATAAGGCTAAGGGTTGTGGTGAAGTAGATTTTATGTGATGTTTGTTTCCTCCCTCCGCAGGAACAACGAATATTTGAAATGTACATATTTGATTGCATGATTGTTAAGGGGATTAGCATGTTAAGGAGAACAGGTAGGAATTCCGACTCACTTCCCACAGCCCTCCTGCTTTATTTCGTCGGCTAAGTAAGTGTGAGACAGAGTGTTAAGACTGCAATGGTAGCGACTGCAGTGAACCTAACAGGAGCTATGGTTCCAGGGGGGGGGGGGGGTGGGGGAGGGAGGGTTGGGTGGGGGCTGTGTTATGTCAGTAGGGTAGAGGAATATCTAGAGTCAGGTAGATCTGAATAGGTAACATGCTTCGTCTGTCACGTTAGTGAATCAACCCTGTAATAAGTTGTGTGTTCTAGGCGGGTTGTCGGGTAAGAGTATACCTGTGAACATACCAGGATGTTCGTGTGCTAGGTAGTGATCGGTATTGGAGATAACAGCCCCTGTGTGTCACACCTGGTAATCAAACCTTTTTCCCTTATGGCAATGCATACCCATATAAACACTTAGACAGGCCCTGTCGTGCACACATTATTTAAATGCCCTTCCCTGACAATGACTTTGGAAGAAAACGGACAGGAAACCAGGCCAGGACACCGCCGATGATGGCTGCCGCCGGTCGCATCACGAACTTGCATAGCGTCATGCCCAGGAGGTTGTGATTGGAAGGCGCTGATTGGGTGGCGCGCCAAGGCTGATGTCGTAACCCAGTTTATATAAAGGGCGCACCGAACGACATTTTCCCTCTTGCGCAGCTCGAACCCTTGCGCTCTCTGGCTGTCTTGGCGTGCTTGAAGCCTCTTGCGCAGCTCTAGCCCTTGTGCTCTCTGGCTGTCTCGACGTGTTTGAAGCTCTTGCGCTTATTCTTGGTCTTGAGAGGTCCTGGTGGTCGTTGGCTCGCCATCTGCGTGCTGCTTGGAGCGGTGCTCGGTGCTTGTGCTTGGAGCAGTGCTCGGTGCTTGTGCAGGAGCGGGGCTCGGTGCTGTGAACGGGGAGGGCGTTGGCTTGGGCCTTCGCGGTGCTGTGGTGCTGGAGCGAGGGACCTCGTGGTGTGCAGCGGAGCTCGGAGCCGCGTGGGGACAAGACGACGGACAGTTAGGACGCACCACATTTTACATTACATAACGAACATTTTTCTTTTGGTTATTCATTTTCCTGTGTCTTGTTTCTGAAGCGAGGTGTGTGGGATCCCAACTTAGGCTCTTTAATTGATTACCGTCGCTTTTCATTGTCTCGGGTTCCGGAATAAACGTGTTTATTTTTGTACATTCTAATTCAGTGTCGAGTACATTAATTTCCCTGCAGCTGCCGTCGGTTCGCTGAAGATAAGCGCTTTTGCCACAGCTTCCACTTCTCTTCTTCCTCCCGCATTTTATAGCTGAATCTGTGTTTGGTCGTCGCCTCCAGTAAATCCGTTCTGGTCCATCCGTGGTCCCTGGTCTTAACCGGAAGGGTCCGCGCGACAATACATAACGACATTCCGACATAACCCTATGTTTGCTCTATTATAATAAGAGATATGATTCCACAATGTTTGTTGATGTAAGATTTTTATATGAGAGATCTGGAAATATCTTACAAGTTCCTTCAGGATTGTAAATTTTATCTGGGATGAACGAGCAATTTATACCGGCTTATGTTTCAGAACGAATCAGTATTTATGAAGAAAGATCTAGTTCTGATTACATCGTTAGTGTGAGAGAGAGAAAGAGAAAGAGAGAAAGAGAAAGAGCGAGGGGAGAGAGCGAGGGGAGAGAGCGAGAGCGAGAGAGAGAGAGAGAGAGAGAGAGAGAGAGAGAGAGAGAGATGGACGTAGTGGGAGGGAGAGAGAGAGGAGGAGGATGGGTAAGGAGGGAGGAGGGGGGGGGGGATTAAGAAAGGCCTTTAATCAGCAAACACAAGTTTGGACTCTCCCCTCCTCCTGGTTGGACATCGTTCAATGAAACAAACTTTGGGTCTTGTGACACTTGACAAGAGGGAAAATCGTGTTGGAAAATAACTACGTGGAATAGATTGAAGGAAAATATAAACAGGGAAATAAAACAGAAGAAAAAGGAAAGAATGAAAATGAGGAAATATGGAATTTTAAATAATCTGTAAATGGAGGGGAGGTAGAAGCCAGCCCTACCCATTTCCCTTCACTTCCAAAGTCTTCTCAGGTTGTTCTGATCCAGCTCAACCTCCTCCGGATGCTCCACCAGTCCTGTGGAAATGATTAAAGATGAACAAAAATTACAAGATGCGAAATTCTCTTATTTTTAAGTTTATGAAGATTAAAAAAATCTTTTTACCAAAAATCGAAATACAATAAACATGGGTGAAGAGAAAATGGACCTCCATTTTGTATCAAAATATATATAATTTTCATTGATTCATTGAGTAAATTTCACAACATTGTTCTTACACTTCCCTCCAATGAACTAAAATTGAGTGATCGCTAATTCGTTTTCTCCACAAGATAGAATGAATCTTTCGTTCTTCACTGGAATTGAACATCATACGATTCCAGGAATAAGTGAATGATTCAAGGTACACGTGAATGATTCCAGGAACATGTGAACAATTCAAGGTACATGCGAATGATTCAATGTGCATGCGAATGATTCAATGTGCATGCAATTGATTCAAGGTACACATGAATGATTCAAGGAACATGTGAATTATTTAAGGTACATGTGAATGATTCAATGTGCATGTGAATGATTTAGGGGAACATGTGAATGATTTTTGTTGATGTGGAATCGTCCTTGGTGAAATTAATCTGTTCATCGCTCCGTGATGTGAAAAACTTATAGAAACTACCTGTGAAAACCACTACGTACAACGTACGTACCAGTGAAAAAATTATAGATTTAAAAATTCAATTTTACCAACTCAATATTTTTAGCTCACCTGGACTTTAGTACGGTGAGCTTATGCAATTGAGCAGTTTCCGTAGGTAAATGAGTGAGTGAGTAAGTAAGTCTGTAAACACTTCAGTCATTATCGCTTGAAGCAAACAAAACTTTGATGAAACTTCGCCATAAGCTTCATCTGATGCCGAATGAAGGTGTATTGACAGCATCAAAATCTACGCTCATTAAGGGGAACTACGGGGGTTTCTGCCCCCCCCCCCCAAATAGGTATTTGCTCTCTTCTCAAAAACTACACACGCAATTTTGATGAAACTTGATCACAACCTTCATCGCCCATGATGTACCAATGTTTGTTCACTGCATTAAAAATATCAGGATCTGAGGGGGTCTAGGGGGGGTTGAGCGACTGTTGCTCCTGATCCAGGTGAGCTTCTGGACTCACGGATTTTTTTTTTATGTCTCCCTGGATTGACCCAATGATTTATCGATCCGAAATGGAAATGACTGAATTATTTTGTCCAGCCTTTCATAATGTTCATTGACGAATTGTTTTTATCAAAACCATGAAAAAATTATTTGAAGATGGAAGTGAGAACAACTCATTCACCTGACATGTTTCCACGTGACGCATCACTGTGTAATCAGTGTGAGTGTTTTATGTACAACACCTGGAAATATTAACGAAAAGTTTCTGATTCGTTTGTGATGTTCCGTGAACACTTCACAGTACAGAATTCATTTTAACAACTTTTACACAAAGATTCTCCACTTTGACAAACTATTACCATTACAGTTCATGAGAAGAATAAAACAGTGAATGAATGATCCGTAACATCGACTTGGATATTAGGTTTTGCACAAACACAGAGTTATTGTCCCGATTCTTCACAATCTGAACTCATGACCTCATTCACCTGTAAAATGTTTGTTCTCGGCACAAAATAAGTTTTCTCTTCCTCGCGGGCTGCAATTCCAGATTAGAATTTTGTGGATTTCATGTTATAAAGTTTTCAATCGATGAAAAATCATTAAAATACTGTTAGTCTTGTATTTCTGGTCCATAATATTTCGTTATCGCAACAAAATTAACTACAACATCATCCGGTAGAGAGCATAGCTCTGCCAGGATGAACAGGTTATGTTTTGTATCTACTGAAAGACCGGATCTGGATCCAGACCTGAATCAAAGTCGAATCAGCTTGTTATCGTCACCCAACCAACTCATTCACCAAATTTTGTCATAAGACATTCACAACTTTTTGAAATATCGTGGTGTACAGTATATCGTTTTTGGCCGCACTCTCAATGATGAGGAATCAATTAAAAATTATCTGCTCCAGATCTGGATTCGGATCCTCACCAAAATCGTATGAAATCGTCGATGTCACACACCCAACCTATCCACAAAATTCCGTCCGAATCCATCCACAACTTTTTGAGATACCCAGCTCACAGACAAACAAGTTTGCTGGACCCTCTGTTATTTACCATTTCCTCCATTATTGATCCCTCTGCTCTATTAGATCTCCAACATCTCTAATTTATCGAGGATGAATCTCTTCTTGCAGTAACTCCTTCTAATCAAACTCCCAAAACCTCTACTTACCACAAATATCCGGTCTTTTATCCGATTTGTGGAACTGCTTTCGGGAGATGATTCAATCCAAATTTTCCTTCCAGGGACCTGAAGTACGTGTTACACCAGCATATTGTCAAGTCCGTGACCGATGAAAACCAGCCTTGGAGGGATAGCCGGTCAGTCTTTACTCCGAGGCAATCAAGCTGAAAATTGGCGGTACTTTTTGGCGCGCGTGAGACGGAACCAAAGTGCTTAACTCAGATGGCCACCACACGAGTTTTATTCCTCGAACCCAACACCATGCAAGCAAAACAACAAAGAAAATGCTCAGTAAGGAATTTAATGAAGTAAATCAAAGAACCAAAAATTAACGGCGAGGTAAAAACTAATATCCTAACTTGAGATGTCTCCACTCGGACACAAAAACAGCTACGGGAATGATTGAACGAAATAAAAGAAAATCCCCCCTTTTCTGCCGGCACACAGCTCTGGTCTCAACAAGCACTCTGGTGGGATCGGTCGAAGAGAGGACTGCGCGTCGAAGCGCCCAAACAATGGTGAAACCAAAGTGTTGAAAAACCACTTTTCGCACTTGTGTTGGTGCAGGAAACCACTTTTGCACTTGTATTAGTGTGGAAAAAACACTTTTTGCACTTGTGATAGTGTTGAAAAACCACTTTTCGCACTTGTGTTAGTGTTGAAAAACCACTTTTCGCACTTGTGTTGGTGCAGGAAACCACCCGAACAAGCACTCTGGTGGGATCGGTCGAAGAGAGGACTGTGCGTCGAAGCGCCCAAACAATGTGCCGTTCAATCACGCCAGCACACCAAGCCGTGTATCAGGCAGCCAAACGTCTCCAGCTCGATCCTGGGCCAGCCAGCACAACATGGTCCCCAGCTCCCCCGGAGAGCACAGAGTCAAACAACAACCCTGACTCCAACGCTGCCAGGTTCTCTGGGCTCCGAACAGTTCTCCCCACAAGCACACACGAGAAAAGTGACTGCGCGCCACAAACCCAGGACCAGAGAGAGCAATTCTTCCTCCTCCATTCTCAAAGTCTCTTGATGACGTCACCCTGACAATTCATGCACTACGGGGGTGGGGACTCACGGCCCTCTTGACCGCCCACCGATTCTCCACCTCGACTGGGCAGGGCTTTTTTCCTTAGTCGAGTGGTAGGGCGGGATTAATTGTCTCTTATGATTCCTTGGAGGCGGGGTTTACTTGTAGATCGTAATGTCCACGTACTGTAGGCATTTATGCTGGTAGTTGTGGTTTAATGGAGGGCTCGTTGTTGTTGTTTGCGCTCATTATCGCTTTCGCTTCTGGTTCCTCCAGCGAAGAAGCATCCTTCGAGCTCTCCATGTCATCAAAGTTAAGTATTTTCCCATTTGTGTCTTTGTCAAATTTCCACTCGTTAATTTATTGTGTACATGTTACTGTGTGTTTCTCGTTAGTCTTGGTTTGTAAATCGTGCAAACTTGTGTGTAATTAATTGTTTTCTGTTGGTACCGCGTGCACGGCCTAGTCCCTCGAGGCTTCCCTCCCCACGTCGGTGTTTTGTGAATATAAGTTCTTTCCTTCGCTGCATTGCTTTTTCTTTGATTTTCTTTTCTGCGCCTAACTCACCTGAACATCTTACCCTTTGTCTAACGTTTTAAATACAAACAAACACAAACAAAAACTATATATTTCCTTCTCTCCTCGCAGGCCCCGCCCACATGTGCTGTTGTCTCGCCCTGCCCCCTTTATCGCCTTTTCTTCCACCTCTTCCTTCCATCTCCAGCCGATACTCACCTTTCCAATTATAGTTTCCTCCATCTCATTTAACCGTTTCTCCTTTCTCCGATCCACGCCCTCAATTCAGGGACTTTTCCCATATCGTTTTTTCATGGTTTTTTTAAATATTATTCAAATATGTTTAAACTTTCCCCTGCAATTTTGTTCAGTGGTATATTACATCACGCTGTTTTTCTGCCAACTTAAAAGGCTTTTTTTTACAATTCCTCTTCAATTCATTCCATTAAAAATATATATTCAATCTCTACAGTCTTCCTTTCTACATTCTCGGAACTCACCTTCGTTCCACCCCTCCTCTATCGTTTTCAAACGGATCTCTGACTTCAAAATCAAAATAAAACCAGCTTGTAATAAGTGTTAGTTTGTCATTATTCGCCCACTTTCTGAACTCCCCCCTCACCCCTCCCCTCCAAAACTCCCATGTCACCCCTCCCCTCCAAAACTCCCGTCACCCCTCCCTTTCAATTTGCCCCCCGTTCCCCTCCCCTCCGAAACTCCCCTCTCCCACCTCCACTCCTAAACTCCCCCCTCACCCCTCCCCTTCAAAACTACCCCACTCCCCCCGTCCCCCTCCTAAAGCTGCCTCCTCCCCACTTCCTCTCCCTTCCATCTCACACCTCCTCAAACCTTATACTTTGATCCCCCCCCCACCCCCCTCAAACAACACCTCACTGTGTCTCATTGCATCACCATCAAACCCTTTGTCCTCCTCATCCTTCCGTTTCTCCCAGCTCTTTTGCAATCTCTGACATACTATCAACAGCCCTCCCTACCTCCCCCTTTCACCCCTCATCTTAGTGTACCCCTCCCTTGTTCTGTACCCGATGCCCCCCCCCCCCTCTTCCTTAATGGTATGGACCTCAAACATCCGGGGCCTTCACTCAAACCCGATTGATCTCTCCATAGAGGTTGCTTCTGACAAATGAGACGTAATCTGCTGAACAGAAACTTTCCTCCTTCAAGATGTCTCTGATTCCTTAATATCTCTTCCTGGTTACTCCCTCCTTAATATCTCTTCCTAGTTAATAACTCTTCCTGGTACGATAGATGTGAGCCTCATCCTGGTGGTAGGGTTGCATACTGCTCTCTCATGCACAGATTTATCCTTTCTCATCTTCAGTTATCGTACCCTTCCTCCAATCCATGGTACACTGAAGCTTGTGGTGAGGCAGTTGCCATGAAACAACTTGCCTTTGCCTCATGGAAGGCTAATCCAACTGAAGGCAATCTCAGTTCCTTTCACAAAGCTCGAAACAAGTGTGTGTCCACCCTCCGGAGAGTCAAGAAACAATATCTCTCCACTATCAAGACTGAATGACATCAAACATGTCTCCCTCCTCCAAATCCTGGTGGTGTTTGGTCAAATCTGTTTCTGGTGTTTGTTCCTCTTCCATCCCCTCCCTTACCTCAAAAAGCTACACAGCTGACTCCGCACGTGAAAAAGCCGAATGCCTCAACTCTGTGTTTGCCTCAAAATGTTGTGTCCCAAACCCATCTCTCTCTGTGCCCACCTTTCCCAGTCGAACCCAGCTGCCCCAGGACTCTGTGTCCTTCTCTCCTGACAAGGTGGAGAGCTTTCTGTCAAACCTTGACTCTGATTCTGCAACTGGACCAGACGGCATCAGCCCACGGGTCCTAAAACCCTGCTCTGCCACTCTGTCTCAACCTCTCTCTGTTCTCTTCACCCTCTTTTTTGCTTAAGGTAATCTGCCATCTGCTTGGAAATCAGCCGACATTACCACTTCACACAAAAAAGATGCTAAAACAGATCTTTGCAACTACAGACCAATCAGCCTGCTCCCAATAATCAGCAAGGTCATGGAATCATTCATCGTTTCTGACATCAAATCATTCCTCTTCTCCAATGGCTTGATCTCGGATCATCAATTTGGATTCAGACAAGGTCATTCTACTCTGGACCTCCTGCTTCTGCTCTCTCAATAATGGATGGAGGTCCTCAATGCCAAACAAGAAATCAGAGCAGTCTCCCTTGACATATCACGTGCCTTTGATACGGTCTGGCACCCTGCCCTGTTCGCCAAACTCTCCTCTCATGGTAACCATGGAGACCACACATTTCTCAACCCTCAGATTGGCAGGCAACAGCCTCTTCACTCTCTGCAGATCTGGACAAAATCACAAACTGGTCAAACAAGTGGAACATGTCTTTCAATCCAGACAAATCACACACTCTCACTTTGTCTCTCCGAAAAGACCATCTGGACAACCCTCCCATATACTTTCTGAACAATGCTCTTGAAGAAGTTCTGTCACTCAAGCTTTTGGGTCTCACTATCTGCTATGGTCTTTCCTGGCAAAACCACATTTCCAAGCTGGCCTCGAAAGCCAGTCGACTGGGCATCCTCCGTCCTGTGAAGTCCTTTCTGGGCACTTCTGAGCTCCTGACCACATACAAAGCTTTCATCCACAGCTCAATGGAATATTGCTCTCCCCTCTGGGCTGGAGCTCCTGCCTCACACCTAGCTCGGTTTCACGCGGTTGAAACCAAAGCATTCAGAATCATTGGAATCTCCCGTGATTAAGCTTATTAAGCGCGCGGCTTTTTCCCTCTCACTGCAGGCAGGTAGGTGGTCTTTCTGTCGTCTACAAACTCCTCTCCAGCCTTGCTCCCCCTGCTCTGTCTGTGCTCTGTCCCCCAAATATTCCTGCAGGATGCACAAGAACTCCCAGCAACCCCCTTCTGGTGAAACTGCCAAAATCAAGACTCTCTGCTCACCTTCACTCTTTCATTCCTCTTTTCTCCCGCCTCTACAACAAACTCCCACACTCTCTTCAATCCCTCTCCTCCAGGTCTTTAAAACAGCTGTTCACCACCACCTATTATCTTCCCCCATCCAAAACCTTGATCTTTTCTACCCCCGTTAAAACACCCTAAATCCGCCTCTTTAAATCCCCAACTTCTTTCCTGAAATTCCTTGTCGTGTTCAATTGCTTTATACTGTGTACCCCTCCTTCCTCCCCATCCCTCCCCCTTCCACAAATCTACCGACGTCCTTGTTCTTTACTGTTGTTGTGATTGTGTGCTTCCCTCTCCCCCCTCCTCTTGTCTTCCGCTCCCTTTATTGTATGTTTTATGTGTCTGTACATGTTTTCATTTTCAATGTGTGTGCTCTAACACAAGCCTCAATTCTGTATATTAAAAAAATAAAATAATAATAATTAAAAAACACCTCTATTGTTATTGTAATTGTAAAGATGTGTGTTTTTATGGCCAGCTTGTCATAATTGTAAGAACATAGGGGAAATCACAGGAGGTAATCACATACCGTGGAGATTAATCTTTAACCCTTGGGCTAATTTACATGTCTTCACGCCCCCTGTGAAGAACACATTAACAACCTTAAGCTCACAGTATTTCAACTTACAAACATCGAATTAGGCTTCCGACTCGCACGTGGTCCATGCTGGTTTATACAATCCTGCCTCCACTCTGGTAAATTGTCCTCAACCCCCACAAGCGTAATGTCAAGTCCGTGACAGATGAACACCGGCCTCAGACGACTAGCCGAACGTTGTTACTCCGAGACGTATACCCGAACTTGGTGGGATTATCTTTTTCACACCCGCGGAAAGGACCCAAGGACTTACCTGAACGGACGGCCGCCACGGGGTTTATGCCTCAAACCCACAACCAAGTAAACAAACACGACACCAAAGTAAAATGCAACAAATATGGGTTTAATGAAATTATATGAAAAGACAATAAAAAGAAAATGAATGCTGAGGTAAACCTATTTCCGACTTCAGGCACCTCCAATCAGACAATTACAGGACAGGGGAAAAGATAAATAACAGAAAAGAAAATGGTTTTAGTCTGGTCGTTTCATTGATGTACCGGGAAAAAATTGTTTCCAAAGCATACATGGCATCAAAAGAAGCGCAATTTAATGCTCTACAAGATGGTGAAAACTCCTCTTTGATCCTCTTTGGGGAAAACTTTTTACAGCACGATTTATCCAGCATGGTAACAGCCTTGTGTCCGGGGTGCGAAATTTTTCCCCATGATGGTACAGGGCAATTGTCATTAAAATATAGTATAGTGTAGCGGCTACAGCTGGGTTTTCACAATCGCCTTGCACCTATCAAGGACGCGGAGCGATCACCATGCCGGGCTCGTCCAGGACGCCCGGGCAGGCCCGCGCTCAACTTGCCAGGCCTCGGTCGGGACACCCGGGCATGCCCGGGCAGGCTCGCCCTCAACTTGCCAGGCCGCAGCCAGGACGCTGGGCCACGCCCCCTCTCGCCTTTCCTGGGCAAACGCTCCGGGATAATATGTATATATATTGCTGCCCGATAAACGGGCTTTTCAGAGTGCCTGAGTGTTTGGTTTGATTAAAGCAACTCGGATGAATTCCAGCTTTTTGTCGCGTCCATTCTTCCGATCGACGTGGGAGCCCCAGCTCCTTCATTGGTGACCTACCGACATGGACACGGCAGTCGCCCTTAAACTGCCTACCTTCTGGGAGGCTCACGCGGCGGTTTGGTTCGCACAGGCGGATTCCCTGTTCGCCCTGCGAGGCATCACAGCCGACGACACCCGCTTCCACCATGTGGTAGCAGCGCTCGGTTCGGCCACCGCGGCCCACGCCCTGAGCCTCCTCGAGAGCCCGCGAGCCGCTGACAAATACGGCGCGATTAAGAAGCTTCTCCTCGATGCTTTCGCCCTCCCATCGGCGGAACGCGCACGGCGCCTGCTCGACCTGCCCGAGCTCGGCGACACGCGCCCTTCCGAGCGAATGGACTACATGCTTTCACTGCTCGGCGAGCACTCTCCGGCATTCCTGTTCCGGGAGCTGTTCCTCCGTCAGCTGCCTAACCCGGTACGCCTCGCCCTGGCAAGCACGACGATCACAGATCCCCGGGCCCTTGCCAGAGAAGCCGACAAGATCTCCGCCGCAGGTCAGCGCATCGCAGCGGCGACATGGGACCCACCGCCGTCCGACGCAACACCCATGGCGCCCGAGCACCCGGCACGGTCGACGACCGAACTGCCGACGCAATTGGCGGCCACTACACCAAGCCGACCACCTCCAGCACGACGACCGGGGCCTCCACCTGACCAAGCGCGGTGTTACTATCATGCCAGGTTCGGACAGAAGGCCCGGACATGCCGACCCCCGTGCACCTTCGGCAGGCCGGGAAACGGCCGGGCCGGCGTTCATTACCAGCCATGAGCGCCGGCCACACGGGCAACTTACTGTTCATCAAGGAGAAAGCGTCCGGACGGCGCTTCCAGTGCGACACCGGCGCCCAACTGAGCGTCATACCCGCCTCTGACCAGGACAGGCAGTCCGCGGTTTGCGGCCCCTCCTTGGTTGCGGCCAACGGATCGACCATCCGCACCTTCGGCCCGCGCAACGTCACCCTCTGCTTCGGCGGCCAATGCTTTGCTTGGACGTTTGTAACCGCAAACGTGCCCATGGCTCTGCTAGGCGCCGACTTCCTCTGCGCACACGGACTGCTGGTGGACGTCCAACGGCGTCGTTTAATCAACGCCGAAACCTTCAGCTCCCTGGTATGCACATTGAGCAGCTCCGCGCCGACCGAGCTGGCATGCGCCGTCCCGGCGGCGAACGAGTTTGCTCGCCTGCTCACGGAGTTCCCGGCCCTCACGCGGCCGACGTTTTCGGCCGTCGCAGTACGGCATGTGATCGAGCACCACATACCAACCACGGGCCCGCCGGTCTACGCCAGGGCCCGCCGCCTCGACCCAGCCAAGCTCGCTGTGGCGAAGGCCAAATTCGACGCGTTGGAGCACCTCGGCATCGTGCGGCGCTCCGATAGCGCGTGGGCCTCGCCACTGCACATCGTGCCAAAGCCGGGGGGTGGATGGCGCCCGTGTGGCGACTACCACCGTCTCAATGACGCTACCACCCCCGACAAGTACCCGATCCCGCATATCCAAGACTTCTCCGCCCGTCTGGCGGGACGGGTCATTTTTTCGAAAATTGATCTCATACGGGGATATCACCAGGTACCTGTCAGGGCGGCCGACGTCCCTAAAACGGCACTCATCACGCCGTTCGGCTTATTCGAATTCTTGCGGATGCCGTTTGGTCTCAGGAACGCGGCTCAGGCGTTCCAGCGCTTGATGGACGGCATGCTGCGTGACCTGCCGTTCCTTTTCGTTTACCTGGACGACATCCTCGTCGCCAGCACGTCCCGGGCCGAGCACCTCCTCCACCTCCGAACACTGTTCGGGCGCCTCAGCGAGCACGGCCTCATCGTCAACCCGGCCAAATGCCACTTCGGCACGACGGCCGTTGATTTTTTGGGCCACCACATCACCAAGAATGGGGCCGTGCCGCTGCCAACCAAGGTCGAGGCCATCACCATGTTCCCGCGTCCCCGCACCATAAAGGCCCTGCAGGAATTCCTGGGAATGGTGAATTTTTATCACCGCTTCGTGCCCCGCGCTGCTCAACTCATGCGGCCCCTCTACGAAGCCCTCCGGGGCAAGCCGGCCAAGCACGACATCGCCTGGTCCGCAGCAATGGATGCGGCCTTCCAAAGCTCAAAGCGGGCCCTCGCCGACGCAACACTGCTCGCTCACCCGGTGCTCAACGCTCCCATCGCCCTCACCACGGATGCCTCCGACTACGCGGTGGGCGCCGTACATGAGCAATGGGTGAACGGGGTTTGGCAGCCACTCGCTTTTTTCAGCCGGCAGCTCCGGCCGAACGAGCTCAAATACAGCACGTTTGACCGGGAGCTCCTCGGTCTACACCTGGCCGTCCGCCATTTCCGCCACCTCCTGGAGGGCCGACCTTTCACGGCGTTCGTCGACCACAAGCCGTTGGTTTACGCCATGGCCAAGGTCACGGAGCCGTGGTCGGCCCGCCAACAGCGCCACCTCTCCGCCGTGTCGGAGTTTACCACGGACATCCGGCACGTCGCCGGCAAAAACAACGCCGTGGCCGACTGTCTTTCCCGGGCCAGCGCGAACGCGGTCCACCTGGGCGTGGACTTTGCGCTTATGGCGGCAGACCAAACCACCGACACCACGGTGCAAGCCCTCCGGGCGGCGGACACGGGCCTCCGCCTGGCCGACATCCCCTTCGCGGACACTGTCCTGCTCTGCGACGTCTCCCAAGGCCAGCCTCGCCCCATCGTGCCCGTCACCTGGCAACGCCGCATCTTTGCCTCCCTCCACGGCCTTTCCCACCCGGGCCGGAAAGCTTCCCAGAAGCTGGTGTCGGCGTGATTCGTCTGGCACGGCCTTCGTCGGGACGTTCGCGATTGGACCAGCACCTGCACGGCCTGCCAACGGGCCAAGGTCCACCGACACACCCAGGCTCCGCTGGCACCTTTCACCATGCCCAAACGACGTTTCGACCACGTCAACGTGGATCTGGTGGGCCCCCTCCCCCCATCACGGGGGTTCACACACCTGCTCACCATGGTGGACAGGACCACCAGGTGGCCGGAGGCCGTTCCCCTCATCTCCACCACCACCGCCAACGTGGCGCAGGCTTTCATCGCCACCTGGGTCGCCCGCTTCGGCGCACATCTCATCAGAGCGCGGACCACAGTTCACCTCCGAGCTGTGGGGCGCGGTCGCCCGCAACCTGGGGGTCAAGCTCCACCGTACTACGGCCTACCACCCCCAAGCAAATGGGTTGTGTGAGCGATTCCACCGTTCCATGAAGGCCGCGCTCATGGCCGGCCTTCAAGACGGCAGTTGGGCCGACCGGCTGCCATGGGTCCTTTTGGGCCTCCGCACGGCCCCCAAGGAGGACCTCCAGGCATCCACCGCCGAGCTGGTCTATGGCCAGGCGCTACGCGTCCCGGGCGAATTCGTGCCCGACGCTACCAGTCCCTGGTCCGCAGCTCACCAGCGCTCGGACCTCCAGGAGGCCGCCCGATGGTTTGCCCCCGTGCCAACATCCCACCATGGTGACCCCCAGTCCTACATCCCCCCAGCACTTCGCACAGCGGAGTATGTTTTTGTGCGTCACGACGCACATCGGGGGCTACTCCGGCCGCCGTACGACGGGCCCTTCCGGGTGCTGCAACGGGACGACAAGTCGTTCGTCATCGACATCGGCGGCAGGTCGGACCGGATTGCGGTGGACCGCCTCAAGCCGGCGCACGTGGACGTCGACCACCCACCACGGGTGGCCCTTCCGCCGCGGCGAGGCCGCCCCCCGTCCACGGTGCCCCCCACTCGACCACCCACCACCACACCGGACCCCCCCCATGACCCACCAGGGGTCGCTTCGGCCGGGTCATCAGGACCCCCCTCAAATTGACCCTGCCGGTGCAAGTCGATTCTGGGGGGACGTGTGTAGCGGCTACCGCTGGGTTTTCACAATCGCCTTGCACCTATCAAGGACGCGGAGCGATCACCATGCCGGGCTCGTCCAGGACGCCCGGGCAGGCCCGCGCTCAACTTGCCAGGCCGCAGCCAGGACGCTGGGCTACGCCCCCTCTCGCCTTTCCTGGGCAAACGCTCCGGGATAATATGTATATATATTGCTGCCCGATAAACGGGCTTTTCAGAGTGCCTGAGTGTTTGGTTTGATTAAAGCAACTCGGATGAATTCCAGCTTTTTGTCGCGTCCATTCTTCCGATCGACGTGGGAGCCCCAGCTCCTTCAATAGTATAGTATAATTGCCCTGTACCATCATGGGAAAAAAATATTATGCATCCGGCGTATTGTCAGGCCATTACCAAGCAACATTGCAAAAAAATAACAGGGAACAAACTGGAATGGCTTACTTTCTACGGAAGATGTAAATCATATGTACTATGTAGGAAATAAATCTAAAGTAGTATCTCAAAGATGTTCGCGTCCACAGGCATTTCGTCTTCTTCCAGTTGCACTGGAGCAGCATTCTGACACTCTTCACCTCGACAGTCATGACAAGCAGTTACACAACTGAGCCCACTTTTCCGACAGGAACAAAGATTGGTGCTGCAGGGATTTCGTGACGATGCCTTACATTTGCAGCGCACATACTTCAGAAGATCATCGGGGGCAGGTTCCATGTCGGTCATGACAGGCGCCAATCTACCATTCTCCACCATCCACCCCCATTCACACGGTTCTATTTGAGATACATTCAGACTTTTCCATATCATAACCTGCAGATGCACTCTGAGGCTATGTTGGAATGCAGCTCATTCCGTCGGGGGAAGTCGCTCTGGTCGCATCGTGGAAGAGGTTGTTGATGCAAGCTCCCTGGAGCAAGCATGTCGTAATTTGGCCAATGGAGTCGTCTGGCTTTCCGCCATACATCTTGATGAAAATCCGTGCAACGGCTTCTCCGACAGCATCCTGGGTCGCATCCTCCTGCGCAACTACTGCACACCATTGTCGCACTTCTTGCGAATTCTGGACAAGCTTGAGGATCCTGCATTTTCCGTGACCAAAAACAGCAGAGGTTGTATCGCAGCCACCCCATGCGTGAATTACTAGAAGGTGATGAAGAACAGTCTGCTCTAAGTGTCCTACAGCTTCTTTGATATTAATGAGCTTCAAAGGTCTCTTCTGTGAATATCAGCCATGTCTGTGTTCCAGTGAAAGAGCAGAAGAACAAGGACGTCAGTGTCATCAGCTACCACTGTGGCATGCTGGCCAGCTGACACTAGGTCAAGGGCTGCAGAAATGCTCTGGCTATCAGCATCGCTCTCACTCTGAACCACTTCATGACCATCCAACCTGAGATAGTGGCTGAGTAAATTGATGAACTGGGTCTTGTTTTTTTCGTTCGCGAGAAAGAGCTGTTGATTTCTGTGAGCATGCATTTCTTCGCTGATCTGAACATCTGCTGAAGCTTTTCCAGCCCTTCTCTGGTGCTCGTGGTCTTTCACTGAGGGTCCACTTTCATAACCGTCAAAAACGATGCTACATATTCCATACTTGGAACGGACATACAAAAGGTACTGCATCATCACTTCTTTGTACGTCTTTCCAGCCAGCCATCACACTCGATGAAGCAAGGCCCCTCCATCTAAAACATACGTCGTGTTTTGTAATGCGCTCACCATGCTTAAGCCACTAGTCAATCTGTTGGCCAAAACGGCCTTATTCGGCTTACGCATGGAAAAGTCTTTGAACAGAGATGTCGGGAACGGAGTAAGCTCGTACTGAAAGTAGGGTGCTGTGTCTTCGCATCGTTCTAGAAGGACCAGCAGTCTTGAAAACAGAATAAGTGGATCAACATGCACCGTCTGCTGATTGATCTTCATTCCTTTTTCCAAATGAATCAAAGTGCGGACGTTCTGACTGCGTTTCATCGATGCTTCGTGAACCTTGACATTATCAAGTTTTTCTTGGAGCGACAAACCAACTTCTTCGACCTCGTCACAATTGACGCTGTCACCATCGGTAGCAGTTAAACCTGATAGCGATCTCAATTCGTGCTTCTGAACATCAAAGGGATCATGCTGAGCAAGCCAGTTGAAGATTCTATTAAAATCCTCAAAATCACGATTACAGCAGGCACCCCCCAGCTCCACATGCTGCTCACTGGTTCTGTGGACAAGTCCTGTGACATCGGTCATGGCCTCGTGCACCTCGGCACACTTATGCATACTGTATATCCATAATAATGTCACCGTGTCTGTGATCCCTCGTCCTCTAGTTAACCCTCCTCGGCTCTTTATAGATCGCATCATTACTTGCTCAATTGTGAGATCTGTCCACAAGCCGGCCCAAAACCGATCGCTGCGGCGCACTGTGTGATACCCATGCACTGAAAATTGTGCATACAACCAGGGGTGGCTAGAAGGCAGCTCTAACATCCACTGGAGATACAGGCGAGCACTTTTGGCATAGTTGAAGTGGCCAGTGGCAGCAAATAGGTTCAGCATACGACTAACTGCGATGATATGCATATTCCAACTACCAGTCCTCTCTGCACGAATGAACAGCTTTAAAGTGTCGATGTACTCCATGTAAGTCAGCCACAATTTTGCCGTTCTTGAACACTTCTTTTGCTCACACTTAATGGCTTCCATGATGTCTTTCAGCTTCAGGAGGGCAGGTGACTCGCCAATACTCTCAACATCGATTTCGTGATTTCTAAGCTGTTCGTACTACCAACGTAGCTCTTCTACTTCAGTCTCATTCAGCCTCTTGGTGGACTCCTCTAAATCGCAGTCAAGTTCATCCAAAGTGATGCCAAACTCCTCGTGACATTCTGAGTCAGCGTCACTGGAAGCTTCCTCACTTTCGTCCTCAAACGTGAATTCCCCCCTATCTTCATCACCCGTCTCCACGGTTGTCCTGTGATGCATCACGACAGGATCACCGTCGTTGTCCTGGCATGATTTCCTCGGAAGCACCGCTTCTATGAGTCTGGCCATAAATGCTGCTTCAACTAAAAAGTGTCCTCTTAGAGCTCTTGAAACAGCCTTCCCCGACATCATGTGTGTCACAGCATTCACACCATAAACAGTTTCAAGCAAGTCCGACAAGCCTGAACCTTCCATCAAGTTGCCGATGCTGCCGAGAAAGCTCATCATGGTATGAAAGCCTCCTAACCTGCAGACTATGTTCAGTGACTTGGCATCGATGATTTTGACAGCTTTTCTCCAGAGTGGCTGGTCAAACGTGATGCACGGTGTAGGAATGTTCAACTTCTCAGCTTGGCTTTGCAGGTACAGCAATGTAGAATAGATACAGGTTTCATCAGCAGGGTTTAAGTCGATTATTGGCAACATCTGCACACGAGATTGTGGTGGATGTCTACCAGTTGAGACGTCCTGCATGAATCCTGACCAGTTAGGCCATGGGCTTGTGGAGTTGCTAAAGTACCAACCGGAGTGCCAAAGCAATTCTGAGTTTACAGAAGGTGGCAGAACGTAAGGGAATTGCAGCTCAATGAGAGGCTTGTAGACCGTTGAAGAAAGGCCAGGAGTGTCTGGCTCGTCAAACAATTGGATGAGAATTCCCTTGTTTGCCACAACTGTCTTAACTTGCATTATCTTGCGTCGCTCGATAGCCTGAGGTGTCACTTGAGGAACAGGTCTGCCAAACGTCGACACTGCAATCACACCCATTCCATGAAATGTTCCACGACCGTACAGAGTTGCAACGTTGTGGTCAATATTATCACCAACCCACTGGGTAAAACTTCCAGGATAAGCAGGAATTCGATCATCGAAGTTCTCAGTATGAACCACTGACTGCATGAACCTCGTCACCTCATCATAGGATATTGAATACCCATAGGATATTGAATACCCTAATCTGGCTAGTTCATTGATGAGCCATTTGGAACCGTATGCATGGTCAAGCTCAACACCAAAGCCAAATACCAAAGGGGGGATGATAGAGCGAGGTCTTGCCGCATGGACGATACACTGTCCTATTGAAGCTTGCTTGGTGTCGGAAGAAAAAATGTTCCCCATAAAAATCCGCAGGCTATGTGGCAGCCACTCTAGGCCCTTTCGAATATCGTCAGTGGTTGGATACTTATCCTTGGAATACGACATTGCCCGGATTTGGGCCTTGATTATCTTTGCCGCAGCGAGAACGATCCTGTCTGCTTCGTCCTCAATGTTCAGTCTTTTTTTCTTCTACCACTTCTCGTTAATGTTGAAGTTGGCCATATTCCGGAAGCACACAACGTTTTTTCTTCCATCAACTTCAGCAAAGAAAATGAAGTCCTTGTATCGATCCTGCAATTTCTGTTTTATTCTCTTTACAGAATACACATCACTGCTGCCAGCAATCTCGATCATTTTTGAATACAGTTCTGGAAGAGTGTACAGTTCAGCTTCTCTCTCAAGCCATTCACACAACTTGTTGAATGGCTCAAACATGTATTGGCTTTCAGGGCGGCCAGCAGCTTTCGAAGCTCCTTTGGGAGAGTCTTGGTCTTTGTCAGAGTAAAATCGAGAGTAGCAAGATTTGTGATACACTGCCTCAGCTGAAACAAGGTCAATGCAGTCCTGAAGGCGCATGCGCACATCCTTAGCCCAAGTGTCTTGCCTTTTCTGACATTTTGCAAGCATTTCTTCACGAAAAGGAATCGTGCGCACAACTCTAGATTCATCGCGGTCTGGGTGTCGTTTATCAACTTTCACTTCACTGTTGCAAAAGAAACAGTTCTCCCTCCACTGGAATGGTTCTCTGCCGGATCGCAAGTTCTGTTTCTTTGAACTCAATGTTTCCTTTTCCTCACTTGGGCGCTTCAACCTCTTCTTGTCAACGAAGCTGCGTCGGCATTCCCCATGAACAAGAACTTTTCCACAAGGTGTAGTGCTACTTCGCTGGTGAAGATAATCGCGAAGATCAAGTTGGCCACGTATCTCACTGAAGATGATCAGATTTGGCAGACCCCTAGTGACCTGTACCGCATCACCCGGTGCCTGGAAGCCATTTCGACATATAACACAGCTGTTTTCATTGAAGACAAGGCTTTCTTCGCTGGGAGCCATGTCCATTTTGTTACCTGGAAAGGGAAAATAAACAAATAGACCTCCTTGCGTATAAAATACATCTAAAACCACATCAAAAACACTTAACAGGACTTACTATAGAATATATAGAAAAATATGAATCGTTGATAAAAATATGCAGCATAAAAATATTACTATCAATGGGCTGGGGGCCCGGGGCTGCCTAGGGGCCCTGGTGTACACATTTGTGGGGCTTATTTAATCGATTATGGAAGACTAATTGTACAAAATATATATCGTTTTAATCAACCCTGTATAGCGCAGAATTTGACGGTAGCAAATATATCGGCTCGCCTTTTTTTTTTTCTTTTTTTTTTTTGTATAGAGTCGAGGCTCGTGAAAGAGCTAACATTATTTATCAAACAAACAAATCAAACAAACAAGCAAACAAAGTATATAAAAAGGGGAGCGGTCGACAAGATGGGGAGAGAAGGGGAGGAAGCACACAAACACAACATTTGAGGGCAGGGATGTGTGGGAGGCAGAGGGCCTGGGGGGAGGGAGGATAGGTATAAAACGCAAGGACACCAAGGACTTCCAGGAAAGAAGACAAAAGTCACCTCAAAAAAGTGGATTTGGGGTGAAATTAGCGGGGGTAGAAAAGATCAAGGTTTTGGATTGGGGAAGATAAGAGATGGTGGTGAACAGCCGTTTTAAAGACCTGGAGGGAGGAGTGGGATTGAAGAGAGTGAGGGAGTTTGTTCCAGAGGCGGGAGAAAAGAGGAATGAAGGAGTGAAGGTGAGCAGAGAGTCTTCATTTTGGCAGTTTAACCATATGAGGGTTGCAGGCAGATCTTGTGCGACCTGCAGGAATATTTGGGGGACAGAGCCCAGACAGAGCTGGGGGAGCAAGGCCGGAGAGGAGTCGGTAGAAGACGGAAAGACCACCAACCTGCCTGCGGTGAGTAAGTGAAAGGCCCTCGGAGATAGCGTCATCGCGGGACATTCCAATGATTCTGAACGCTTTGGTTTCAACAGCGAATTATAGACATTTGGGACTTATAGACTTATTACGCCTTATAGACATTTGGGACTGGTATACGTGATAATGTCGTTTTTTCATATTTTGTCTGTAACCATTTCCAAGATTCTTCATTCACTTCTCTTCTTAGGTTGCCGCAAATTGACCGACTCAGTCTGAAACAACCGAGTGGGATTTTCGTAGGGGGCATGCCCCCTACCACCCCCAGAATCTCCGCCACTGACAATGATAAAAACCCTAACTCTACGTAGCTTAGGCCACCCCGACATCAAGCATTTACCTCGACCCTTCGAAAGCCCGCTGGAATTCCCCGCCCGCTGTACGTGAAGTTAATTACACTATTCACTCACTAATAAGCTGCAGGTGAACAACCTCGTGTCACATACGTCGTTCGCAAATATTTCACGCATGCACGAACTGTTGTCAAGAATGTTTGTTTACAAGAAATAACCGAAATCGCGATCACAAAATCGGATATTTTGAACCAATGATCTCGATCCTTCAAGGGTTGTTTGACATATTCAAGGACTGGAATAATAAAACTACCATAATATATTAATCAATTGATGTAATAAATATCAAAATCCACCAAAAAACATTAAATAAACCCAAAGTTTAAAATAAACATTTTAGTAAATACGCTAATTAAATTAAGTCACATGACCTACTGTTAAAATATATGAAAGGCGTTGGATTAAAGAACTTTGATAATGCATCTCGGCACAAATCATGTATGCTTATATCGTGGTTTCTGACATGGGAAGCCATTGAAATTTGACTGAAAAAGGGTCCTTCACTAAAACGACTATAACTTTTTTTCCCCCAAGGAGGATTGAAGAGGAGTTTTCACCATGTTAAAGAGCACAAAAATACGCTTTGATTGATACCATATATGCTTAGGTAACAATTTTTTCCCGGTAGCCCATGATTTTGACTTCAAACGACCATACTACATGGCCTGCTCGATGCCGAATGACGACATTCGGGGCATGGCCTGCCAGTTACGATCCTTGAAGGCATAGTTTAGTCTCCTTCAGGAATTTTCGGCTGGGCGGGGTTTACTCGCTGTTCGGCAAGTGTTTGGGTCTCTGTCGGCATGACGGTGTTGTGGGTGAATGGAGCGCTCGTTTGCAGGGCCGGCCGATTACTTGTAAAAACAGAAGGAAAAATAACAGGAGTCTATTACATACTGGGAATTAATAATCTTGCACCCTATAACTAATTAACACAAAACCACCCTCCGTGTGGTGACAAGTAAACACTCTTTAGCCCAAGGTTTACCGTGCTTACATACATAGAAATGGGCTTTCTACGCGTCATGCGGTCCATGCTAAACGAAACCATCCTACCTTTCTTCAGGTATTTCATCCCTACCCCCACAAACATAACAGAAACAATAAAATGATATCTCCATTGCTACCTGTATATATTTCTGCCCTTGTGAACCCTACCTCACCCAAGCCTCCTGGTTTCAGATAAGCATATTTCCTCCCCTCCCATCTTTAGTTTTCTCCTGTTCATTGGTTACCTTGCTTGTTGCATCCACCTGTTGTGTACACCTGTTTCCCCACTGAAACCATGTTACCTTTTTGCCCTCGATAACCTCACTCTTCCTGAGCCATGATTTGTTACAAAAAAAAAACCATTGTCATTTGTTCATTTTCTAGAATTTTCTTTTCCTGCTTCCCTTCCATATTTGTGCCACGTTTTGTGTTCCCTTATTATTTTTTGGATGAAACGTCCAGTTTGTGTCACTCACTCTGTATCTTCTCCAGGAAGTTCTTATTGAGCATGATGAGCCCATCCAAATTCTTCTCCTCCTTCGAGAAGTCCAGAACTGGGAGCGGTGTCCTCTTCACGGATTTAAAGTCTGACATGGTCTCGAGCCTTGGAATAAAAAGGAAAAACATCAGTTTTAGAAATTTATGTAGAGAATATTGTTAAAATAATACACTTTTACATATCAAAACAAGTTCTCTGTAAAAGAGTGGTAAATAATTTCAAAATAGAAAATAGTTAGAGTAAATTTTTATATACATTTGTATTTTTATTCAGAAGTCTAGATTTTAGAGGAGCCTAATAAATGAGTATAAAGTAAACAGGTAGAAAAAAAAACTATGGACAGTCTGGAAAGAGAGTGTCGGTGAGGGAGTCAGTTGGTCCTGCACTCAGCTTTCTGACAGGAGATGGACAGAAGAAAGGACATATTCAGAAGTGATGGGATAGAAAACCGCCTGTCTGTAGTTGTTTACACCTGGGTGAGAATAATCAAACAAGGTGTTTGCGGTGGGACGTGGGACAACAAACACCATTCTCACAAATAATGCTTGTTACTGTTGACCTGTCAGTGTTCCCATCTGAGCTCCATGAACAAGATGCATAGAATCCAGGTACAAATGCTATAAACCATTCTTTGTCCATTGTCCATCAATCTCCTTGTAATTCATGAATCCAGGTTCAAATGTTATAAACCATGTCTTTGTCCATTGTTCATCAATGTCTTTGTAATTCATGTTGATGTACACAATGTACTTATGCATTTGTCCTGTACTGTTAGATGGTGTATTGTGTTCCATGCATGGATAAGACTTGCATACCTATGATTGCATACCATATGTAAGAAATTGTTTATTTTCTCTGACTCGAACATTTGTTTGGAAAGGTGTTAATTGTGAAAGTTGATGAGAGTGGAAAGACAACAATCATTCTTGGGAAAAATGCCAAGGGCATAGAAAAGGACCATTAGATGGTATGTGCCATGTGGCAAACAACAGACAAGAAAGGACATTCAAAAAAAATCTCGTGTGCATGCTGGTCTACCCTTGTGTTCTTTGGAGAAACCAAGTAATTAATGCTCTAGAAAAGTTCATATAAAGGGGCACCCTACATCTGGCAAATAAAATAAATTTACTTCTTCATGCAGCCGCATCAATCAAATTGGTACCCCTTAATATTTCAAGATACATATTGCATTGAATTTCCCAGGGCAACACCGGGTACTTCAGCTTGCGTTTCATATTTTTACACTGAAGAATACAAATTACCTTGTTGGAATTTCCAAAAAAACCCACTTTAGCAGCATTGGGACAAACGCAAATTTCCACTATCTTGACCAATCAAATTTTCCCC
Organism: Myxine glutinosa; assembly: GCF_964187855.1. Taxonomy (NCBI): domain Eukaryota; kingdom Metazoa; phylum Chordata; class Myxini; order Myxiniformes; family Myxinidae; genus Myxine; species Myxine glutinosa. Next base: position 414,980,625 of record NC_136261.1, read on the forward strand.
TCACGCTTTCAGCCTTGGAAAATATTGAGAATCAGATAAAGAAATATTTAGATGGTGATTGGAAACGTAAACCAAGAGTTGAAAAGACCCTTCCATTTACTTTTTCTCAAGACAGTGGGGTGTGGACAGTGTGGGGTGAGGTATTCCATGAATTCTCTTTTGAAATGATTTGGAAGGGAATGAGGAATAATTAGAAAGAGGAGTTGGAGAAGAAGGTGAGCAGAGATCACGGATGGACATGGAGAGAAGAAGGTGAGCAGAGATCACAGATGGACATGGGGAGAAGAAGGTGAGCAGAGATCATGGATGGACATGGAGAGAAGAAGGTGAGCAGAGAGCACAGATGGACATGGAGAGAAGAAGGTGAGCAGAGATCATGGATGGACATGGAGAGAAGGTGAGCAGAGAGCACAGATGGACATGGAGAGAAGAAGGTGAGCAGAGATCACAGATGGACATGGAGAGAAGAAGGTGAGCAGAGATCATGGATGAACATGGAGAAGAAGGTGAGCAGAGATCACGGATGGACATTGAGAGAAGAAGGTGAGCAGAGAGCATGGATGGACATGGACAGAAGAAGGTGAGCAGAGATCACAGATGGACATGGAGAGAAGAAGGTGAGCAGAGATCACGGATGGACATGGAGAGAAGAAGGTGAGCAGAGAGCACAGATGGACATGGAGAGAAGAAGGTGAGCAGAGAGCACAGATGGACATGGAGAGAAGAAGCAATAAGACCAGGTGGAACATGAGAAATTAGCAGAACAGAATATTCAAGGATGTTCGAGACTTTGAGTTTATCATTGAACACAGTTGATCTCGACAATTTAGAAATGAATAGTTTTAAAGTGAGGAAGATGGGAGAGAAGGAAGAAAAGGACAGAAAGGAAGGAACTATAAACGTATACTCAAATGAGAATCATTGAGGATTAAAGGAACCTTTTAGAGTTTGTGTCCAATTAATAACACAAAATAACTTCATAATGACCTCCTCCCTTAGTCAGCCCAAAACCGTTCATTTATAGATCAGAAATGGGGAAGGAAATCAAGGGAGGAAAAGAATGGAGTACACAAGGACACCAGAGTAACCTGAATACGTAACATCTTGTTCACAGAGTGTATCCTTCCCTCACCCTCATTCTTTCCCACATAGTCATTCTTTCCCTCACCCTCATTCTTTCCCTCACCCTCATTCTTTCCCTCACCCTCATTCTTTCCCTCACCCTCATTCTTTCCCTCACCCTCATTCTTTCCCTCACCCTCATTCTTTCCCTCACCCTCATTCTTTCCCTCACCCTCATTCTTTCCCTCACCCTCATTCTTTCCCTCACCCTCACCCTTTCCCTCACCCTCATTCTTTCCCTCACCCTCATTCTTTCCCTAACCCTCATTCTTTCCCTCACCCTCATTCTTTCCCTCACCCTCATTCTTTCCCTCACCCTCATTCTTTCCCTCATCCTCATTCTTTCCCTCATCCTCATTCTTTCCCTCATCCTCATTCTTTCCATCATCCTCATTCTTTCCCTCTCCCTCATTCTTTCCCTCATCCTCATTCTTTCCCTCATCCTCATTCTTTCCCTCACCCTCATTCTTTCCCTAACTCTCATTTCTCAAAGTCTCCCTCTATTTTGTCTTGGTTTATTATTTATTAAATAACTTTAAATGTTTAAAACACGATTGGGTCAAAAACATCAGGATGTGCTGATAATGTGTCGACACCAATGCAGTCTCACCGTTTTAGCAGGTCTTTGGAACCCTGAAAAGGAAGAAAACAAAGAATGAGATCAAGATATTGGAATGAATGAATGTTTCTGTTTATTTATTAAATACGAGAGAGTTCACAGAACACAATACTCCACGCGGGATTCAATTACGTTCTTCAATTTTAATAAAATTATGATTTTAAAGATCGTCATTAAAATATCCAGGTGTTTAGTGTTACTGAAGCAATCTTGTACATCACCTTATACAATGCAATAAGACGAAGTTGAGTTAGCTTAGGAGATGGAGGCTTTGCGTGCACAGGGTAATGCTCACCTTCACTCCTTCATTCCTCTTTGCTCCCGCCTCTGGAACAAACTCCCTCACCCTCTTCAATCCCACTCCTCCCTCCAGGTCTTTAAAACAGCTGTTCACCACCATCTCTTATTTTCCCCCATCCAAAACCTTGATCTTTTCTACCCCCGCTAATTTCCCCCCAAATCCACTTTTTTGAAATACCAACTTCTTTCCTGGAAGTCCTTGGTGTCCTTGTGTTTTATACTTCTCCCCCCCACCCCCCTTCCCACGCCTCCTCCCCCCAAGCCCTCTCCCTCCCACACATCTCCCGATGTCCCTGCTCTCAAATGTTGTGTTTGTGTGCTTCCCCTTCTCTCCCCATCTTGTTTTCCGCTCCCTCTTTTTATAAATTTTGTTTGTCTGTTTGATTTGTTTGTGTGATAAATGTTAGCTCTTTCACGAGCCTCGATTCTGTATACAAATAAGAAAAAAAAAAGAAAGAAAGACGTTTTCAATTTGGTAAGGAAAAGATAAATTTGATTTTCATTTTGAAACAGGACTACAATTCACTTTGGTGAAAACACCTGAAAAGGTAAATCTATAACGTGAACAGTATTCACATGAATAACATTGAATCGTTCGGAACAAAGTATGTGAAGTAGTTGTTTGACCATAATCCATATTAACGTTCTGGAGGTGGTTACACACAGGTAACTTTGAGGACCTGGATAAACATGGCACTGGATACACACACAACAACAACAACAGGCATTTTAGGGCCATTTCCCTGCTGGAGCGAGGGTTAGCCTTGCGCTGCCCATGACAATCTTCTCCATTTTGCCCTATTTACTACATCTCCCATTGTTAACCCCCTTGCCCGCATTTCTTCTTCCACCACCTTCAGCCAAGTCTTTCTCGGTCTTCCCCGTTCTCTCCTTCCTTCTACATTCATTTCCATCACTCTTCTCAACCAGTCACTTCCATCCTTCCTCAACACATGATCAAACCATCTCAACCTGGTTCTCTTCACAGCATCCATCACAGGCTCTATTCCCATCATCTTATGCAACTCATCCATTCATTCATTCATTCTCTCAACGATACTCCACACATCCACCGAAACATTCACATTTCCACCCTTTCCAGCCTTCGTTGCTGCTCGACGTGCATTACCCATGTCTCGCCCCCATAATTCATAACACCTCTCACACATGGAGCATATACCTTTCCCTTCAGCTTCAACGACACTCCCCTCCTCGTCAGCATGCCACTCAGTTCCCGAAACTTCTTCCATGCACATCTCATTCTCACAACCGTCGCTGAGTCTCATCCTCCTTCTCCATTCAGCATGTCTCCTAGATAGCAAAATGTTTTCACACCTTCCAGCTTCACGCCATCTCCAAGATCCAACTCAACATTTCCTCCATCTGCAGCTCCCTCTGTGCACACCTTACACTTGCATGTAGCTGCCACATTGATTAATGACCAATTGCCATTGGTTAATGACCCTCTCAGACCACTACATTTTTGATGAACCCACTCAGCGCACATTTTACATGGAATGGAGTTCACTCTGACACCCTTCCTGCACACGGCCACTTCCCAGTTATTTCCACCTCACCACTTGCCATCACCTACGACTTTCCGATATTAACCTTCAGACCTTTTCCTTCCATAAATTCCTTCCATGTGTTCATCTTCTCCTTCAGTCCATCCATACTCTCCGCAATCGACATCAGATCAGCTGCAAACAACAACTCACACGGTAAACCCTCCTTTACATTCCGAGCCAGCACCTCCATCACAGCTACAAATAGTAGTGGACTTAGTACCGCAACCTGATGCACTCCCACCTTCACCTCAAATTCACCAATGTTCCCGTCCTTCACCCTTCGTCCTTGCAGCTCTGCCCGCTCTCTCGTACATTGCCATCAGTACTATGATCAACCATTCATCCACTCCTAACTACCTCAATGCCCATGTCACTACTTCACGTGGAACCCTATCGAATGCTTTCTCCAGATCAACAAACCCAAGAAACAACTTCTTACTCTTCTACATGTACTTCTCCTGCAACTTGATTCCAATAAAAAGCGCATCTGTCATTCCTCTTCCTGGCATAAATCCAAACTGCATTTCGTCGATCTTCACTTTCTTCCTTACCCTCTTCTCCAGCACCCTTTCCAATACCTTCATTCCATGCTCTAATAACTTTAGCGCTCTATACGAGCCACAGTCCAGATGGTCACCTTTCTCCTTGTATAGAGGAACGAGGGTACTCGGTTCCCAATCCACTGGAATGCGGCCTTCTTTCACCACCAGATTACAGATCTCTGTCATTCTCTTCACACCCCAACTTCCCGCTGCCTTCAACATATCTCCCACAACTCCCGTCGGCCCTCCCACTTTTCTACTCTTCATTGCTTTTATCGCTTCCTCAACTTCCTTCTTAGTTATCTTCTCTGCCGGTCCTAAAACTGGGTTACCATCTATGTTGCCGTCCAATTCATTTTCTGCATTCAACAACATTTCCATACATCTCTTCCATCTTCCTTTAATTCCATCTGGGTCCGCAACGATTTGTCCCACTTCATCCTTCAAGCAACTCACCCCCATCACATCACACTTGGTAAACCAAAATATTCATGATGATCCAGCACATTATGAAAGCTACGATGTCATTATACCTGCAAGTCCCCGTGAGCATCCCTTGGATAACATCCTTGAATGGAATGATTGAAAACCTCAACAGTGACTAGGTAGTCGTACTGTATCGCTGCTTTGGAGACCATGACATGAACTCACTCTCATCTCAAACATTCATTGTGATAAAACCTAAATCTCACTTCATGATGATGTAAACACACCTGGAAATGCATTCACTTACCTTTCTAGTCCATTTCCATCAATCATTTTTGAACCATTGTATCGTTTACTGCACCTTTACCATCGACCATGACATGCAACAAGGCCTCACCTCGAGGCTTATGCTGGAAGAGTGACAGACTCGCCCTAAACAATATATTTCAAACATTACAACTTTTATAACACATTTACGATAAACCACACCTGTAGAAAAGAAACGGCCTCCAGCATCTGGAATGCTGTATCCATTGTGGATTTTTCTTCATGAAGATCCTCCATCTGCTGCTCCAGTTTCTCCTTCTGCTTCCCAAGAAGAGAAAGCTTCTCCATTTTCCTCTTGTTTATTTCACTCTTCATCAGATCCACAGATTCATTCACAAATTGGCACATCAACCTCCGCTTCTCCTCCAAACTGTCCTCAGCATCTCTGCTGGAGTTCTGGGAGGAATCAATGTTTGAATTATTCAAAAATGTAGAAGAAACTTTCAGAGAAAATGTAGAAACTAACAAAAAGCACAATGTATTATGGGTGAAAGGATCAGATCGCTGGTACCAGGAGTGGGTTTTGAAGGTAAAATGAAGTGGGCACACTTATTTACAAAGGCTATTGAGTCCAGGAATCCAAAAGGAGATTTCAACATCCAAAAAGACTAAATTAACATTTAATGATTTCAATTTTGAAGCGGTGAGGCCACTTCAATATTTGGCTTTGTCCATCCATCAAAAATGAAGAAGACGAACCTTTGTAAACCCACAGTGTTCAATCCTAATTGTTTGAATGAATGAATGAATGATCGTTTTAAGGCCATTTTCCCCGCTAAGGCGGGGGTTAGCCTTGCGGGCCCCATGACAATTATGGTTCCCTGTTTGAGGCAATGTTTTTATGGCCGGATGCCCTTCCTGACGCCAACCCTTGGTCACGCTCTTACGATGCGCAGGGCTACGGTGTACCTATTCTAAATCGGGGTATACACCGTGATCATTCATCCCAGCAAGCTGGTACTCAATTTGCCGACCTCGGAAGGATGACAGGCTGAGTCAACCCCCCTGGCATTAATTCAGCGATCGACCGGGATTCGAACTCAGGATCCTAGGATCTCAAGCCGGCATCCTAACCGCTAAGCCAACACCTAATTGTTCAATCCTAATGGTTTCTAAAGGGTAATTCTAAAGGGTAATTCTAATGGGTTTTAAACAGTAATTCTAAAGGGTAATTCTCAAGGGTAATTCTAAAGTGTTTTAGACAGTAATTCTAAAGGGTAATTCTGAAGGGTTTAGAATAGTAATTATAAAGGGTAATTCCAAAGGGTTCGACTGAAGGGTTTTCTTAGAGAAACGCCATCTTCTTGGAGTTAACCGGAGACGATGTCCGTCACACTTCGGGAGCCATTGGCAGTCACTTGGTGTCAGGATCGGTAACCAGTGACATCCATCACAATATGCAATTCTTTGGTGTATTTTTTATTTTAATCTCACGATTTATCACGAACAATTATCATTATTACAGGATGTATTTTTTCTTCTGCACAGGAGTGATTGTATTTACAAAGATACCCACAAAACTAAACCAATAATTATATACACCCGACTTGGGTGTTGTCTCCTGATCCTATCCTTGGCGTGTTGGGGGGGGGGGGGGAGGTGTAGGGGAGTGTTGGGATGAGGGGGTAAGGTTGGCTGGGGGTTGGGAGAATGGTGGAATTATTTCCTCGTACATGACCTCCCATGAGTACTCAGAGAACGTGTGAAAAACTTGTGGCAGTAACACATTGGCCAAGTTGTTGGCCCACACATACAGTCGTGGGCAAAAATATTGGCACCCTTGCACTTCTTTCAAATAACTCACAATTTTCTCCAAAAATAAATTGAAATTGACAAAAGTATTTGGTCTCCACAATTATTTATTTCACTGATAATATTACAGAACCTTTGTTTTTGATTCAGAACTTAATATATCCTTTTAAATCAGAAAATAAAAAGAAATGGCATTGACAAAATGATCAGCACCCTCGACTTAATATTTGGTAGCACAGCCTTTTGACAAAATAACTGCAGTCAAGCGCTTCCTATAGCTATGAATGAGCTTCCTACACCTCTCTACTGGCAGTTTGGCCCACTCTTCTTGTGCCATCTGCTCCAGTTCTCCCAGATTTGAAGGGTGCCTTCTCCCAACTGCTGCTTGAATCTGTTTGGCAGTTGATCGATGTGCTTTCACCACCATTCGAACAATCCTTTGCTGCAATCTTTGATCAGGTTTTCTCTTGTGGCCACGTCCAGCGAGGTTGGCTACAGTGCCATGGGCCTTAAACGTCTTGACAACATTGCGTACGGTGGACACAGGAACATCAAGTTCTCTGGAGATGGACTTGTAGCCTTGAGATTGTCCATGCTTGGCCACAATCTTGTGTCTGACCTCCTCAGACAATTCTCTGGTTTTCTTTATTTTCTCCATGCTCATCGCGTTACACAGTGACACAAAACAGCAGAATGACTCTCTTCCTCCATTCAAACTGGTTGAATGAGTGATTTTTATATTGCAGGCACCTGCAACTCACCACAGGTATGTTCAATTCCAAAGTAAAGGAGAATCACCTGCTTGAAATCTCATTATTTCTAACAATTTCTAAAAGGTGCCAATAATATTGTCTGGGCCATTTTAGGATTTCTGTGTGGAATAAGCTAAGATTAGGTAATTTTTTCAGCTTTTTTGGTTTTGTTCCACCAAACCAAAGAAATACATATGTGGACACCAAAATATTTTATTATTTCAACAATTTTCTGGAAGAAATGGTGAATTATTTGAAAAAAGTGCGAGGGTGCCAATATTTTTGGCCACGACTGTACATATACAAACATGCAGAGTGCAGACATACGTAAAATTATTGGATTCATTGTTGTTTGCATCGTTATTTCTCTTCTGAATCGTTTATTGTACATCTAATGACAAAACAACCATGAATTATTACAAAAGAAAAAATTTCTGAGCACTTCCCTCGAATGCATTCCATTTTAAAATAGGAAACGAGGTGGGGGACATGCCCTTTGCTAAGTTTCCAAGAACACCCATTCCTTGGTGATTCCCACCTCTGTTTGCTCTTTCTCTTTCTGAACCTGCAGTAGTTGGGATGCAACGCTCTCCATTGACTGTGACACGTGAGGATACTTTGCAACCAAAACATCCTGCACAGAATAAAGAAACAACAGAAGTGAAGAATCGTGAACCTGTGGTGGATTAAAAAGGAACATCCTACACAAAATTAGACAAATACATACATTTGTTTGAAAAATCACAGTGAAGATGATAATGGGGATTTGTTCAAATTTTATAACAATCTCTTTTCTTTAAATCTACAGCTGTACAAGAAAAAGTCCCAGAACGACATTAACCACAAAAACTGTTTCTCAACTGTCTTCAAGGTCGATGTTTGGTGAAGCACTGAAGCTGTCATGATTACATCACTCCACATTTAAATAATTATTCAATTATGTAGCAGGTAACTGAACTGAGATTATATGACGTCACTGCCTTTTTTTTTTACTATTAAAGTTGGAAGATTGAAAGTGGCTCTGGGCCATGAATATTCTTTCTTATTCCAAAACAAACTGAGTTTCTTGTGGTGGATTCTGAACCCTCATCATGTTAATGTAAAATCAACAATTTCACCTTTTTATCAGTTGGTCACATGAAAAGCTTATTCATTCCTCTTTACGGCTTCTACAGGTGAATGATCAACAACAGCACATGATAAACAATCCTGATGAGACACTCGTTCTCGGAAATCTCACATTTGCGAGGAATATTCCACCACCATGATGCAACAAGCCGATCATAAATGGATAATTGATTAATCAGAAAAAAATAATAATAATAATAATAATAATAATAATAATAATAAAGATCAGGTCAAAACTCAAGCCGAACACATAAAAAGTAAAAAATATTTTGGACATAATAATTAATATATACAACAACCATTTTCACTGATGTACTCACCTTTAGTTCAGAATGAGCAATCTCCACAGCAACAACTTTGTGGTCCTGATGTTGTCCACCTGTGCACGTGACGCACATCAAGCTCCCATCATCCTTACAATAGAGTTGGATTGGCTTTCCATGTTGAGTGCATCTCAGTTCCTCAATCTTCACTTCAGGATCCATCAATTTGTGCCTTTTCTGTTGATGAGGTTTCAGGTGTTGCTCACAGAAGAGGATCTCACAAGGTACACACCTTTTGGCTGCCTCTCCATTACAAAGCTCACAACGACTCTCAGTGCCCCCAGGGCCTCCCTTCTTCACATTCACAATATTTTCCACCGAGTCGGCAAAGGCCACATTCTTCTTGAGTTTTGGTTTTTGTGCAAAAACCTCATGGCAATTTGGACAAACACAATCTTCTTCCCTGCTCTCCCAGTATTTCTCTATACACACATGACAAAACGAGTGGCCGCATGGCAAAGCAACGGGCTCCTTGTAGATTTTAAGGCACACTGGACAGGTGGGTGCATCAAAATTATCTCCCATATCAAAGGAGGAAGAAGCCATCTCCTTGGGGTCAGTGAAGAGTGTGAAGCAGAGTTGAATTAGAACCTGCAAATGGAGATTTAAAAGAAGAAAAACTTAAGCTATTGAAATTGCAACAATATTTAAATAAATAACGAGAACACTTACCTCCGCATACCTCAACAAGAATGCACACCTCCACCAGGCTGAACAGTTTATACATTTTCTATCCCACTGATAGGCTGGATCTGTCTCCGGACATTAACCAAAAGCTAATTGGTTTGTAGTTGTCACCGACCAACTCATCCACCACGTTTTGTCATAACTCACCCACAACTTTTTGAGATATCATGATATATGTCGTTGATCCCCATCCATAAACCTGACCCCCGTCCACAAACCTGACCCCCGTCCACAAACCTGACCCCCCCGTCCACAAAACTGACCCCCCCCCCCGTCCACAAAACTGACCCCCCCCCCCGTCCACAAACCTGACCCCCCCCCCGTCCACAAACCTGACCCCCCCCCGTCCACAAACCCGACCCCCCGTCCACAAACCTGACCCCCCCGTCCACAAACCTGACCCCCCCGTCCACAAACCTGACCCCCCTTCCACAAACCTGACCCCCCGTCCACAAACCTGACCCCCCGTCCACAAACCTGACCCCCCGTCCACAAACCTGATCCCCCTCCACAAACCTGATCCCCATCCATAATTCTGATCCCCATCCATAATCCTGATCCCCATCAATAAACCTGATCCCCATCAATAAACCTGATCCCCATCAATAAACCTGATCCCCATCAATAAACCAGACCCCATCAATAAACCAGACACCATCAATAAAATGGATCCCCATCCATAAACCTGATCCCCATAAATAAACCAGATCCCCATCAATAAACCAGATCCCCATCAATAAACCAGATCCCCATCAATAAACCAGATCCCCATCAATAAACCAGATCCCCATCAATAAACCAGATCCACATCAGTAAACCAGATCCCAATCAATAAACCAGATCCCCATCAATAAACCAGATTCCCATCAATAAACCAGATCCCCATCAATAAACTAGATCCCCATCAATAAACCAGATCACCATCAATAAACCAGATCCCCATCAATAAACCAGATCCCCATCAATAAACCAGATACCCATCAATAAACCAGACTCATCAATAAAACAGATCCCCATCCATAAACCTGATCCCCCTGCTTAAAACTGATCCCTATCCATAAACCCGATCCCCATCCATAAACCTGATCCCCCTCCTTAAAACTGATCCCTATCCATAAACCCGATCCCCATCCATAAACCAGATCCACATCAATAAACCTCAGCCCCATCAATAAACCAGATCCCCATCAATATTCAATAAACCAGATCCCCATCAATAAACCAGATCCACATCAATAAACCTCAGCCCCATCAATAAACCAGATCCCCATCAATATTCAATAAACCAGATCTCCATCAATAAACCAGATCCCCATCAATAAACCAGATCCTCCTCCATAATTCATTCCCATCTGTGATCCGTGGCGGTTATCACACTTTACGTCGATAATCCTCAGAGGTCACTAGACTTGTCTTGGTTTCAAATTCGTGTCTTTAATTCACGTAAAAACTGAAAAGTAAAAATTCAGCCATTCAGTAAATGTCCTTACTTATGCTATGGCAGCAAAACGAACTTGCTATATGTTTTACACAAAAGCTACTATGATACGTTTTGCATCCACACAATACAATAATTTGCCTCAAGTTACTTCAAAAGGTTCAACAATAGATTGAGATTCAGCTCACCTCTATCCAAGGGTCGGGAATTGAAGAGAAAACATCGAAAACGGAGCCGATTAGTTCTTTCGTCCGTCGCGGCGAAAACAGTTTCGTCTTTGGTGTGATGTGAAGAAAGCGGAAGTTCAAGAATGCGAATACAGCGCCCAACCGCCACCGGAAGTGAATACACAACTTGCATGAACAACATCAACACAAACCCAAAGGAATGTCTTTGCGAATTCCCTCATTAGTAGCAGCTTTAGTCAGAAGCAACTTTCGAGACTGTCGAACAATTTATCTTGGATCTTTACCTGAGGAATTTTTGGGGCCTTGTAAATGACAACATCGCAAAATTATATTTACTGTTACTGGTTGTTAAATATAACTTCATTATGTGATATATTTTCATTTTCTTGGTGTTGCAACTGGAAAGGTTAAATTTAATCAACCGGTATCTTTATTTATTTCTGACGCACTTCCGGTCGTACAGCGCAGTGTTCTTGGCGAGGACCGCATCACAACTCACAAGTTTGTGTACATACGCAATCAGGAAATAGTGATATATATTACCCCTGATTTGTATGGATATACTTTAGTTTGAACACTCTTTCACCACAAGATGTGTTTGTAAAACCCAGAGTTATGCATTGGAATAACTTGTAATGTACCTGTGTGATAATTTTTAGACCATGTCGAAAATAGGTCTAACGGGCAACGGCTTTTGGTCATTCGCCAAACGTCTTTGAACGGAAGAACAGCCGCGAAAATCTCAGCACGGCAACTCGTCTTTGGAGCCCAGAATAAAGAGGCAACAAGGTTACAATTACAATTCAGTATTATGGCTTCATTACAATTCAGTGCATAAATATGGCGGGCATCTAAGGAACAAAGTATTTTGTGGTTTCAAGGACAAGGGGTTTTTTAATGTCAATCTTTAGTACTAAATAATAATTAATAATAATAATAATTAATAATTTGGAATAATAATTATTATTAATAATAATTATTATTAATAATAATAATAATAATTAATAATAATTATAATTCGGACTAAATAATTAATAATTTAGTACTTAATAATAATAATTTAGTACTAAATAAGTCTTTAGAACAGAAACTAAATAATAGGTACTAAAGATTGACATTAAAAAAACCCCTTGAAACCACAAAATACTTTGTTCCTTAGATGCCCGCCATATTTATGTAATGAAGGAATACCTTGTTGCCTCTTTATTCTGGGCTCCAAAGACGAGTTTCCGTACTGAGATTTTCGCGGCTGTTCTTCCGTTCAAAGACGTTTGGCGAATGACCAATAGCCGTTAGACCTACTTTCGAACATGGTCTAAAAATGATCACACAGGTACATTACAAGTTATTCCAATGCCTAACTCTGGGCTTCACAAACATATCTTGTCGTAAAAGAGTGTTCAAACTAAAGTATATCGATACAAATCAGGGGTAATATATATTATTTAGTTTCTGTTCTCTCATCGGCCTCACGTTTCTGGGCCCAACACACGTGGTTTTGAGTTCATGTATCATACTCTTTGTCTCTGTCAATTGGAAAGTTGAACTATCGAGGTGTTGATCAGGTAATGTGACATTGTTCGAACGATTGGTATTTTATTTGCACCGCAATCGTTTATATCGTCCCGACCCTGTCAACACCTCATCCCGACCCTCTCAACAGCCCGTCCAGAACCTCTCAACAACACCTCGTCGGGGCCCTCTCAACACCTCGTCCCGACCCTCTCAACACCTCGTACCGACCCTCTCAACACCTCGTCCCGACCCTCTCAACACCTCGTCCTGACCCTCTCAACACCTCGTCCCGACCCTCTCAACACCTCGTCCCGACCCTCTCAAACCTCGTACCGACCCTCTCAACACCTGCTCCCGACCCTCTCAACACCTCCACCTCGTCCCGACCCTCTCAACACCTTGTCCCGACCCTCTCAACACCTTGTCCCGACCCTATCAACACCTCGTCCAGACTCTCTCAACACCTCATCCCGACCCTCCCAACACCTTGTCCCGACCCTCTCAACACCTCGGCCCAACCCTCTCAACACCTCATCCCGACCCTTCCAACACCTCATTCCTCTCAAAACCTCGTCCTGGGCTCTCAACACATCCTCCCGAGCCTCTCAACACCTCATCCCGACCCTCTCAACCCCTCGTCCCCACCCTGTCAGCACCTCATCCCGAACCTCTCAACACCTCGTCCCAACCCTCTCAACACCTCGTCCCGACCCTCTCAACACCTCGTCCCGACCCTCTCAACACCTCGTCCCGACCCTCTCAATACCTCGTCCCGACCCTCTCAATACCTCGTCCCGACCCTCTCAACACCTCGTCCCGACCCTCTCAACATCTTGTCCCCACCCTCTCAACACCTCGTCCCGACCCTCTCAAAACCTCATCCACACCCTATCAACACTTCATCCCGACCCTCTCAACACTTCATCACCACCCTCTCAACACGTTGTCCCGTCCCTCTCAGCACCTCGTGACGACCCTTTCAACACCTCGTCCCGACCCTCTCAACACCTCGTCCCGACCCTCTCAACATCTTGTCCCCACCCTCTCAACACCTCGTCCCGACCCTCTCAAAACCTCATCCACACCCTATCAACACTTCATCCCGACCCTCTCAACACTTCATCACCACCCTCTCAACACGTTGTCCCGTCCCTCTCAGCACCTCGTGACGACCCTTTCAACACCTCGTCCCAATCCTCTCAACACCTCGTCCCGATCCTCTCAACACCTCGTCCCGACCCTCTCAACACCTTGTCCTGGTACTCTCAACACCTCGTCCCGAGCCTCTCAACACCTCGTCCCGACCCTCTCAACACCTTGTCCTGGTACTCTCAACACTTCACCCTGACCCTCTCAACACCTCGTCCCGATACCCTTAACACCTCATCCTGATCCTTTCAACACATACTTCCTCAGCACCTCGTCACGAACCTCGCAACCCCTCGTCCTGACCCTCTCAGCATCTCATTCCCGACCCTTTCAATGCCTGCTCCCTCTCAGCACCTAGTCCCGATCCTCTCACCACTTCGTCCCGATACTCTGAACACTTCATCCCCACCCCCTCAACACCTTGTCCCGACCTTCTCAACACCTGGTCCTGACCCTTTCAACACCTCATTCCTATCAATACTGTTGCGGATCTAGACCGTCGGCCTTCCCCTTATCAAGGGGGGATTAATCCCCTTGTCCTTTTGCTGGCCGACGTGATCTCGGGGCTATCATGTTCCTTCCGGTCGGTGTTAAATAGGGTTGTTGGTCGAATTAGTCCTATTACCTAAGTACTAACACCGACCGTGAAGCAAAGAAATAACCCCACCTGAACCACGGCATTAGTGGACATGCCGAGCAAAGCGAGCCGCGATTCGGGCCGATAACAGGTACTAAACCCAATTTGAGCGGTTCTTAATCGTGCCACGCTTACCCAATTGAGGAAAAGACTGATACAGTCGAATTGAGAGGAAAACAGGAAAAACAGAGTGGTTTATTAACAATTTGTACACTGGAAGAAGACGAAGAAAAAGAGCAATGTACAATGAAGAGGAAGAAGCAGATACACAGGGCATCCTTATACACTTATACAGTCTTACTTATTCCCTGGACATGGGCCCGTTCACACTCAGACTCACTCTGAGACTCACTCACACAGGGTTGTAGATGGTCGGGTTGAGGGCCCAACGGTCCACAGCTCGTCCGGTCCCCGACTCGTACCGTGCAGATGGTGATGGTAGGCAAGCTCTCTGCGTGGCATAGGCGCGAGGCGGACAACTATATATCGGGGAAAGGTAAGCTGGCGATTAGATTGCGTATGTAATACTTGTACCGGCGCCTTTATACGCGCTCCCGGTATCGCTGGGTACAATACGCCCCTTCCCCGATGATGTTCCCAAAGCGCCTTCCACCAACGTCCTTCTCAACGCTGCAGTCCTCTGCAATGCGTGCCGTGCGCCAGCCCTTTGTAAAGCGCAATCAATCCTTTCCGTAACTCAATTCTCATAACTCGTTCACAACGATTGCAGTGGCGTCCGTCCTCATAACTCAAACTCTGAACTTGACAAGCGCCTCTCCCTCCTCATAACTGACATGGGGCCCCGTGCGAAGGGTTATATTGCCACGGCTGCCACGCCCAGCGAACCCTGTGGAATGCCCAGCCACACCCTGTCAGGCAATGTCGCCTCAGCCCTGGTTGGCTGTTGAGGGCTTACCGGCCCCGCTTTAATGGCTGCTTGACGTGGCCACACCCCCACCCTTGTGCCCCGCCCCTTTTCCGGGCCTTACCTCATGGCCTTTGGGCTGGTTTGAGCGAGCAAGAGCAGCAAACGCTGCTGGCAGCCAAAATGTAACAACTGCGAGGGGCGATGGAGTACAGATTGGATAGCGCTTAATAGCATCGATTGAATGGAGGCTGCAAAAATGGACGAACAGGGCCTACTCTGATTTGTTTTACACAACGCAGATGCAACTATTGGATATGGCCTTATCCTAAACACATAATATGAAATAACTAACGTCCTAAGGTGACCGACGTGTTGCTTTTGGCCTAACTATGGGGTGCAACCTTTAGCCTTTAATGTTGTTACCTGTGTGGGTTCTCAAAACCGCAACAATACCTTGTCCAGACCCTCTCAACACCTCGTCCCGACCCTCTCAACACCTCGTCCCGATCCTCTCAACACCTCATCCCAACCCTCTCAACACCTCGTCCCGATCCTCTCAACACCTCGTCCTGACCCTCTCAACAGCTCGTCCCGATCCTCTCAACGCCTCGTCCTGAGCGTCTCAACACCTCGCCCTGACCCTCTCAACACGTCGTCCCGATCCTCTAAACACCTCATCCCAACCCTCTCAACACCTCGTCCCGACCCTCTCAACACCTCGTCCTGACCCCCTCAACACCTTGTCCCGATCCTCTCAACACCTCGTCCTGAGCCTCTCAACACCTCGCCCTGACCCTCTCAACACGTCGTCCCGATCCCCTCAACACCTCGTCCTCACCCTTTCAACACCTACTTCCTCTCAGTACCTCATCACAAACCTCTCAACACCTCGTCCTAACCCACTCAACACCTCATTCCCGACCCTTTCAATACCTGCTTCCTATCAGCACCTCGTCCCGATCTTCTCAACAATTCGTCCCGATACTCTGAACACTTCATCCCCACCCTCTCAATACCTTGTCCCGACCTTCTCAACACCTTGTCCCGACCCTCTCAACACCTTGTCCCGACCCTGTCAACACCTGGTCCCGACCCTTTCAACACCTCATTCAAACAATACCTCGTCCCGACCCTCTCAGCACCTCGTCGCGACCCTCTCAACACCTCGTCCCGACCCTCTCAACACCTTGTCCCAACCCTCTCAACACCTCGCCCTGACCCTCTCAACACATCGTCCCGACCCTCTCAACACCTCGTCCCGACCATCTTAACACCGTCCCGACCCTTTCAACACCGCCCCGACCCTCTCATTACCGTCCCAACCCTCTCAACATCATCCCGACCCTCTCAACATCTTCCCAACCCTCTCACCACGTGGCCCCGACCCTTTCAACACCTCATTCCTAACAATACCTCATCCCGACCCTCTCAACACCTCGTCGCGACCCTCTCAACACCTTGACCCGACCCTCTCAACACCTCGCCCTGACCCTCTCAACACTTCGTCCCGATCCTCTCAACACCTCGTCCCGATCCTCTCAATACCTCGTCCCGATCCTCCCAACACCTCGTCCTGACCCTTTCAACACCTCCTCCCTCTTAGCACCTTGTCCCAAACCTCTCAACACCTCGTACCGACCCTCTCAGCACCTCACACCAATCTGTCAACAACCCTTCCCGACCCTCTTAACACCTCGTCCCGAACCTCTCAACACCTCATCCCGAGCCTCTCAACACCTCGTCCCTATCCTCCCAACACCTCGCCCGACCCTCTCAACACCTCGTCCCGATCCCCTCAACACCTTATCCCGATCCTCTCAACACGTTGTCCCGAGCCTCTCAACACCTGGTCCTGACCCTTTCAACACCTCATTCCTATCAATACTGTTGCGGATCTAGACCGTCGGCCTTCCCCTTATCAAGGGGGGATTAATCCCTTTGTCCTTTTGCTGGCCGACGTGATCTCGGGGCTATCGTGTTCCTTCCGGTCAGTGTTAAATAGGGTTGTTGGTCGAATTAGTCCTATTACCTAAGTACTAACACCGACCGTGAAGCAAAGAAATAACCCCACCCGAACCACGGCATTAGTGGACATGCCGAGCAAAGCGAGCCGCGATTCGGGCCGATAACAGGTACTAAACCCAATTTGAGCGGTTCTTAATCGTGCCACGCTTACCCAATTGAGGAAAAGACTGATACAGTCGAATTGAGAGGAAAACAGGAAAAACAGAGTGGTTTATTAACAATTTGTACACTGGAAGAAGATGAAGAAAAAGAGCAATGTACAATGAAGAGGAAGAAGCAGATACACAGGGCATCCTTATACACTTATACAGTCTTACTTATTCCCTGGACACGGGCCCGTTCACACTCAGACTCACTCTCAGACTCACTCACACAGGGTTGTAGATGGTCGGGTTGAGGGCCCAACGGTCCACAGCTCGTCCGGTCCCCGACTCGTACCGTGCAGATGGTGATGGTAGGCAAGCTCTCTGCGTGGCGTAGGCGCGAGGCGGACAACTATATATCGGGGAAAGGTAAGCTGGCGATTAGATTGCGTATGTAATACTTGTACCGGCGCATTTATACGCGCTCCCGGTATCGCTGGGTACAATACGCCCCTTCCCCGATGATGTTCCCAAAGCGCCTTCCACCAACGTCCTTCTCAACGCTGCAGTCCTCTGCAATGCATGCCGTGCGCCAGCCCTTTGTAAAGCGCAATCAATCCTTTCCGTAACTCAATTCTCATAACTCGTTCACAACAATTGCAGTGGCGTCCGTCCTCATAACTCAAACTCTGAACTTGACAAGCACCTCTCCCTCCTCATAACTGATGTGGGGCCTCGCGCGAAGGGTTATATTGCCACGGCTGCCACGCCCAGCGAACCCTGTGGAATGCCCAGCCACACCCTGTCAGGCAATGTCGCCTCAGCCCTGGTTGGCTGTTGAGGGCTTACCGGCCCCGCTTTAATGGCTGCTTGACGTGGCCACACCCCCACCCTTGTGCTCCGCCCCATTTCCGGGCCTTACCTCATGGCCTTTGGGCTGGTTTGAGCGAGCAAGAGCAGCAAACGCTGCTGGCAGCCAAAATGTAACAACTGCGAGGGGCGATGGAGTACAGATTGGATAGCGCTTAATAGCATCGATTGAATGGAGGCTGCAAAAATGGACGAACAGGGCCTACTCTGATTTGTTTTACACAACGCAGATGCAACTATTGGATATGGCCTTATCCTAAACACATAATATGAAATAACTAACGTCCTAAGGTGACCTACGTGTTGCTTTTGGCCTAACTATGGGGTGCAACCTTTAACCTTTAATGATGTTACCTGTGTGGGTTCTCAAAACCGCAACAATACCTTGTCCAGACCCTCTCAACACCTCGTCCCGACCCTCTCAACACCTCGTCCCGATCCTCTCAACACCTCATCCCAACCCTCTCAACACCTCATCCCGATCCTCTCAACACCTCGTCCTGACCCTCTCAACAGCTCGTCCCGATCCTCTCAACACCTCATCCTGAGCCTCTCAACACCTCGCCTTGACCCTCTCAACACGTCGTCCCGATCCTCTCAACACCTCATCCCAACCCTCTCAACACCTCATCCCGACCCTCTCAACACCTCGTCCTGACCCCCTCAACACCTTGTCCCGATCCTCTCAACACCTCGTCCTGAGCCTCTCAACACCTCGCGCTGACCCTCTCAACACGTCGTCCCGATCCCCTCAACACCTCGTCCTCACCCTTTCAACACCTACTTCCTCTCAGTACCTCATCACAAACCTCTCAACACCTCGTCCTGACCCACTCAACACCTCATTCCCGACCCTTTCAATACCTCCTTCCTCTCAGCACCTCGTCCCGATCTTCTCAACAATTCGTCCCGATACTCTGAACACTTCATCCCCACCCCTCAATACCTTGTCCCGACCTTCTCAACACCTTGTCCCGACCCTCTCAACACCTTGTCCCGACCCTGTCAACACCTGGTCCCGACCCTTTCAACACCTCATTCAAACAATACCTCGTCCCGACCCTGTCAGCACCTCGTCGCGACCCTCTCAACACCTCGTCCCGACCCTCTCAACACCTTGTCCCGACCCTCTCAACACCTCGCCCTGACCCTCTCAACACGTCGTCCCGACCCTCTCAACACCTCGTCCCGACCATCTTAACACCGTCCCGACCCTTTCAACACCGCCCCGACCCTCTCATTACCGTCCCAACCCTCTCAACATCATCCCAACCCTCTCACCACCTGGCCCCGACCCTTTCAACACCTCATTCCTAACAATACCTCATCCCGACCCTCTCAACACCTCGTCGCGACCCTCTCACCACCTGGCCCCGACCCTTTCAACACCTCATTCCTAACAATACCTCATCCCGACCCTCTCAACACCTCGTCGCGACCCTCTCAACACCTTGACCCGACCCTCTCAACACCTCGCCCTGACCCTCTCAACACTTCATCCCGATCCTCTCAATACCTCGTCCCGATCCTCTCAATACCTCGTCCCGATCCTCCCAACACCTCGTCCTGACCCTTTCAACACCTCCTCCCTCTTAGCACCTCGTCCCAAACCTCTCAACACCTCGTACCGACCCTCTCAGCACCTCACACCAATCTGTCAACAACCCTTCCCGACCCTCTTAACACCTCGTCCCGAACCTCTCAACACCTCATCCCGAGCCTCTCAACACCTCGTCCCTATCCTCTCAACACCTCGCCCGACCCTCTCAACACCTCGTCCCGAGCCCCTCAACACCTCATCCCGATCCTCTCAACACGTTGTCCCGAGCCTCTCAACACCTCGTCCTGACCCTCTCAACACCTCGTTCCGATTCTCTCAACACCTCGTCCTGATCCTCTCAACACCTCGACCCGACCCTCTCAGCACCTCATGCCAATCTCTCAACCACCCTTCCCGACCCTCTTAACATCTCGTCCCGATCCTCTCAACACCTCATCCCGATCCTCTCAACACCTCGTCCCGATCCTCATCACCTCGTCCCGATCCTCTCAACACCTCATCCCGATCCGCTCAACACCTCATCCTGACCATTTCAACACCTACTGCCTCTCAACACCTCGTCCCGACCCTCTCAACACCTCGTCCCGATCCTCTCAACACCTCGTCCCGATCCTCTCAACACCTTATCCCGAGCCTCTCAACACTTGGTCTCGACCCTTTCAACACCTCATTCCTCTCAATACCTCATCCTGGGCTCTCAACACCTCATCCCGACCCTCTCAACACCTCGTCACGACCCTCTCAACACCTTGTCCTGACCCTCTCAACACCTCGCCCTGACCCTCTCAACACTTCGTCCCAATCCTCTCAACACCTCGTCCCGACCCTCTCAATACCTCGTCCCGAGCCTCCCAACACCTCGTCCTGACCCTTTCAACACCTTCTCCCTCTTAGCACCTCGTCCCGAACCTCTCAACACCTCGTACCGACCCTCTCAAAACCTCACACCAATCTCTCAACAACCCTTCCCGACCCTCTTAACACCTCATCCCAATCCTCTCAACACTTCGTCCCTAGCCTCTCAACACCTCGCCCCGAGCCTCTCAACACCTCGTCCCGAGCCTCTCAACACCTCGTCCCGATCCCCTCAACACCTCATCCCAATCCTCTCAACACCTTGTCCTGAGCCTCTCAACAACTCGTCCCGACCCTCTCAGCACCTCATGCCAATCTCTCAACCACCCTTCCTGACCCTCTTAACATCTCGTCCCGATCCTCTCAACACCTCGTCCCGATCCTCTCAACACCTCGTCCGGATCCTCTCAACACCTCGTCCCGATCCTCTCAACACCCCGTCCCGATCCTCTCAACACCTCGTCCCGATCCTCTCAACACCTCGTCCTGACCCTTTCAAAACCTACTTCCTCTCAACACCCGTCCCGATCCTCTCAACACCTCATCCTGACCCTCTCAACACCTCATCCCTCAGCCTCTCAACACATCGTCCTAACCCTTTCAACACCTCCTCCCTCTCAACACCTCGTCCCGACCCTCTCAGCACCTCGTCCCGAACCTCTCAACACCTCGTACCAACCCTCTCAGCACCTCACACCAATCTCTCAACAACCCTTCCCGACCCTCTTAACACCTCATCCCAATCCTCTCAACACCTCGTCCCTAGCCTCTCAACACCTCGCACCGAGCCTCTCAACACCTCGCCCCGAGCCTCTCAACACCTCGTCCCGAGCCTCTCAACACCTCGTCCCAATCCCCTCAACACCTCATCCCGATCCTCTCAACACCTTGTCCTGAGCCTCTCAACAACTCGTCCCGACCCTCTCAGTACCTCATGCCAATCTCTCAACCACCCTTCCCGACCCTCTTAACATCTCGTCCCGATCCTCTCAACACCTCGTCCCGATCCTCTCAACACCTCGTCCGGATCCTCTCAACACCTCGTCCCGATCCTCTCAACACCTCATCCCGATCCTCTCAACACCTTGTCCCGATCCTCTCAACACCTCGTCCTGACCCTTTCAAAACCTACTTCCTCTCAACACCCGTCCCGATCCTCTCAACACCTCATCCTGACCCTCTCAACACCTCATCCCTCAGCCTCTCAACACATCGTCCTAACCCTTTCAACACCTCCTCCCTCTCAACACCTCGTCCCGACCCTCTCAATACCTCGTCCCGATCCTCTCAATACCTCGTCCCGATCCTCCCAACACCTCGTCCTGACCCTTTCAACACCTCCTCCCTCTTAGCACCTCGTCCCAAACCTCTCAACACCTCGTACCGACCCTCTCAGCACCTCACACCAATCTGTCAACAACCCTTCCCGACCCTCTTAACACCTCGTCCCGAACCTCTCAACACCTCATCCCGAGCCTCTCAACACCTCGTCCCTATCCTCTCAACACCTCGCCCGACCCTCTCAACACCTCGTCCCGAGCCCCTCAACACCTCATCCCGATCCTCTCAACACGTTGTCCCGAGCCTCTCAACACCTCGTCCTGACCCTCTCAACACCTCGTTCCGATTCTCTCAACACCTCGTCCTGATCCTCTCAACACCTCGACCCGACCCTCTCAGCACCTCATGCCAATCTCTCAACCACCCTTCCCGACCCTCTTAACATCTCGTCCCGATCCTCTCAACACCTCATCCCGATCCTCTCAACACCTCGTCCCGATCCTCATCACCTCGTCCCGATCCTCTCAACACCTCATCCCGATCCGCTCAACACCTCATCCTGACCATTTCAACACCTACTGCCTCTCAACACCTCGTCCCGATCCTCTCAACACCTCGTCCCGATCCTCTCAACACCTCGTCCCGATCCTCTCAACACCTTATCCTGAGCCTCTCAACACTTGGTCTCGACCCTTTCAACACCTCATTCCTCTCAATACCTCATCCTGGGCTCTCAACACCTCATCCCGACCCTCTCAACACCTCGTCACGACCCTCTCAACACCTTGTCCTGACCCTCTCAACACCTCGCCCTGACCCTCTCAACACTTCGTCCCAATCCTCTCAACACCTCGTCCCGACCCTCTCAATACCTCGTCCCGAGCCTCCCAACACCTCGTCCTGACCCTTTCAACACCTTCTCCCTCTTAGCACCTCGTCCCGAACCTCTCAACACCTCGTACCGACCCTCTCAAAACCTCACACCAATCTCTCAACAACCCTTCCCGACCCTCTTAACACCTCATCCCAATCCTCTCAACACCTCGTCCCTAGCCTCTCAACACCTCGCCCCGAGCCTCTCAACACCTCGTCCCGAGCCTCTCAACACCTCGTCCCGATCCCCTCAACACCTCATCCCAATCCTCTCAACACCTTGTCCTGAGCCTCTCAACAACTCGTCCCGACCCTCTCAGCACCTCATGCCAATCTCTCAACCACCCTTCCTGACCCTCTTAACATCTCGTCCCGATCCTCTCAACACCTCGTCCCGATCCTCTCAACACCTCGTCCGGATCCTCTCAACACCTCGTCCCGATCCTCTCAACACCCCGTCCCGATCCTCTCAACACCTCGTCCCGATCCTCTCAACACCTCGTCCTGACCCTTTCAAAACCTACTTCCTCTCAACACCCGTCCCGATCCTCTCAACACCTCATCCTGACCCTCTCAACACCTCATCCCTCAGCCTCTCAACACATCGTCCTAACCCTTTCAACACCTCCTCCCTCTCAACACCTCGTCCCGACCCTCTCAGCACCTCGTCCCGAACCTCTCAACACCTCGTACCGACCCTCTCAGCACCTCACACCAATCTCTCAACAACCCTTCCCGACCCTCTTAACACCTCATCCCAATCCTCTCAACACCTCGTCCCTAGCCTCTCAACACCTCGCACCGAGCCTCTCAACACCTCGCCCCGAGCCTCTCAACACCTCGTCCCGAGCCTCTCAACACCTCGTCCCAATCCCCTCAACACCTCATCCCGATCCTCTCAACACCTTGTCCTGAGCCTCTCAACAACTCGTCCCGACCCTCTCAGTACCTCATGCCAATCTCTCAACCACCCTTCCCGACCCTCTTAACATCTCGTCCCGATCCTCTCAACACCTCGTCCCGATCCTCTCAACACCTCGTCCGGATCCTCTCAACACCTCGTCCCGATCCTCTCAACACCTCATCCCGATCCTCTCAACACCTTGTCCCGATCCTCTCAACACCTCGTCCTGACCCTTTCAAAACCTACTTCCTCTCAACACCCGTCCCGATCCTCTCAACACCTCATCCTGACCCTCTCAACACCTCATCCCTCAGCCTCTCAACACATCGTCCTAACCCTTTCAACACCTCCTCCCTCTCAACACCTCGTCCCGACCCTCTCAGCACCTCGTCCCGATCCTCTCAGCCCCTCGTTCCG
The DNA here is from genome assembly GCF_964187855.1 of Myxine glutinosa. NCBI lineage: Eukaryota > Metazoa > Chordata > Myxini > Myxiniformes > Myxinidae > Myxine > Myxine glutinosa. Next base: position 415,004,835 of record NC_136261.1, read on the forward strand.
ACCCTCTCAACACCTCGCCCCAACACCCTCAACACCACCCCGACCCTCTCAACACCTCGTTCTGACTCTCAACACTTTGCCTTCTCCAGGCGCTGCATAATGTCATTGCCGGGCACAGAAGGGGGCTTGGCAATGACGCACACTGAAAGGGAGTACTCCGTTTTCACTCTGGTTGTTTGTTTTCTTGGTTGTTTGTTACTTGCCGGAAAAATTCCGGCAAGTATGTTGGTCTGTTCGTTTGTCTGTTTGTTACTTGCTGGAAAAGATTCCGGCAAGTATGTTGATCTGTTCATTTGTTACTTGCCGGAAAAGATTCCGGCAAATATGTTGATCTGTTCGTCTGTTTGGTACTTGCTGAAAAAAATTCCGGCAAGTATGTTGATCTGTTCGTAACTTGCCGGAAAAATTTTTTCGGCAAGTATGTTGATCTGTTCGTTTGTCTGTCTGTCTGTTTGTCTGTTTGTCTGTTTGTCTGTCTGTCTGTCTGTTTGCAGCACTGCGTCTACACCGTTGCACGGAGAATCGCCAAACTTTGCACACATATTGGTCTTGCCCTGGAATAGACTGTGCCCAATTGATGACGTCATCGGTGACGTGGTTCGGCCGCCATCTTGGAAAAACCGAAAAACTTTGCACCTCTATATCTCCGAAAGTACTGAACAGAAAAAAATTGAGACATGGCTCATTGTAAAGAACTCTCCATGGGGAATAAAATATGTAAATGATGACGTCATCAGTCACGTGGTTCGGCCGCCATCTTGGAAAAACCGAAAAACATTGCACCGCTATATCTCCGAAAGTGCTGAACAGAAAAAATTGAGACATGGCTCATTGTAAAGAACTCTCCATGTGGAATAAAATATGTTTATGATGACGTCATATGTCACGTGGTTCGGCCGCCATCTTGGAAAAACCCGAAAAATTTTGCACCTCCATATCTCTGAAAGTACTGAACAGAAAAAATTGAGACATGGCTCATTGTAAAGAACTCTCCATGGGGAATAAAATATGTTAATGATGATGTCATCAGTCACGTGGTCGGCCGCCATCTTGGAAAAACGGCAAAACTTTGCACCACTATATCTCCAAAAGTGCTGAACAGAAAAAATTGAGACATGGCTCATTGTAAAGAACTCTCCATGGGGAATAAAATATGTTAATAATGACGTCATATGTCACGTGGTCGGCCGCCATCTTGGAAAAACGGCAAAAATTTGCACCACTATATCTCCAAAAGTGCTGAACAGAAAAAATTGAGACATGGCTCATTGTAAAGAACTCCCCATGGGGAATAAAATATGTTAATGATGACGTCATCAGTCACGTGGTTCGGCCGCCATCTTGGAAAAACGGCAAAACGTTGCGCCACTATATCTCCAAAAGTGCTGAATAGAAAAAATTGAGACATGGCTCATTGTAAAGAACTCCCCATGGGGAATAAAATATGTTAATGATGATGTCATCAGTCACGTGGTCGGCCGCCATCTTGGAAAAACGGCAAAACTTTGCACCACTATATCTCCAAAAGTGCTGAACAGAAAAAATTAAGACATGGCTCATTGTAAAGAACTCCCCATGGGGAATAAAATATGTTAATGATGACGTCAGCAGCCACGTGGTTCGGCCGCCATCTTGGAAAAACCGAAAAAATTTGCACCACTATATCTCCAAAACTACTGAACAGAAAAAATTGAGACATGGCTCATTGTAAAGAACTCTCCATGGGGAATAAAACATGTTAATGATGACGTAATCAGTCACGTGGTTCGGCAGCCATCTTGTAAAAACGGCAAAACGTTGCGCCACTATATCTCCAAAAGTGCTGAACAGAAAAAATTGAGACATGGCTCATTGTAAAGAACTCCCCATGGGGAATAAAATATGTTAATGATGACGTCATCAGCCACGTGGTTCGGCCGCCATCTTGGAAAAAGCGAAAAATATTGCACCACTATATCTCCAAAAGTACTGAACAGAAAAAATTGAGACATGGCTCATTGTAAAGAACTCTCCATGGGGAATAAAACATGTTAATGATGACGTCATCAGTCACGTGGTCGGCCGCCATCTTGGAAAAACGGCAAAATTTTGCACCACTATATCTCCAAAAGTCCTCAACAGAAAAAATTGAGACATGGCTCATTGTAAAGAACTCTCCATGGGGAATAAAATATGTTAATGATGATGTCATATGTCACGTGGTCGGCCGCCATCTTGGAAAAACGGCAAAACTTTGCACCACTATATCTCCAAAAGTGCTGAACAGAAAAAATTGAGACATGGCTCATTGTAAAGAACTCTCCATGGGGAATATAATATGTTAATGATGGCGTCATCTATCACGTGGTTCAGCCGCCATATTTGTTCTAAATGGCCGATTAGAAAGTACATTCCGGCAAGTCCTCGGTCTCTGACCGATTTTTCATTTGTCTGTCTGTCTGTTTGTCTGTTTGTTACTTGCCGGAAAGATTCCGGCAAGTATGTTGATCTGTTCGTTTGTTTGTTACTTGCCGGAAAAAATTTCCGGCAAGTATGTTGATCTGTTCGTTTGTCTGTCTGTCTGTTTGTCTGTTTGTCTGTCTGTCTGTTTGCAGCACTGCGTCTACACCGTTGCACGGAGAATCGCCAAACTTTGCACACATATTCGTCTTGCGCTGGAATAGACTGTGCCCAATTTATGACGTCATCGGTCACGTGTTTCGGCCGCCATCTTGGAAAAACCGAAAATATTTGCACCGCTATATCTCCGAAAGTACTGAACAGAAAAAATTGAGACATTGCTCATTGTGAAGAACTCTCCATGGGGAATAAAATATGTGAATGATGACGTCATCAGTCACGTGGTCGGCCGCCATCTTGGAAAAACGGCAAAACTTTGCACCACAATATCTCCAAAAGTGCTGAACAGAAAAAATTGAGACATGGCTCATTGTAAAGAACTCTCCATGGGGAATAAAATATGTGAATGATGACGTCATCAGTCACGTGGTCGGCCGCCATCTTGGAAAAACGGCAAAACTTTGCACCACAATATCTCCAAAAGTGCTGAACAGAAAAAATTGAGACATGGCTCATTGTAAAGAACTCTCCATGGGGAATAAAATATGCTAATGATGACGTCATATGTCACGTGGTCGGCCGCCATCTTGGAAAAACGGCAAAAATTTGCACCACTATATCTCCAAAAGTGCTGAACAGAAAAAATTGAGACATGACTCATTGTAAAGAACTCTCCATGGGGAATAAAATATGTTAATGATGACGTCATATGTCACGTGGTTCGGCCGCCATCTTGTAAAAACCGAAAAATTTTGCACCTCCATATCTCTGAAAGTGCTGAATAGAAAAAATTGAGACATGGCTCATTGTAAAGAACTCTCCATGCGGAATAAAATATGTTAATAATGACATCAAAGGTCACGTGGTTCGGCCGCCATCTTGGAAAAACCGAAAAACGTAGCACCTCCATATCTCCAAAAGTGCTGAATAGAAAAAATTGAGACATGGCTCATTGTAAAGAACTCTCCATGCAGAATAAAATATGTTAATAATGACGCCATCAGTCACGTGGTTCGGCCGCCATCTTGGAAAAACCGAAAATATTTGCACCTCTATATCTCCGAAAGTGCTGAATATAAAAAATTGAGACATGGCTCGTTGTAAAGAACTCTCCCTGCGGAATAAAATATGTTAATGATGACGTCATAGGTCACGTGGTTTGGCCGCCATCTTGGAAAAACCGAAAAACGTTGCACCTCTATATCTCCGAAAGTGCTGCATACAAAAAATTGATCCATGGCTCATTATAAACAACACTCCATGGAGAATAAAATATGTTAATGATGACGTCATAGGTAACGTGGTTCGGCCGCCATTTTGGAAAAACCGAAAAACGTAGCACCTCCATATCTCCGAAAGTCCTGAATAGAAAAATTTGAGACATGGCTCATTGTAAAGAACTCTCCATGGGGAATAAAATATGTTAATGATGACGTCATAGGTCACGTGGTTCGGCCGCCATCGTGGAAAAACCGAAAAACTTGGCACCTCTATATCTCTGAAAGTACTGAATAGAAAAAATTGAGACATGGCTCGTTGTAAAGAACTCTCCATGGGGAATAAAATATGTGAATGATGACGTCATCAGTCACGTGGTCGGCCGCCATTTTTTTTTTTTTTTTTTTTTTTTTTTTTTTGTATACAATATCGAGGCTCGTGAAAGAGCGAACATTAATCACACAGAAAGACAAACCGACACATAAAACATATAACATCGGGAGCGGTAGACAAGATGGGGAGAGAGGGGGAAGGACACAAACACAACATTTGAGAGCAGGGACCGAGAGACATGGAGACATCGAGAGATCTGAGGGCGAGGGCTTTGGGGGGGGGCATGGGAAGGGGGCGGTGGGAGAGGTATAAAACACATGGACACTGCCAGGACTTCCAGGAAAGAAGTTGGAATTTCAAACAAGGTGGATCTGGGGTGAATTAGCGGGGGTAGAAAAGATCAAGGTTTTGGATGGGGGAAGATAAGAGATGGTGGTGAACAGCTGTTTTAAAGACCTGGAGGGAGGAGTGGGATTGAAGGGAGTGTGGGAGTTTGTTCCAGAGGCGGGAGAAAAGAGGAATGAAGGAGTGAAGGTGAGCAGAGAGTCGAGATTTTGGCAGTTTAAACTTCAGAGGCTTGCTGGCAGATCTTTTGCGACCTGTAGGAATATTTGGGGGACAGAGCACAGAGAGAGCTGGGGGAGCAAGGCCGGAGAGGAGTCGGTAGAAGACAGAAAGACCACCTACCTGCCTGCGGTGAGTGAGTGAAAGGCCCTCAGAGATAGCTTCATCGCGGGAGATTCCAATGATTCTGAAAGCTTTGGTTTCAACAGCGTGAAGCCGAGCTAGGTGTGAGGCAGGAGCACCAGCCCATAGGGGAGAACAGTATTCCATTGAGCTGCGGATGAAAGCCTTGTATGTGGTGAGGAGCTCAGGTGTGCCTAGGAAGGACTTCGCACGACGGAGGATGCCCAGTCGGCGACTGGCTTTGCAGGCCAGCTTGGAAATGTGGTTTTCCCAAGAAAGATCATGGCAGATAGTGAGACCCAAAAGCTTGAGCGACAGAACTTCTTGGAGAGGATTGTTGAGAAAGTAGATGGGAGGGTTGTCCAGTCGATCTTTTCGGAGAGACATAGTAAGAGTGTGAGATTTGTCAGGATTGAAAGACATGTTCCACTTGTTTGACCAGTCTGTGATTTTGTCCAGGTCTTCAGAGAGTGAGGAGGCTGCAGACTGCCGATCTGAGGGAAGAGGAATGGAGCGGCAGAGAGTGGAGTCATCAGCAAAGAGATAGAGAGGATTTTCCAGAGAGTCGGAGAGATCATTGATAAAGACCAGAAAAAGCACAGGGCCCAGCACACTGCCTTTGGGAACTCCAGCCTGAACAGGAAGGGGAGATGAGAGAAATCCATTCAGGGCCACACGTTGACTACGACCAGAGAGGAAGTCCGCAAGCCATGCATGGAGATTTCCATGGATACCATAGGAGTAGAGTTTGGTGAGCAGAGCTGGGTGCCAGACCGTATCGAAGGCATGTGATATGTCGAGGGAGACAGCTCTAATTTCCTGTTTGGCATTGAGGACCTCCATCCATTGTTGAGACAGCAGAAGCAGCATGTCCAGAGTAGAGTGACCTGGTCTGAATCCAAATTGATGATCAGAGATCAAGCCATTGGAGAAGAGGAAAGATTTCATATCCGAAGCAATGATGGATTCCATGACTTTGCTGATAATTGGGAGCAGGCTGATTGGTCTGTAGTTGAAAGGATCTGTTTTTGCACCTTTTTTGTGTAAAGCGGTAATGTTTGCTGATTTCCAGGATGCCGGCAGATGACCTTGAGCAAAAGATAGGGTGAAAAGAACAGAGAGAGGGTGAGATAGAGTGGCAGAGCAGGATTTTAGGACCCGTGGGCTGATGCCGTCTGGTCCAGTTGCAGAATCAGAGTCGAGGTTAGACAAAAACTCCTCCACCTTGTCAGGAGAGAAGGACACAGAGTCCAGGAGCAGTTGGGTTCGACTGGGAAAGGTGGGAACAGAGAGAGATGGGTTTGGGACTAAAGATTTTGAGGCAAACACAGAGTTGAGGCATTCGGCTTTGTCACGTGCGATGTCAACTGTGTGGCCATTTGAGGTAAGGGAGGGGATGGAGGGGGAACAAACACCAGAAACGGATTTGACCAGACGCCACCAGGATTTGGAGGAAGGAGACAGGTTTGAGAGTTCGTTCTTGAGTGAGGAGAGATAGTGCTTCCTGGCACTCCTGAGGGTAGACACACACTTGTTCCGAGCTTGGTGGAAGCAACTGAGATTGCCTTCAGTTGGATTAGCCTTCCAAGAGGCAAAGGCAAGTTGTTTCAGGGCAACTGCCTCACCACAAGATTCGGTGTACCATGGACGGGAGGAAGGGTAAGACAACTGAAGACGAGATGGGATAAATCTGTGCATGAGAGAGATCAGTTTGCTTTGGAAGAATTCCCAGGAAGAATTGATGTCCGAGGCAGTGGAGATGGGAGACCAATCCAGACGATTGATGGCTGCTTGAAGCCCGTCCCAGTCGGCCTGAGTGAAATGCCAGACTCTTCGACGCTGAGGAGGCTCTCTGAGAATGGCCAGAGAGATGTCCACTTTGACAAGCACATGATCAGAAGAACCGATTGGAGCAGAAGAAGAGCAGCAGACATTAGCAGGGAAGTTTGTCATAACCAAGTCGAGAAGAGAAGAAACTCCATTGGCTGAGATCCGGGTCGGGAAATTGACAGATTGTGTCAATCCCAGTGAGTCACAGAAGTCCTTTGCTGAGGTGCCATGACTGGTGAGAGAGGAACCCACACCCAACCAGGTGGCATGATGAGAGTTGAAGTCACCACATATGAGGAAGAGAGAGTTGGGATGAGTGGATAGAAGTTGGTCCATGTTGTCAGAGAGTGAAATGTAAATTGAGTCATCACTGTTTGGGGGACGGTACAGAACACATATGAACAAAAGATGGGAGCGGAGAGGAAGCCGTAGCCAGAGGTACTCCTGGGGGTGAGGAGGAGAGAGGGCAGTGCAAGGAGAATGAGGAAGAGAGTTTTTGATAAAGATAGCCACCCCACCACCAGGACGAGGCTCAGGTCTATCATACCGGAAGAGGGAGTAACCAGGAAGAGATATTGAGGAATCAGAGACATCTTGAAGGAGGAAAGTCTCTGTTAAGCAGATCAAGTCTGGATTGTCAGAAGCAACCTGTATGGAGAGATCAGTCAGGTTTGAGCGAAGGCCCCAGATGTTTGAGGTCCATACCGTTAAAGAAGAGAGAGGGGGAGCATCGGGTACAGGACAGGGGAGGGGAGGAGTAGGGTAAGATGAAGGATGAGAGGGGGAGGTAGGGAGAGCAGTTGATAGTGTGTCAGAGATTACAGAAGAGTTCCAAGAAAAGGAAGGATGAGGAGGATGAAAGGTTTGGTGGTGAAGGGATGAGGCAGAGTGAGGGGTTGTTTGAGGGGGGGCACGGGACAGTAGAAGGTTGGGAGGGGTGGAGGCATGAGATAGAAGGGAGACGAGGTGGGGAGGAGGAAACTTTGAGGAGGGGGGAGGAGGGAGAATTTGAGAGGAATGGTATGGGGGGAGATTTGAATGGGAGGAGTTGGGGGGGAATTTTGAAGGGGAGGAGTGAGGCGGGAGTTTAGGAGGGGAGGGGCAAGGGGGGAGTTTAGGAGGGGAGGGGCAAGGGGGGAGTCTAGTAGTGGAGGGGCAAGGGGGGAGTTTAGGAGTGTAGGGGCAAGGGGGGGGATTTGGAGGGGAGGGGCAAGGGAGGAGTTTATGAGGGGAAGGGCAGGGGGGGAGTTCAGGAGTGGAGGGGCAAGGGGGGAGTTTAAGAGTGGAGGGGAAAGGGGGGAGTTTAGGAGTGTAGGTGCAAGGGGGGGGATTTGGAGGGGAGGGGCAAGAGGGGAGTTTAGAAAGTGGATGATTAATGAAAGACGAACATTGATAACAAATTGGGTTTGTTGTGATTTTCAAGTTAGCAATCCGATTCAGAACGATGGAGGAGGGATGGAATGAATGTGAATTTAGACCATGTAAAAAATTTAGGCCATCTTGGAAAAACGGCAAAACTTTGCACCACGATATCTCCAAAAGTGCTGAACAGAAAAAAATTGAGACGGCTCATTATAAAGAACTCTCCATGGGGAATAAAATATGTTAATGATGACGTCATATGTCACGTGGTCGGCCGCCATCTTGGAAAAACGGCAAAATTTTGCACCACTATATCTCCAAAAGTGCTGAACAGAAAAAATTGAGACATGGCTCATTGTAAAGAACTCTCCATGGGGAAAAAAATATGTTAATGATGACGTCATAGGTCACGTGGTTTGGCCGCCATCTTGGAAAAACCGAAAGAATTTGCACCTCTATATCTCCGAAAGTGCTGAATAGAAAAAATTGAGACATGGCTCATTGTAAAGAACTCTCCCTGGGGAACAAAATATGTTAACGATGACGTCATAGGTCACGTGGTTTGGCCGCCATATTGGAAAAACCGAAAAACGTTGCACCTCTATATCTCCGAAAGTGCTGCATAGAAAAAATTGATACATGGCTCATTATAAACAACACTCCATGGAGAATAAAATATGTTAATGATGACGTCATAGGTAACGTGGTTCGGCCGCCATTTTGGAAAAACCGAAAAACGTAGCACGTCTATATCTCCAAAAGTGCGGAATAGAAAAAATTGAGACATGGCTCATTGTAAAGAACTCTCCATGGGGAATAAAATATGTTAATGATGACGTCATCGGTCACGTGGTTCGGCCGCCATCGTGGAAAAACCGAAAAACTTAGCACCTCTATATCTCCAAAAGTGCTGAATAGAAATAATTGAGACATGGCTCATTGTAAAGAACTCGGCATGTGGAATAACATAGGTTAATGATGACGTCATAGGTGCCTCCATTATGACGTCATAATTGCATTTAACTCTGTCTGCAATATAACAGATGTTCTGAGCTTCGTCAGTCGTAATTTCTTTGTAATCGTTGATCCAAACACCACTCATTTTGGTATTTAACTAAAAACAAGTCACATCCAGGAATCAAGATCGACCTGGCAAAGAACAATACTAGAGATACTTTCTGACCAGTTTCAGCCATTCTGGAATGTCATTGAACTTTCAACTGAGTCGATTGAATGTTATGAAGGCTGTGTCCACTAGCATTAAGGAGAAAATCAAAGGTTGTGAAGAGTAAGATCACACAAGTGCATTATATGCAAGATGAGATACTATCTTTAATACAGATGCTCAGAACACATGTGCACAACATACTGCTCTGTACCAGAAATGTGAACCAAGATATTGAGTGTATGTCAAAACCATATTCTGATTCCCACCGAACTAAAATCACCATGCTGGACATGTAAAATGTAAATCACATGATGTAAAATCACAAATGATGTAAAATCACAAACTCATTTTCATGTATTTTAACAAAGGGTAGTCAACATTGTACAACACTAATCAAGTCACATACAGTATCGTATCACACCAGAGGTCATTGGTGTTACAAGATTCAGATGACGAGATCATTCACTGGTAATGATTGACACCTTTGGGTTTAGCAGTTCTAGAGAATTTGATATAGCTTCTGATGAAGAACTGTATCCAATTTGAAGTGTTGCTGTTCATGTATTTTGAACTCATCTTTCCAGAGACAACCATTCAACATTTATTGGATCACATACAGGTTGATAGACTTGTGACTGTCTCACTGGAGGAAGTTCACATGTATCAATATTTAATTACTGATGTTAATTACAATCAGGTAAATATTTGATAATGTAGCTCGGTCTGGGCTAAGATATGTAATGTACTGTTTGAAATCATAGTATGCTGTCATATATGTCATGCTCACGGAGAATATCTGCTATAACAACTTACAACGACATCAATTATGTCTCATGAACCATTCATGTACACTCTGTGGTGACAAAAGTCATGTCATGATCAGAATAGTACGTATCATGCACGTCCATGTGAACTTGTTCCGGTTCATTTTTATTGAAATATATGTGATCTATCATTGTACCTCTATCTGTTGTTGCCTGGTTAATACATTGTTTGAATCCATAGCGTTGCATGAGCTTTGTCAACTCTGTTTGTCTTTGGTTTGTCAAATCATCATTGAAGTCACCAAGTATGATTGTTGGCACATGTAATGGCATCAAATCAAGAAGACTACTTAGTTGTAGCAAGAAGGTTTTCATTCGGAATTATGGTTTCCTATAAACTGCAGCAACAACAAAACGTGATTTCTGCGTTTCTAAAACTATCGCTTTTGACTCCAATCCTTTCACAGATATCAGTTCTAGTTCTTTAGGTTGCAACTCAGTCAGTGCACATATCATCACTCCGTGCAAATTACCATGATCATGCATGCTTGGAATATTTTGTCTGAAAACTGTATATCCCTATTTCTCAGCAAATTCATCAACATTATGATCATCTGTCAGATAGGTTTCAGTGAAACACATAACATCTGTTTCAGCTAAAATTTGATTTTCTCTATGACTCATCAGGTCTGCTAATTTCTCCAGGAAATAATGGATATTTAAGTGACCCACTGTTATCCAGTCAGGTTTGTGCAAGGTCAAAAGATTTAACGCTTCCATTGACAATGTATTAACACGCATTTCATTAATTTCATGTTCCAATTTATTATTAGCTTTTATTCCAGCTGAATCAAAGTCAAGTATATGCAAACCAAGCAGAGTCTTCACTCGACTGAATGCCACATATGCTTGTCCTTTTCCAAATCGTTTTGCACCCTTCATGCTGACAACAATTTCATCCACTGTGAGACCTTGACACTTATGAATTGTTACTGCCCAAGCCAGTGTAAGCGGGAATTGTCTTCTCGAGATTTGCGCTGCCTTCCTGTTTCCTTTTTCAAATTTCCCTTCGTGTCTTTTGATTGGAACTGCATTGGGATATCTGTCTTTCCACTGACTTCCAGAAATAGCACTTTTACCTACATTTTCGTTGTCAAATTTCACCAGAACTATAGCAACTCCTTTATTTGTATTTTCTATGATACTTTCAACAGTTCCGATTACACCATTAACAAGTCCATCTCCAGTAGCCACATTATATGTGAGCATCACTCGTGCACCAATTGCCAAAATGAGAGTCGTATGAAGACCAGCAGTTTCAGAACGTTTCTGTGAAGTTGGTATTCTTTCCAAATTTAGTTGTCCTGTGCTGTCCGTTTTGTCATATGATGCATGAATGTAAATACGCTGTTTAGGACTTGGTGCAAGTTTCTCCAATTTTGCCATATTCCTGTCATCAACATCACAGTTGAATGCAAATACGTGGAGTACATCGTGTGGGTAATTTGGATCATCTAAACTGATTTCTCTAGATTTCAATACATCTAGATCTCTATTTGTACATTTCCCAACTCTAACACGGCAAAGCAATTCTGCAAATGCACAGTCATCTTTCTGATGCATAACTTCATCCAACTCATGTATTTTGAACTCTTCTTTCCAGAGACAACCATTCAACCTTTCGACTGGATCATGTACAGGTTGATATATTTGTGACTGTCTCACTGGAGGAAGTTGATACAAATCTCCAACTGCAAGAATACACGCATTACCAAAATATATTGAATCTCCAGTAACTCCTTTAATTTCCTCTAGACGCTTGTGGATGTTCAACAACATATCTGATCCAACCATGGAAATTTCATCAATGAAAACCAAGTGCAGATGTTCCAGCTTGGATCGTAGAGAATTCAGTTTCTCAAATGACAGATGGTCACCTTCTTTCCCATACTTAGTTGTTCGGAGAAGCAGCGCTGAGTGAACGGTCATTCCTCCAATATTAAATGCAGCAACTCCTGTAGGAGCAGTCAACAACACCGTGACATCTGTTGGTGATATCCCACCTGACAGTGCTAACAACTTTCTAGTGTCTGAATGTATCAGTTTTATCACATGACTTTTTCCAACACCACTAGGCCCACTCAAGAAAAGTCTGTATGGTTTTACAGTTTTACCCTGTTTCATTGCTATTACGGCATCTTTGCACCACTGTCTGTGATGAAAAACGATCTCTGCCTGTTTCACATTGAGTCTACGAATCATTTTTCGATATTCTGAGGGTGACATAAGCTCTCGGTCAGCTTCAGCTTGATAACGTGCTACAAGTTCTGATGTCTGGTTACATTTTGGCGATTCAATCATGTTGGCATTTGCATCAAGATCTTCCTGGTCAATATCCCTCTCCACCTCAATGTCTTCATTTATATCTTGCAAATTGTTATGCTCAGCACCGGGTGCAATGTTTGCCCATGCGTGTTCCGTTGGTCCATATTCTGCATGATCATGCAAAGCTTGATCGATTAGTTCCAAATTTTGTGTGAATTTTGCCTCATTTTCACATATGGCATCGGCAACGGCAAAATAATGAGAAGCATAATCAGGAAAGCCTGCAGTCAGATCAACATCCTCATTTCTCCATGGTAAATATAGCATCAGTTTTGCTCGATAGAAGTTACTGGAGTCTTTTTCAAAACTAAACTTTCTAAATCGAATTACTGCTTCACATCGACGTTTATGCATTGTTCCTTTGCCATCTTTCAACTTGATGTACTTCGGGAGTCTATCTCTGTCAGCTAATCCTGCCTGTTGTTGATCCATTTCTAATACCACAGGAACACTGTCATCTATCTCTTCACCTCTGTCACAATGACTAACCGTATAATTGGCAGCAAAATCAGCAAGGCACAGGTTTTCCAATATGTTAGGTCTTGAAGCATATCTTATGATGATGTTACTTTGGAATATATCCTCATCTCCATCATCCAGATCATCAAGCTCTTTTTGTGGTTTCAGCACGGCTGATCGTTCTGTTTTTGCATCAGTATTGACAAACAACACCTGTCTACTGAATTTCTTCATTGGCATTGACAAAATTCGATACACAGCTTCTTGTGCACTTACTTCACGATGGTTCAAGAATACTGATCCCACACGTCTCAACATTGTTTTGATGTCCTGATCTTTGTATTCTTTGCACACTTGTTTCAATAGCTCTCCTACACCTTTTTCATTCTTGGTCATCTAAGCAGCTACAAACATAACACATGCATATGCATCAACAATGAACTGGATATCAATGTTTGCTTGCCATGCTTTCAATACAGTAGGATTGTATGGATTAACATTAACTTCAGAAGGGTTTCCCCTCAGCAGTATATTGTTGCGGATATGGGATTTGCATCCATCCATATCCGCTTGTAAATATTCCCCTATTTCCTCAATACTTCCCAACTATCCCCAATCCCCCATTCCCTAGTCCCATTTTCTGTAAACAACACTCTGTAGACCCGACCTCCCCCTATTTCCCCCATTAAATGTCGTGCCCAGGTTCACCGCATCTCATGTAAGACAACTATAGGACATCTTGCTAGTTATTCTTAGTCTATGTCAGTTAAGGACTCGTTTCCATTAATTCTGACCCTTCGTTGCACCAGAATGTGATTGTATGGCACCGTTAGGAAGTTTAGGACCTCCCAATACCTCCCCGCAGCTCTTCCTCACGGTTCAGCAACAACAACAACAACAACAGCAACGGCGGCGGCGTGCACAGGGAGTGCGCGTCCTCACTCCGGCCTGGTTGGTAGGGGGTGTTGGGAGGGCATGAGGCCTTCCCAACGAGCCGCCATCGAACATGTGCTCGACGGGGTTACCAAATAGGGGCTCCCTGTCAGCTCCTCGTCAAGGGCGGAGCCCGGTAACCCCCGCACCCAATGGAAGCGGCGGACCGGTCCCATCTGGGGCGGAGCCAACGAGCCGAGGGCGTGTCACTCCCCGCTGAGCATGCGCAGGGAGAGTGAGGTGACGTGAGATGCGCGCTGAGCTTGGAGCAAGCAAGACGTACCCTCCGAGCGCTGTGAGGCCTCCCCGCATCTCTGGACTGGACCGTGCTTTATCCTGTCCCCGAGCCAAGGTGCACCTTGTGCTATCGACTACCTGTCCCTTCCTGCCATCAATCCCTGTGTAAGTCAGCCTTGTTCCGTTTGTCTGTGGTCTGTCTGGGATAAGATAAGACTGTAATTAAGTGCCTATCTCTTCTGTGTCTTTACCTCACTACCTTGTAATCTACCCCTTTTCTCCACCACTGTAATTATATCCTCCTCCGGAGGTCTTGAGAACTGTACCCCTTGCGTCATTTCATCTATCCCAGTCATTGTGTCCTTTCCATCATTGATTTAGCATAGCGCGATTTGGTCAACGTCTGGGTGGAATCGGGGTCTAGTCGGGGAATAACTGTTCGGTCGCGGTCATACCACTGCTCGGTAAATAACATCCTAACCGCGTCCGTAACAATTGGTGTCAGGAGTGGGATTCGAGGCCCGAACCAAATTTTTAAAAAAACAGCTAGGAAAAAATTTGGTCAAAATTATAAAGTACCGAAATTTGATTTTGTTTTACAAAAAAACCCGAATTTTGAAAGTCGCGCTATGGGAGATCAAGACGGCTGGGTTCCGGTAGAGGAGAGTGAGGCAGGGTCGATCCAGGACCAAATTGAGGGACATGAGGAGAGCGAAGCAGTGAGGGCAGCAGGTTCGCAAAATGGAGTCCTCACGCACGAGGTTACGGGCGCGCAAAATGGCGCCTCGCACATGGCTACGGCGACCGCACCCGCGACCGTAGCAGCGCCGTTGGTGGATTTGAACCTTTTTTTTATACAAATGAAGGCCCTTATGGACAAGAATAGCGAAGAAATGGAAAGCAGAATGATGGGGGTAATGGGGAACCGGATGGATGCTCAGAGTGAGCAAATGAGGGCTGATAGTGAGCGATTGGGGGGCAGAATGGGGGGCAAAATGGGAGAAATGGGGGAACGGCTAGAAGCTAAATTAGAGGGGTTAGACAATGGGATAGAAGGGGTGAAACATGGGTTAGCGGGGGTAGAAAACAGAATGGCCGCTCAAGAGAATCAAATGGAAGGGATGAAAAAGGGGTTAGAGGGGTTAGAAAACAGTATGGAAGGCAAATTGAGGGACATGAGGGACCAAGCGGAAAGGGAAGTTTAAAAAATGGGGCAGCAGATAGAGGGGGTCAGAATGGGGGTAGAAACTAAATTGGATGCTCACAGGGAGGAAATGGAGCAGATGAGGGTGGCATCTGGGCAGGAGATGCAAGTGATGGGAGAAGAGATAAGAAGAGGTGTGAGTGAGGAAGTCGGAGGAGTGCGCGAGGAGATGAGGCACTGTAAGGAGCGCATTGAGAAGGAGGTGAGAAAGGGGACTGTAAAATTGCAAGGTGGTATAGAGGAGTTGACGCTGGGAGTAGAACAGCTGACAGTGGGACAAAAGGAGTTGGGGGACCAGGTAAAGAAGAACACAGCGGTAATAGAGGGTTTAAAATCGACACAGAAGGAGATGAAAAAGGACGTAGGGGTAATTAAAAAAGAGTGTCAGACGGTACATGAGGACCTGACGAGGAAAATGAACAAGGTGGTAGAGGTGATGGAGGTTAAAGAGCGGGAGGTGCGGGAGCACATAGAAAAAAATAAGGTGGAGTTAGAGGAAGAACTTAAGGGGGCGCACGAGGAGATGAAGGAGGTGAAGCAGAAATTAGAAGAAGTGGAAGAAGGGGTGAGCGAAATTAAGAAGCGAGGGAGAGAGGATAAGAAAGAGATAAAGGAGGAAGTAAAAGAATTGGTCCAAAGTCTGTGTTCGGATCGTGATGATGTGCTCATTAACCGGATGAGGGATTCGCAGGTGATGGAGGAGAAGCGAAGAGAAAGAGGACCCGGTGTAAGTGGTGACCAATATGGTCGTGCGTATGATGCGCCAGGTGATTTAATAAGCTTGGGGGTCGAGATGGACCCGGATGTTCGTGAGAGGCCAAGAGTGAGGTGTATGGCTGGTCCGGAGGGTATGGAACGAGGGTGCGAGCGAGAGGGTCCGGTGATGGGAGAGGTGCGAGGTGTGAGTGAGCAAGTTTGTGGTGGTATGGAATGGGTAGCGGGTTGCGGAAGTGTGACCCATGCATCGACACCAACAGGGGCAGTTTTTAGAGGGACAGGGGAGGCACGGGAGCCCCTTGGGGGTAATGTACTGTGGGGGCCCGGCCGGTATTGCCCCGCGCTGACCCCGCAAGGGGTGACACACGGGGTCCGGCAGGCGGGCAACGACTCACATACGAGGTGGTCCCACAAGGTCCCACTCGCGCCGTATGACGGTGGGTAAGGGTGGCATCCCTGCCACCCTTCCCATGATTAGGGGGCAAATGCGCTATAGATTATGGGGTGTATGGCAGTGAAAACTAGCCCGGGTGGGTTAGGATATTGTGTGTAGGGATCTAGCGAAGATGACATTAGGTAACGTTAAGGTTTAGATAGTGACTGATACCTGTAGTGGGGACGTAGTAGCTTAGTGTTTGATAATGACGTGGGAGCGCTGAGTGTAAGGGAAGACGGAGGAGCGCGAGTTTTAGAAGGGAGTAGACAGAGTAGATGATGCAGTGTGAATGGAAGTGCTGGTGAGCAGCTTCAAATGAGGCATCGGTGAGGCAATGCTCCGAGGTGTGTGTGTGTACAAGTGATGAATGAGAGAGCATTGCGGATGAGTGTCATGGTGAGTAGTGAGTGTTGTGGATCAGCGCGAATGCGCTTGGGGGAGAGAAGGGTGCAGGCGGCACCAAGTATGAGAGCACAGGTGTGCAAGTACAGGTGTGTGGAATACATGGAGTAAGTAGTACGGAGTGGTGTGCATGGTGCGAAGGTGTGGATGGGGGAAGAGTGGACCCCTTTTCACGAGTACCCGGGGAGGGTAGTTTAAAGAGTAGTTAGAAGGTATAGGTAAATTGTGGTTGGATATTGGCATTTGTGGTGCGGTTGTAGAATGGTATTGTGGATGGGTGCATTGGTGTGGTGAAATTGGCTGGTCATGTGGCCTGTTAGTATGAGTGTGAATGGTTGGGCACTCCGCCACTGTAAGATGTCGGCCAGGTGAGGCCTCAGGTGGGCTCTGGGAGCCGTTAGTGTCAGTGGGTGCCTGAGGATCCCGGGTGTGGATCGGGCAGGCCGTGCCAGAGAGGGCACTGAGGGGGTGAGAGTGCGAGAGGGCCTTCCCCAGTTAGTTAGGTTAGGGTGAGGAGCAGGTGAGCTTGGTAGGCAACAACTGTGGTGGAGGTGTACAGGTGGGCAGACCAGCTGGGAGCGTCACACGACCCAGCCACCGAAATTGTGCGGGGGCACCGAGTGTTGAATCGGGGGAGTGAGACCCCAACTTGAGAAGCACCACAGTTTGGTCAATGGGAATTGGTTTTTAGAACCCATAGTGTAAGTTGGCCAATGGATTGGCAGGGAAAGACCCCGGGTAATGTAAAGTTGTTAAAGTCATTTAGGAAATAGTTAGGATTGATGAACCTGTCGCACCATACGCAGCCACTTACCTGAGGTGATGATGATGACTCCACACCTGTGTTTTCTTTGTTCTGTGTTGCAGGAAAGGAGAATTGCTGTGTGGATTTGTGAGACGCATCACGACGTGGATGAGACATTGGGGTGATTCCATCTCTCCCTCCTTAGGAGGGACTGATGATGAATTGGTGATGGCAAATTTTGATGTTGAGTTGGAGATGGCAAATTTTGATGAGAGTTGGAAATGGCAAATTTGATTGGTTAGGAGGGAGAGAAGACGAATTTGGTTTATGGGAGGAACGGGGAAGACAGTAGGGACGTTGTTGATGTGTAAAGTAGATGTTTATGGGTAGTGTTGTGTTTTGTGGATACAGTAAGGGGTAAGGGAGGGGCAATGTAGGTTACCTGGTGGGGGGCGGGGGGGCGTACGGTAGGAACGTACCTGTCTCACCTGGTTCCCATGTGCCCCCAGTG
Source organism: Myxine glutinosa (assembly GCF_964187855.1). Lineage (NCBI taxonomy): Eukaryota > Metazoa > Chordata > Myxini > Myxiniformes > Myxinidae > Myxine > Myxine glutinosa. The sequence continues at coordinate 415,022,785 of NC_136261.1, forward strand.
TGCATTACCTTGAATTGCGTGCACTTTTGCGCCCTTACCACCTTACTCACTTGTCTTCTTTTGTCTCCCACCTCCGAGGATCTGGCTTTGGGGCAGAGAGAGAGGAGAGAGAGGTGCTGGCTCCGCAGTTGTGGGCCTGTACTTCCGCTGCTTGCTGCCTGGATCGATACACCATATGGACCGCAATTTTTGTGGCCGCCCACCATGGACCGCAGTTCTTTTGCGGGCAAGCACCACCCGTTGATGGACCTCTGGGTCAACGTGGCACCTATGCCATACAGGTGAACCACTTTTAGTTGGCCCCCTGACGGCCACAATTAAGAAATGGATGCGGTTGGCGCCTTTCTTTATTTCTATATAAGCCAGAAGGCCAAGTGCACTCCAAGAAGGCAAGACCAGCGGCAGAACATCGGCCGGCTGCCACACCACCGGTGACCATGGACACTTAATTGTGCATTTTTATGAACACTTTATTGGTGCACCGGATGGTGCTGACTGTGCGTAATGGGGTGGTGCTTTTGGTGCTTGGATGGGGTGCTCTGCACATTATTAAAGGCCGTAGGGCCAGAGGGCACTCGTGGGTTGGTGTATCGATGCTGGCATGCATGCTCTCTCTCTCTATGCATAACATCTGCATGTGTTCCTCAAAGAACAGGTCCTGGATCGTAGTGTAAATATCAGTCTTGTATAAATGATGCTCCCTACCGGCTGTATGTTTAGTTTGAGGATGCTTTCCGCGATTCGGTTATCCTGTGGGTGTGTTTCTGTTAGGAGAAGGGTGCAACGTCGCAGGGGGACATATTTACTCATTTGTGAACATCTGTAAAACTGTCGCACTCAGGGTTGAGTTAATTGTAGAGGGAACTACATCTGAGTGCCACACTAACGTAGGTAAAAATTTATCGGGTCGGGACGCCCCGAGGTAGAGAAGGGTGCAATGTTGCGGATATGGGATTTGCATCCATCCATATCCGCTTGTAAATATTCCCCTATTTCCTCAATACTTCCCAACTATCCCCAATCCCCCATTCCCTAGTCCCATTTTCTGTAAACAACACTCTGTAGACCCGACCTCCCCCTATTTCCCCCATTAAATGTCGTGCCCAGGTTCACCGCATCTCATGTAAGACAACTATAGGACATCTTGCTAGTTATTCTTAGTCTATGTCAGTTAAGGACTCGTTTCCATTAATTCTGACCCTTCGTTGCACCAGAATGTGATTGTATGGCACCGTTAGGAAGTTTAGGACCTCCCAATACCTCCCCGCAGCTCTTCCTCACGGTTCAGCAACAACAACAACAACAACAACAGCAACGGCGGCGGCGTGCACAGGGAGTGCGCGTCCTCACTCCGGCTTGGTTGGTAGGGGGTGTTGGGAGGGCATGAGGCCTTCCCAACGAGCCGCCATCGAACATGTGCTCGACGGGGTTACCAAATAGGGGCTCCCTGTCAGCTCCTCGTCAAGGGCGGAGCCCGGTAACCCCCACACCCAATGGAAGCGGCGGACCGGTCCCATCTGGGGCGGAGCCAACGAGCCGAGGGCGTGTCACTCCCCGCTGAGCATGCGCAGGGAGAGTGAGGTGACGTGAGATGCGCGCTGAGCTTGGAGCAAGCAAGACGTACCCTCCGAGCGCTGTGAGGCCTCCCCGCATCTCTGGACTGGACCGTGCTTTATCCTGTCCCCGAGCCAAGGTGCACCTTGTGCTATCGACTACCTGTCCCTTCCTGCCATCAATCCCTGTGTAAGTCAGCCTTGTTCCGTTTGTCTGTGGTCTGTCTGGGATAAGATAAGACTGTAATTAAGTGCTTATCTCTTCTGTGTCTTTACCTCACTACCTTGTAATCTACCCCTTTTCTCCAACACTGTAATTATATCCTCCTCCGGAGGTCTTGAGAACTGTACCCCTTGCGTCATTTCATCCATCCCAGTCGTTGTGTCCTTTCCATCATTGATTTAGCATAGCGCGATTTGGTCAACGTCTGGGTGGAATCGGGGTCTAGTCGGGGAATAACTGTTTGGTCGCGGTCATACCACCGCTCGGTAAATAACATCCTAACCGCGTCCGTAACAATATGTTTGCCTTTCTCAGAAACTGGCAACGCATTTGCATAAAGTTCTTCTGGTACATTCGCCATATCCAACAGTTTTGTCATACTAACATTCTTTGGGGTACTTTCATCGGACAATACCTCTTTCACTTTGCTGAGAACACACTTGGCACTTTCCTTGACCAGTTTTGAATTTTGATCATCTGGTTCTCTGGCAATGATAGTTCTTGAACTCGGGGGTTTTGGGTATTTGAATCGACAACAACCCTTTTTTCTACAGTAAGACGAGTGACTATGGACTTGCAACCTTTCAACTAATGTGTGTAGCACAGGATCATCATCTGGCAGAGCACAAGATACATGTTTGTCCATGAAAGATGCAACAGCTTCATCAGATGCAACATCTAATTTTAGTGCATTTTTTACCCAAAGTAATGTGTGAGCATGAGGAGATCCACGAGCTTGAAATTCTATACGGATCACATAGTCAACAATCTCACCTAGCGGATGAGCATTCGATTTCAGTACATCTCTGAACAAAAGCTCTAATCTGTATTGAAACTGGCGTGCAGCAGTGACAGGGTTTGATCTCAACCACATTGATCTATCTGCAAATGACATAATTTTCACATCATCGTCACTCAGTATTGTACCATACTGTCGAGCTATTGTTTGAATTACATCAGGCCATTGCAGGTCGGCAGCAGATACTGTGAAAAACCATGTAGGATTACCTACTTGTCGAACCATGGCGAGTACATCATAAAATACAGTTTGAAAGTAGGCCTGTGTCCCTCTAACATTCTTCAGGATTCTATATGCATGGTCAGATTGTATAAGTCTGCTCATGTGTTCAACACTTTTCACCATACCAGCTGTGAGTCTTTTGCCACGAAAGTGTTTGCCACTAGCTCTACGAAACATAAAGTGATTGATATCACTCTGAACTTGTTTGCTTTCAGTAGCATATTGTGCACTAAGGAGATATTCAATTGATTTTGCAAATCGTCCATCGACATCAAGTATTCTTTGGTTGAAGTATTTTCGTGGAGTTAAATGAATTGGTCGATCAGTTGTCAGTGCATTTGATCCATCTGGATATTTATCTGGATGTGACAATTCCTCAAAATTAGGATCACTCAGAAGTGGCATTGGCTTCTCGTTATCTCCTGGTGCAACACTTATCAATTTGTTTACTAATTCTGGATTTTCATTCATCATGCTGGTTTCATATGGTAAGCCGCAAACTTTAGAAGCTTCTTCAAAAGCATGCTCATCTTCAGCAACTAGTTCCTCATCAGAGTCATCACTTTCTGTGTTTTCCTTAGTCACAGTTGTCTTTCCATCACACGTTTCAGTCTCCAAAGATGATGCCACTCTACTCGTGTCAGACATATTAACATGTTTTTCAAGCACTTCGTCATTTGACAAGGATACACTTGTACCATCGCATACACAGTATGGCTCAAACACAACATAGTGAGATTGACCAATCAATCCAAGATGAAATTCCTTATCACTGTGATATCTGGAACATACAGTGTGCATGGTGAAGCCTGACGTTGCATGAACATAAACAGTGAATGAAAACATATCTGTCAGTGCCTGCCTGTAGTGTTACGTGGTCTCCCCATTGATTTCCATATTGAACTTCATCAATGTACCTTATCCATTGCAACTCTCTTTGTGTTTCGATATCCTGTATTTCCCTGATAGCTCTATCATGTTCCGTTGGTTGCTCAGTATCAGCATTAGACAAATTTTCTGTTGCTATCCTGGCTGATATAAAGTCACGATAATTCTCAGCATTTGTGCTCATGAAATCAGCAACTTGTTCACGCAACAAAGCTGGGTTACATGTAGTCACTCCTAGCCTGTCAAGGTGGTAACAAACAGAATAGAACATACAATTGCCATCACGTGGAACGTCAACAATATTCATCCTGTTTTTCCTAGCTAAGACATTCAACTTTGCATAGTCTGTCTGACAATGTTGTGGCAGATCTGACATTGATACATCAATCACAAATGTTGGTTGTTTTTCTTCTGAACAGCCTTGTGCTACACTTTCTGAACTATGGTCAGTAGAGCCAGGTGTTGATTGTGTTTCACACGAACTTTGTTTTCGTTTCTTCAAGCTAGGATCGTCACAGCTAATTGCTTGCCAAAGCTCAACGTCATCATGTGCAGCATCACAGGCCCAGTTTTCATTGATTTCAATATTTGTGTAATGAGGGTTGTCTAACCTAACTAACTAACGATCATCACATCTAACTATTTGAATGCACACCTGCGCAAAGCATTCAAAACTCTATCAGCATCTACATAATCATACATATAATGAGAGGAATGTTTCAAACTCCGTTTCAACTTCATGGGCACTATCTGTGATTCAGATGGCAATCGTGGGAACAGTTTACAAACAGCATCTAATTTTGATGGCACATTAACTGCAGGACCATGTATACCATGTTGTTTTCCTCTTGGTAAACCAACCATTTTCATGAATGGGATTCTTTGCGATATCAATCTTAGTTCCAGCGCATTTAGGTCTTTCAGTTCACGTGGCTGTTGTTGCAGTGACAAGTTATTAGCCTTTGATTGTGCAGGCATTTTTCCTGTCTTCAGAGTCAAATCACATGTTCTACATATCCACTCTTGGCCATCATGCGACTTTAATCTATATGAAAGTACATCATTGAACAAACTGCTGGAACACTTCTTGTATCTATCTTCATTCAAGTGTATAACTGTCCTCCTGTACATTAAACGGTGACATGAACAACATATATAATTTGCAGAATCCTTAACATTTTTCAAAAACTCTGAAATCACTGTTTCATTTTCTGGGATTATGTTATTCTTCACTTCTCTAATGATTCTCATTGATTTTTTCACATTTTCCTGTCTCTGTTTTCTATTCTCTGGTGTTTCGTTTTCCCTTGATTCTGTATGTTTCTCTTGATCTGTGTTCTGCCTCATTTTTGTCTTTTCTGTTGTTTCGTTTTCCCTTGATTCTGTATGTTTCTCTTGATCTGTGTTCTGCCTCAGTTTTCTCTTCTCTGTTGTTTCGTTTTCCCTTGATTCTGTATGTTTCTCTTGATCTGTGTTCTGCCTCAGTTTTCTCTTCTCTGTTGTTTCGTTTTCCCTTGATTCTGTATGTTTCTCTTGAGCTGTGTTCTGCCTCAGTTTTCTCTTCTCTGTTGTTTCGTTTTCCCTTGATTCTGTATGTTTCTCTTGATCTGTGTTCTGCCTCAGTTTTCTCTTCTCTGTTGTTTCGTTTTCCCTTGATTCTGTATGTTTCTCTTGATCTGTGTTCTGCCTCAGTTTTCTCTTCTCTGTTGTTTCGTTTTCCCTTGATTCTGTATGTTTCTCTTGATCTGTGTTCTGCCTCAGTTTTGTCTTTTCTGTTGTTTCGTTTTCCCTTGATTCTGTATGTTTCTCTTGATCTGTGTTCTGCCTCAGTTTTCTCTTCTCTGGTGTTTCATTCTCACGAATGTGTTGCATTGAACTTTTCACTGTTCTCTGTCTTTTAACTCTCTTCTCTGTTGTTTCATTTTCCCTTGATTCTGTATGTTTCTCTTGATCAGTGTTCTGCCTCAGTTTTCTCTTCTCTGTTGTTTCGTTTTCCCTTGATTCTGTATGTTTCTCTTGATCTGTGTTCTGCCTCAGTTTTCTCTTCTGTGGTGTTTCATTCTCACGCAATTTTCTCATTCTTAACTTAGACTCTTCTCTTCTTTGAGCAGTGCTTTTGCCTTTTGGTTTACCCATGATAAACTTCCGAATTTACAAAAAAATTGGAAGATATTTATATCGATGTGTGCTTAAAATGTAATTTGTGCAGTAAATCAACAAAATCAGACTTTATTTAAAGTCGGTTTTTTCGTAACTTTTCGTTTTTCTTTAAACCTTTTGTTTAGGACAAAGATGATGTGAAATTTGCTATGGATTTTGGTGACTTTTCTCTTTTTGATGAGGTGCGATGGAGTTTGATAATGGCAGGACCACGCGTGATAACGATATGAAGAATGATACCAGGAACAGCACCTGAAAAGAGAAAAAAAACACAAATAAGAATATTTGTAAGTTTATATTAATTTCTGAATTGGTATTTATTTTACGACGTTTGGACGAAGGCAATTCTACCCGTCATCTAACGCCCTTGCATCGAGTGACACAATTGTGAATTCAGAATTCAGTAAACATGGTTCAGTAGGGAAAACCTCAATTTTTCAACCAGGATGAAAAACAAAACTTGCTTCATGCCGGGCCTGGGTTTGAACACACGGCCCTCCAGTTAGTCTGCTGTATCCGGTTTATAGGAAAATCAGATATGATTTCTTTCATTGCCCTATTCCACAAACATGTGATACCTAATAATTAAGCCTGCAGAAGTAATGGTAACTTCGCCCCCAAAACTGTCATTTTAGATCATATAAACCGCCCTAAAATTGGCCCTTTGGATCTGTACGAATGTGTAGCATTCATACCATGTTCTGTCCCTTTGGATGATTCAACAGCACCCATACTGCTTGGGTACCTAGTAAGGTCCTAAACCTGCTACATGCATGATTAGAAAAGATGATTTTCGAGAAATTATAGAGTTTGAAATTCCAATGATAAAGTCCAATTTGAAGTTTCAGAAAATTCAAAAACAGACAAATTCCAAAAATTATCTACTACTTTGATGTCAAGGGTTCGGTTGGGTTTCTTGTCAGACACCCAACCAGTCCACCAAAAGGAGGAGCCCATACAATCAGTGTAACAAGTATTGAAAGAATCCACAATGAGCTCTTTGAGAAGATACACTTTGAAAAAAGTTGATAAGACACCGGCAGACAGATGACAGACGATGCCGGACGAATGAGTATCGGAAAAGCTCTGCTGACTATCACCACAGCAGATCTAAAAACTCTCACCAAAGTCAGCAGGTGATGTCAAGCGTTCGGCAAACAACTGCTCAAGTACAAAACTGCACCTGCAAAGAAAAAGTGAATATTCTCATCACCAAAAAACAATATTTTCCATTAAGATCAACATTGAAACAATTGAACTAATCATTCGAGCAGTTCCAACCACTTGAATATTATTTACACAACTGTATTTATTTGCAAATCGCAGATGTAACTTTTGAGATATCAATTAGCTATTTCATAGGTATATTTATACGACAGGGGAACTAAAAATATAACATACAAGCATAGACACATTCAAAGTACATCGCCCCCACTTCAAATAAATAAATATCCTCCAGCGCGGCATTGCCGGGGCACCTTCGGTCTTCGGCGCCCGGCAATACCGCCGTGCAGCTCATAGACACTGTATTGGGAGGGGGCGATGGACAACATATCCTTTGGCGTCCGCTGATGCTGCACCGCGTGCATTGTGTACAAATGCACTTCTGAGGTAAATGTGCACAAATAATACTTCGGAGAGTGACATCGGCGGGCAATGAGATATCGTGTTATATATCGATTTTAGCCCGACAACTCAATGGTGAAAAATCACTTTAAAATTATCTGATCCGGATCCGGATTCGAAACGTCATCAAAATTGAATCACTTCTTTCTTGTCAGACACCCAACCAGTCCACCAAGTTTCGTCCAAATCTGTCGACAACATTTTGAGATATCCCGCTATGTATCGTTTTTGGCCCTATCTCCCAATGGTGAAGAATCACTTAAAAAATGATAGCAGCCGGATCCGGATCTTCACCAAAATCGAATCGTTTCGTCCTTGTCACATATGACAAATGCTACCTCTCCGATAGATTCCGTCCAAATCCGCCCACAACTTTTTGAGATATCTTGTTCACAGACAAACAGACAGACAGACATGGGTAACACAGACACAGACACAGACACATAACACATCCTCCACCCACCTTCGATAGCAGGGGTAAATATGATTTTGGGTAAATATATTTTATGGGTAAATATGAATTATGGGTGAATGTTATGCCCGTAAATATGGGTAAATATGGCTAAATATTATGCAAGTGACCAAGCGGAGTGTGGGGGAGGGGGGGAGAGGGTGGAGGGGTTGTGGGGAGGGTGAGGGGAGATTTGTAATCGCATCTTTTTTAACTTATAAGGTGAATGTGTATATAAAACCATTTCTGAGGCGTCATCATTGCAGATCATTTCTTTACAGGTGTGCTTCGTTAACTGTTGAGGTTAAGTAAATTTACCTCATTGAAGACACTTTATTGCAGGAAACCCCTTTTCAGCAGTCGATGACAAGCCAGCCTCTTGGCTGCAGTCTCACAATTTCCTCGCGTGCTTCAGTACTCCACCAGGGTACCAGGGTACTCGCGTGCTCCACCAGGGTTAAGACCGAGTGTCTCAGTAACGACCTTTCTGGCGTCACCACAGCTACGACTGGGTGGTGTCAGCAACGTCATTTCCGGCGTCACGTGCACCAGCGTTTTGCCTCGTCCGGGGCGGGGTGTAATCGATTTGCGTTTCCATGTATAATGCCAGAGCCCGAGGATGCGTTATCCAAAATATGATGAACGAGAACGGCACCTGGAAGAACGCCCACGCCAGGCTAAACAGTTTATGTTTGTATGCACTGATAGACCAGATCTGGATTCGGACCTGACCCAAAATCGAATCGGCTTCTTCTTGTCACCGAACCAACTCATCCACCTAGTTTAGTCATAACTCATCCATTGTAGCGGCTACCGCTGGGTTTTCACAATCGCCTTGCACCTATCAAGGACGCGGAGCGATCACTATGCCGGGCTCGTCCAGGACGCCCGGGCAGGCCCGTGCTCAACTTGCCAGGCCTCGGTCGGGACACCCGGGCATGCCCGGGCAGGCCCGGGCAGGCTCGCCCTCAACTTGCCAGGCCGCAGCCAGGACGCTCGGCCACGCCCCCTCTCGCCTTTCCTGGGCAAACGCTCTGGGATAATGTGTGTATATATATATATTGCTGCCCGATAAACGGGCTTTTCAGAGTACCTGAGTGTTTTGTTTGAATAAAGCAACTCGGACGAATTCCAGCTTTTTGTCGCGTCCATTCTTCCGATCGACGTGGGAGACCGAGCTCCTTCATTGGTGACCTACCGACATGGACACGGCAGTGGCCCTTAAACTGCCTACCTTCTGGGAGGCTCACGTGGCGGTTTGGTTCGCACAGGCGGACTCCCTGTTCGCCCTGCGAGGCATCACGGCCGACGACACCCGCTTCCACCATGTGGTAGCAGCGCTCGGTTCAGCCACCACGGCCCGCGCCCTGAGCCTCCTCGAGAGCCCGCCAGCCGCTGACAAATACGGCGCGATCAAAAAGCTTCTCCTCGACGCTTTCGCCCTCCCATCGGCGGAACGCGCACGGCGCCTGCTCGACCTGCCCGAGCTCGGCGACACGCGCCCGTCCGAGCGAATGGACTACATGCTTTCGCTGCTTGGCGAGCACTCTCCGGCATTCCTGTTCCGGGAGCTGTTCCTCCGTCAGCTGCCTAGCCCGGTACGCCTCGCCCTGGCAAGGACGATGATCACGGATCCCCGTGCCCTTGCCAGGGAAGCCGACAAGATCTCCGCCGCAGGCCAGCGCATCGCAGCAGCGACCTGGGGCCCACCGCCATCCGACGCAACATCCATGGCGCCCGAGCACCCGGCACGGTCGACGACCGAACTGCCGACGCAATTGGCGGCCGCTACACTGAGCTGACCACCTCCAGCACGATGACCGGGGCCTCCACCTGACCAAGCGTGGTGTTACTATCATGCCAGGTTCGGACAGAAGGCCCGGAGAGATATCGTGTTATATATCGATTTTAGCCCGACAACTCAATGGTGAAAAATCACTTTAAAATTATCTGATCCGGATCCGGATTCGAAACGTCATCAAAATTGAATCACTTCTTTCTTGTCAGACACCCAACCAGTCCACCAAGTTTCGTCCAAATCTGTCGACAACATTTTGAGATATCCCGCTATGTATCGTTTTTGGCCCTATCTCCCAATGGTGAAGAATCACTTAAAAAATGATAGCAGCCGGATCCGGATCTTCACCAAAATCGAATCGTTTCGTCCTTGTCACATATGACAAATGCTACCTCTCCGATAGATTCCGTCCAAATCCGCCCACAACTTTTTGAGATATCTTGTTCACAGACAAACAGACAGACAGACATGGGTAACACAGACACAGACACAGACACATAACACATCCTCCACCCACCTTCGATAGCAGGGGTAAATATGATTTTGGGTAAATATATTTTATGGGTAAATATGAATTATGGGTGAATGTTATGCCCGTAAATATGGGTAAATATGGCTAAATATTATGCAAGTGACCAAGCGGAGTGTGGGGGAGGGGGGGAGAGGGTGGAGGGGTTGTGGGGAGGGTGAGGGGAGATTTGTAATCGCATCTTTTTTAACTTATAAGGTGAATGTGTATATAAAACCATTTCTGAGGCGTCATCATTGCAGATCATTTCTTTACAGGTGTGCTTCGTTAACTGTTGAGGTTAAGTAAATTTACCTCATTGAAGACACTTTATTGCAGGAAACCCCTTTTCAGCAGTCGATGACAAGCCAGCCTCTTGGCTGCAGTCTCACAATTTCCTCGCGTGCTTCAGTACGGAGCTCCACCAGGGTTAAGACCGAGTGTCTCAGTAACGTCCTTTCTGGCGTCACCACAGCTACGACTGGGTGGTGTCAGCAACGTCATTTCCGGCGTCACGTGCACCAGCGTTTTGCCTCGTCCGGGGCGGGGTGTAATCGATTTGCGTTTCCATGTATAATGCCAGAGCCCGAGGATGCGTTATCCAAAATATGATGAACGAGAACGGCACCTGGAAGAACGCCCACGCCAGGCTAAACAGTTTATGTTTGTATGCACTGATAGACCAGATCTGGATTCGGACCTGACCCAAAATCGAATCGGCTTCTTCTTGTCACCGAACCAACTCATCCACCTAGTTTAGTCATAACTCATCCATTGTAGCGGCTACCGCTGGGTTTTCACAATCGCCTTGCACCTATCAAGGACGCGGAGCGATCACTATGCCGGGCTCGTCCAGGACGCCCGGGCAGGCCCGTGCTCAACTTGCCAGGCCTCGGTCGGGACACCCGGGCATGCCCGGGCAGGCCCGGGCAGGCTCGCCCTCAACTTGCCAGGCCGCAGCCAGGACGCTCGGCCACGCCCCCTCTCGCCTTTCCTGGGCAAACGCTCTGGGATAATGTGTGTATATATATATTGCTGCCCGATAAACGGGCTTTTCAGAGTACCTGAGTGTTTTGTTTGAATAAAGCAACTCGGACGAATTCCAGCTTTTTGTCGCGTCCATTATTCCGATCGACGTGGGAGACCGAGCTCCTTCATTGGTGACCTACCGACATGGACACGGCAGTGGCCCTTAAACTGCCTACCTTCTGGGAGGCTCACGTGGCGGTTTGGTTCGCACAGGCGGACTCCCTGTTCGCCCTGCGAGGCATCACGGCCGACGACACCCGCTTCCACCATGTGGTAGCAGCGCTCGGTTCAGCCACCACGGCCCGCGCCCTGAGCCTCCTCGAGAGCCCGCCAGCCGCTGACAAATACGGCGCGATCAAAAAGCTTCTCCTCGACGCTTTCGCCCTCCCATCGGCGGAACGCGCACGGCGCCTGCTCGACCTGCCCGAGCTCGGCGACACGCGCCCGTCCGAGCGAATGGACTACATGCTTTCGCTGCTTGGCGAGCACTCTCCGGCATTCCTGTTCCGGGAGCTGTTCCTCCGTCAGCTGCCTAGCCCGGTACGCCTCGCCCTGGCAAGGACGATGATCACGGATCCCCGTGCCCTTGCCAGGGAAGCCGACAAGATCTCCGCCGCAGGCCAGCGCATCGCAGCAGCGACCTGGGGCCCACCGCCGTCCGACGCAACATCCATGGTGCCCGAGCACCCGGCACGGTCGACGACCGAACTGCCGACGCAATTGGCGGCCGCTACACTGAGCTGACCACCTCCAGCACGATGACCGGGGCCTCCACCTGACCAAGCGTGGTGTTACTATCATGCCAGGTTCGGACAGAAGGCCCGGACATGCCGACCCCCATGCACCTTCGGCAGGCCGGGAAACGGCCGAGCTGGCGTTCATTACCAGCCATGTGCGCCGGCCACACGGGCAACTTACTGTTCATCACGGATAAAGCGTCCGGACGGCGCTTCCTGTGCGACACCGGCGCCCAACTGAGCGTCATACACGCCTCTGACCAGGACAGGCAGTCCGCGGTTTGCGGCCCCTCCTTGGTTGCGGCCAACGGATCGGCCATCCGCACCTTCAGCCCGTGCAACGTCACCCTCTACTTCGGCGGCCAACGCTTTGCTTGGACGTTTTTAACCGCAAACGTGCCCATGGCTCTGCTAGGCGCCGACTTCCTCTGCACACACGGACTGCTGGTGGACGTCCAACGGCGTCGTTTAATCAACGCCGAAACCTTCAGCTCCCTGGTATGCACATTGAGCAGCTCCGCGCCGACCGAGCTGGCATGCGCCCTCCCGGCGGCGAACGAGTTTGCTCGCCTGCTCACGGAGTTCCCGGCCCTCACGCGGCCGACGTTTTCGGCCGTCACAGTACGGCATGGGATCGAGCACCACATACCAACCACGGGCCCGCCGGTCTACGCCAGGGCCCGCCGCCTCGACCCAGCCAAGCTCGCCGTGGCGAAGGCCGAATTCGACGCGTTGGAGCACCTCGGCATCGTGCGGCGCTCCGATAGCGTGTGGGCCTCGCCACTGCGGCTGGCACCGATGTGGCGACTACCGCCACCTTAACGACGCTACCACCCCCAACAGGTATCTGATCCCGCACATCCAAGACTTCTCCGCCCGTCTGGCGGGACGGGTCATTTTTTCGAAAATTGATCTCATACGGGGATATCACCAGGTACCTGTCAGGGCGGCCGACGTCCCTAAAATGGCAGTCATCAGGCCGTTCGGCTTATTCGAATTCTTACGGATGCTGTTTGGTCTCAATAACGCGGCTCAGGCGTTCCAGCGCTTGATGGACGGCATGCTGCGTGACCTGCCGTTCCTTTTCGTTTACCTGGACGACATCCTCGTCGCCAGCACGTCCCGGGCCGAGCACCTCCTCCACCTCAGAACACTGTTCGGGCGCCTCAGCGAGCACGGCCTCATCGTCAACCCGGCCAAATGCCACTTCGGCACGACGGCCGTTGATTTTTTGGGCCACCACATCACCAAGAACGGGGCCGTGCCGCTGCCAACCAAGGTCGAGGCCATCACCACGTTCCCGCGTCCCCGCACCATAAAGGGCCTGCAGGAATTCCTGGGAATGGTGAATTTTTATCACCGCTTCGTGCCCCGCGCTGCTCAACTCATGCGGCCCCTCTATGAAGCCCTCCGGGGCAAGTCGGCCAAGCACGACATCGCCTGGTCCGCAGCAATGGACGCGGCCTTCCAAAGCTCAATGCGGGCCCTCGCCGACGCAGCACTGCTCGCTCACCCGGTGCTCAACGCTCCCATCGCCCTCACCACGGATGCCTCCGACTACGCGTTGGGCGCCGTACATGAGCAATGGGTGAACGGGGTTTGGCAGCCACTCGCTTTTTTCAGCCGGCAGCTCCGGCCGAACGAGCTCAAATACAGCACGTTTGACCATGAGCTCCTCGGTCTACACGTGGCCATCCGCCATTTCCGCCACCTCCTGGAGGGCCGACCTTTCACGGCGTTCGTCGACCACAAGCCGTTGGTTTACGCAATGGCCAAGGTCACGGAGCCGTGGTCGGCCCGACAACAGCGCCACCTCTCCGCCATGTCGGAGTTTACCACGGACATCCGGCACGTCGCCGGCAAAAACAACACCGTGGCCGACTGTCTTTCCCGGGCCAGCGCGAACGCGGTCCACCTGGGCGTGGACTTCGCTCTTATGGCGGCGGACCAAACCACCGACACCACGGTGCAAGCCCTCCAGGCGGCGGACACGGGCCTCCGCCTGGCCGACATCCCCTTCGCGGACACTGTCCTGCTCTGCGACGTCTCCCAAGGCCAGCCTCGCCCCATCGTGCCTGTCACCTGGCAACGCCGCATCTTCGCCTCCCTCCACGGCCTTTCCCACCCGGGCCGGAAAGCTTCCCAGAAGCTGGTGTCAGCGCAATTCGTCTGGCACGGCCTTCGTCGGGACGTCCGCGATTGGACCAGCACCTGCACAGCCTGCCAACGGGCCAAGGTCCTCCGACACACCCAGGCCCCGCTGGCACCTTTCACCGTGCCCGAACGACGTTTCGACCACGTCAACGTGGATCTGGTGGGCCCCCTCCCCCCGTCACGGGGGTTCACACACCTGCTCACCATGGTGGACAGGACCACCAGGTGGCCGGAGGCCATTCCCCTCATCTCCACCACCACCGCCGACGTGGCGCAGGCTTTCATCGCCACCTGGGTCGCCCGCTTCAGCGCACCGGTGGACATCTCGTCAGACCGCGGACCACAGTTCACCTCCGAGCTGTGGGGCGCGGTCGCCCGCAACCTGGGGGTCAAGCTCCACCGTACTATGGCCTACCACCCCCAAGCAAATGGGTTGTGCGAGCGATTCCACCGCTCCATGAAGGCCGCGCTCATGGCCGGCCTTCAAGACGGCGGTTGGGCCAACCGGCTGCCGTGGGTCCTTTTGGGCCTCCGCACGGCCCCCAAGGAGGACCTCCAGGCATCCACTGCTGAGCTTGTCTACGGCCAGGCGCTACGCGTCCCGGGCGAATTCGTGCCCGATGCTACCAGTCCCTGGTCCACAGCTCACCAGCGCTCAGACCTCCAGGAGGCCGCCCGATGGTTTGCCCCCGTGCCAACATCCCACCACGGTGACCCCCAGTCCTACGTCCCCCCAGCACTTCGCACAGCGGAGTATGTTTTTGTGCATCACGACGCACATCGGGGGCCACTCCGGCCGCCGTACGACGGGCCCTTCCGGGTCCTGCGACAGGACGACAAGTCGTTCGTCATCGACATCAGCGGCAGGTTGGACCGGATTGCGGTGGACCGCCTCAAGCCAGCGCACGTGGACGTCGACCAACCACCACTGGTGGCCCTTCCGCCGCGGCGAGGCCGCCCCCCGTCCACGGTGCCCCCCACTCGACCGCCCACCACCACACCGGACCCCCCCCCCACGACCCGCCAGGGGTCACTTCGGCCGGGTCATCAGGACCCCCCTCAAATTGACCCTGCCGGTGCAAGTCGATTCTGGGGGGACGTGTGTAGCGGCTACCGCTGGGTTTTCACAATCGCTTTGCACCTATCAAGGACGCGGAGCGATCACCATGCCGGGCTCGTCCAGGACGCCCGGGCAGGCCCGCGCTCAACTTGCCAGGCCTCGGAAGGGACGCCCGGGCATGCCCGGGCAGGCCCGGGCAGGCTCGCCCTCAACTTGCCAGGCCGCAGCCAGGACGCTCGGCCACGCCCCCTCTCGCCTTTCCTGGGCAAACGCTCCGGGATAATGTGTGTATATATATTGCTGCCCGATAAACGGGTTTTCAGAGTACCTGAGTGTTTTGTTTGAATAAAGCAACTCGGACGAATTCCAGCTTTTTGTCGCGTCCATTCTTCCGATCAACGTGGGAGCCCGAGCTCCTTCACCATAAGTTTTTAAATATCATGTTATATATCGCTTTTGGTTTGATCTCTCAATGGTGAAGAATCACTGAGGAAATTAAATAATTATTGTAGCCGAATCCATGTCCACATCTTCACCAAAATCACATCGATTCTGCCTCATCACACCCAACCTGTCCACCAAGTTTCGTCCGAATCTGTCCACAACTTTTTGAGATATCCTTCTGTGCATCGTTTTTGGCCCCATCTCCCAATGGTGCAGAATATTTTTTTTGCACCTCCATATCTCCGAAAGTGCTGAATAGAAAAACTTGAGACATGGCTCATTGGAAAGAACTCTCCATGGGGAATAAAATGTGTTAATGATGACGTCATCGGTCACGTGGTTCGGCCGCCATCTTGGAAAAACCGAAAACATTTGCACCTCCATATCTCCAAAAGTGCTGAATAGAAAAAATTGCGACATGGCTCATTGTAAAGATCTCTCCATGGGGAATAAAATATGTTAATGATGACGTCATCAGTCACGTGGCTCGGCCGCCATCATGGAAAAACCGAAAAAACTAGCACCTCCGTATCTCCGAAAGTGCTGAATAGAAAGAATTGAGACATGGCTCATTGCAAAGAACTCTCCATGGGGAATAAAATATGTTAATGATGACGTCATCGGTCGCGTGGTTCAGCCGCCATATTTGTCCTAAATGGCCGATAAAAAAGTACATTCCGGCAAGTCCTCGGTCTCTGACCGATTTTTCATCTGTCTGTTTGTCTGTTTGTCTGTTTGCAGCACTACGTCTACACCGTTGCACGTGGAATCGCCAACTTTGCACACAAATTGGTCTTGCCCTCTAATATACTGTGCCCAAATGATGACGTCATCAGTCACGTGGTTCGGCCGCCATCTTGGAAAAACCGAAATACTTTACACATCCATATCTCCGAAAGTGCTGAATAGAAAAAATTGAGACATGGCTCATTGTAAAGAACTCTACATGGGGAATAAAATATTGTGACGGATTTGAGAATCCTGTCTTTGTAAATATACCCCCTTGTAAATAATGTAATGATTCTTTGTAAATACCTCCATTTGTGTAAAGGTCAAAAGTCGTCCCTTTAGCTAGTCCATCACATACATGTAGAAAATCATAGGACCTTCTAAATAGTTATCTCTTTATTCTATGTCAGTATAAGGCTCTGTTTTTTCCACTAGTTCATTTGCGTTGCATCAAATGAAATAAGATGGATCCCCTTTTCAAATTCACCAAAGCCTCCATTGCCAATTGCATTTGCCTCCATTACGCAGGTGGTCAGCCCGGAGAAGAAGGGCGTTGCCCGCCCATTATCATCAGAAGGTGGAGCCAGGAAAGCCCTTGCCGACCAACCAAGGATGAGTGGGTATGGCTCAAGAGGGCGGGGTTATAAAAGCCGTTGCCTCAGCCCCCACCGAGAGAGATGCGTAAGGGGCCAGAGGAGAGAGCGAGTTTTGAGGAAGGTGCGCTGGACCAGAGGCAGATTCTGTGGAGTGTTGAGAGAACATCGGAAACGCATGAGTCAGAGGACGCGCGTGAGGCAGAGTACGCCTGAGAAAGCTGCCGGTGTGAAGCCGAATACGTGGAGCTGCCGGCTCCTCGCTGCCAGCCCGGTGCGGAGCTGTTTGCCGGGTTTCACCTCGACCCCAAAGCGTGGATCGGAGCGCGCGCTTGGAGTCGGGCCTCGATGCCTACCATCTGCCTGGACCCTTCTCTGCCTTCCCATACCATCCTTCCCATTCCATCCCATTCGTGTACATGAGTTTGTTTTGTGTGTCTTGTCCCTGGGTATAAGTAAGCCTGTATAGTTAAGTTGCACTGTGTCTATCTGCCTGTAAATTACTTTATTTCCTTTCTTCTCCTCTAGGTTTGTATAGTAATAATAAATATTTGTTCCTCCTTACCTTTGCCTTCTTTCATTCACATCCGATCGTCTTTCTGATTTCCCCCATTGAGTACCTGTGGTGCGATTGTGGCCAATGCTCAGGATCGGGTTAGTCTTTGCTAAACGGCTCGAACTTCGGGTTGCTAAAACCGCTCGGCAACTAGTCCATCTAAAACCGTGGTTCGAGCGGGAGTCCCTTCCCTGCTTTGCGGTCAGGAGTGGCACTCAGGTCCTTAGGACTTTTCATTGACCAATTACCATGGCTGCTCCC
Source organism: Myxine glutinosa (assembly GCF_964187855.1). Taxonomy (NCBI): domain Eukaryota; kingdom Metazoa; phylum Chordata; class Myxini; order Myxiniformes; family Myxinidae; genus Myxine; species Myxine glutinosa. The sequence continues at coordinate 415,040,576 of NC_136261.1, forward strand.
GACCGGAAGGAGCGTTGGGATTTCCAGGACTCACGTCGGTCAGTAACAGACAAGGGGCTAACCCCCCTTGGTAAGGGGAAAAGGCCGACATTGAGATCCGTAACAATTGGTGCCAGGAGTGGGATCTGGAACCTGGGACTAAATTTATTTAGACCAAATTTTGGACACCAATTGTGCTATTGGCCATAACAATTGGTGTATGGGAGTGAGATTTGGACCCGAACCAAATTTTTAATCCATCTAGAAATTTGGTCGAAATTACGAGCGGCCGAAATTTTATTATAACATCTAAATTTAAGTCGTGCCATGGATGATCAAGGTGACCGGATGCCGGTTGGGGAGTTAGAAGAGGAGTTAGAAGCAGCCCAGGACCACAAAGAGGTGGGAGTAATGCGGGAGGAAAGCAATATGAATGCAGTTGCGGAGGGTTCAGGCGCACAAGATGGCGGCCTCGCACACGAGGTTGAAGGCGCACAAAATGGTGGCGGCTCGCACATGGCCGCAGTAGCCGCGCCCGCTGCACAAATAGGGGGAATGGATGTGCGGGACCTCATGGCGCAGATTAATGCAGCCATACTAATGGGGAATATGGGATTGAGAAATGAATTGAGGAATGACATGGGAAATCAAATCGGGGGGCTAGGAGCCAAATTAGAGGGTTTAGACAACAAATTAGAGGGTTTAGACAACAAATGTAAGGGATTAAACAGCAAAGTGGGGGGAGTAGGAAACAAGTTAGGAAGCAAATTGGAGGGATTCGGAAGCCGATTAGGGGACAAACTGGGGGGCATAATTGGCCAAGCCAAATAAATTAATGAGGGGTTGGCGAGGGGGCAAGCCGCACATGAGGTAAGGGAAGCCGAGAGGGAGGTTAACTGCAGGTTGAGCGAAGGGGTTGCAGGGGTGCATGATGAGGTAACGTGGATTGAGAAGCGCTGGTTGAGCGAGTCGGAGCAAAGCACAGCTGGGTGGACCGGGGTAGAAATCGCGAACCGGGGTTTGGGAAAGCCGGTGACCGCCGAAGTAGAGAAAATTTTAATAAAGCCAGCGGTCGTCGACGAGAAAGAAATGAACAAATTGGTTATAGTTGAAATTGGGATTGGAGAGACGGACTTGGTAGAAAAGCACCAGCAGAAGGGAGGAATGGAAATTGCACAAAGTCTAAGTTCACATCCTGATGCCGTACTTGCTAATCCTTATAAAGATTTGCAGGTGCGTGTGGAGAGGAGGATCCCAAAGGTGAGTCGTGCTGTATATGGTGCTAAGAGGTTTTGCAGGAGAGTGTTTGGCGAGGAAATAATTTTCGTGCGCTTGGGATCCCAGCGTACCGCGGGCGTTTGTGGGAGGTCCGTTGGGCACTGTGTGAGAGAAAATGGCACGCGTGTGAGGAAAAAGTGTGCGTTGGAGAGTGAATGTGTCACAGAGTGTGGAAGTGAGAATGAATGTGACACAGAGAGTGAGAGCGATAGAGAGTGTACGTGCGGTGATGAGGGTGATACCGAGTGCGAGAGCGAATACACGTCGGAGGGTCTGTGTGAAACAGAGTGTACGGAGTGTGACACGGAGAGTGAGTTGGTGGTGGAGCGGGTGCGAGAATGCACACCTGGAATGGTCGAGCGTGTGCGAGAACGCACACCTGAGTTGGTTGTGGCGCGGGTGCGGGAGAGCCCACTGAAGCGCGTGAGTGGGTGGATGCAAGAGTGCACCCCCATGAGTGGTACGGAGTACATACCGGGAGAATGTGCGCAAGATGGTGCACGAGGAGGTGTGTTAAGGAAGTGTGCGAACGGCGAGTGTGCGCAAGAAGGTGCGTGAGAGGTGTGGTGTGTAACAGGGAGTACGGTGGTGGAATTGACGAAGTGCATGGGATGTATGAGCAACAAACAGAATGAGTGGTGTGAGCATGTCCGGGAGGCATTGACGTTGACCGGGGCAGCGTTCAGGGCGACGGATAGCCGACGTGAGCACTCCGTGCGTGGTGCGCTTTGTTTGCAGCGAGGACCGGCCGGGACCCTAAGCGCGTTGCTCTTCGGAGCATCGTGCGCGATTCGGGCCGCACTGAATGGTCGGTGCTGCGTCAGAGCGGCGATCGGCGCGATTCCGGGGGTGGGGGGCCAGGTCGGACCTTCGCCCCCTAGCGGGGACGGGGTTCCGACCGGGTGAGCTTCAGTCATCGGGCCGGAGACCGCAAGGTTCCGCGCCGAGATGGTGCGTGGAATCTCGGGCCGAGCGTGCCGCCTCCCCAGAATCGTAAATGCCGGACGGACTCAACCTGCAGGCGACCAAACCACCCAAATTCATTGCTCGGCTTTGCGAAGCCAAGTTTTAATGATTTAAGACGTACCGAGAGGCTCAGATATAGCAGACTGTGATGATGATAGTGTTTTGGATTCGAAATTGGGAATAGGGAAAATGATTGGCAGTAATGATTGGCAAAATTTGATGATTGGTAAATATGATTGGCAGGTGAATGGCAAATTTTGATTTGCAGAAAATTGGATGGGCAAAATTGATAATGGAAGATGCCCGAGGTGGTGGGATGGCAAATCCACCATCCCTCACATCCCAGGCACATGAGCACTAGTTATGGGGTTATGGCAGTGAAAACCAAGCCAGGGAGGGTTTGGATAATGTATAGGGATCTAGAAAAATGACAATAGGTAATGGTAGAGGTAAGTAGCGACATTGTACAGGTAGTCGGGGACGTAGAGAGGTTAGAATGGTTTTTAATGACGTGGTATGTGCTTAGTTTAAAGGGAAGACGGGGAGCACCAAGTTAGAAGGAAACCAGGTAGATCAGATGATGCAGTGTGTTTGTGGTTTATTGGATGAGGAATTGGTATGGAAGTTTTTGCGGGTGAGCATGTTGAGCAAATGAGGCAATGCTCGTGAATGGTGCCGTGTGTGTGTGTGTTGGCAGTCTATTCAGTAGCGTATTGTGAAATGTGTGAGGTGATTGTGAGTGTATTGAATGAATGAAGAAGCCTGGGAGGAAGGAGGATGCAGGTGGCACCAGGTGTGATTGCAAAGGTGTGCAAATTCAGGTGAGAATGGTTGTGAGGAATAAATGGTATGGAATACATGAAGTGTGGAATGGATGGTGTGGAGTGAGTATGGTGGAAAATGTGGAGTGGAGTGGTTGGTGCGAAGGGAGTGTATGGGGAGGATGGACCCCCATCACGAATACCCGGGGAGGGTAGTTTAAGAGTTAGGTAGAGGGTATAGGTAAATTGTGGTTGGATATTGGCATCTGTGGTGCGTGTAGAAGAATGGTGTTTGGATGGGTGCATTAGTGATGTCGAAAAGACTGGGCGTGTGGCCTGTTAGAGGGATGGTTGGTTGAGCGCTCCGCCACTGTTAGGATGTCGGCCAGGTGAGGCCGCAGGTGGGCTCTGGGAGCCGGTAGAGTTCAATGGGGCCCGAGGATCCAGAGGAAGGACTCGGGTAGCCCAGTGCCAGAGAGGGCACCGAGGGTGTAAGCGCCAGGGAGGGCCTTCCCCATGTAGATAGGTAGGGTGAGGAGCTCGGTAAGCTCGGGTGGCAACTTCAGTGGCGGAGGCGCACAGGTAAGTAGACCTGTTAGGGGAGCCACACGACTCAGTCCCGAAATTGTGCAAAGGCACAGGGAGTTGAACCGGGGGAGTGAGACCCCATATTGATGAGCACCTCAGTTTGGTCAATGGGAATTGGTTTTTAGAACCGCATATAATAAGATAGCTAATGGATTGGCAGGGAAAGACCCCAAGTAGTGCAAAGTGTGTTAAAGTCATTTAGGAAGTAGTTAGGATTGAAATCTCCTCGCACCATCTGCATCCCCTCACCTGAGATGACAGGACTCCACACCGTGCCATGGTTTGTTGTTTTATCTTTGTGCAGATGTTTTGGAAATGTGAGACGCATCATGACGTGGGTGTGACATTGTGCTGATGTTCCATCTCTTCCTCCTTAAGAGGAATTGATGAGAAATTTGAATTCATGGCAAATTTGGTTAGTGGGATTGTGACGACGAATTTGGTATTAGGAGATATGGGGAAGATGTGACGGTAGAGACAAATTGTAAATTGTTGTAAATATGGGTAAGGGCAAGGGTGGAGTAGGTGACAGGGGGCGGGGGGTGACATAGGGTAGGGACGAGCTTTCTCACTTCGCTCTCCGTGCGCACCTCGTTCTGCATTGCCTTGTTTGATGTGTACCCTTGCGCCCTTGCCCTCGCTAACTCTGCGGCTTTGTCTTCCTTCCCCGACCCATGGATCGTGCTCTCTGGGCACTGAGGGGGAGCGTGCGGGAGGCCGCGTCTGTGTGCCCGAATCCCCGCAACTAGCTGCCTGCATCCACGCACCACTCTATGGACCACGTTGTTGTGGCCGAGCACCACCATATGGACCACATGTCTGTGACCGAGCACCACTCATGGACCCCACAGGTTGGGGCATGGCCCCTCTCCTAGGACCGGCCAGGTTGGCCAGAGGAAGATCTTGCTTGTGGACCTCGGTGAGGTGGCACCAAGCCTACAGGTGAACCACCCATAGTCGGCCCCTGTTGGCCATAAATAAAAAAGATGGACGCGTTGTGTGCCTTTTTATCTTTGCAAATAGGCAGCAAGCAAGAAGAACAAGAAATACAACATCAGGAAGAACATCGGCCAGCAGAGCAGGAGCTGAGAAGATCCAGATCATCAGTGTGTTTGTTTTATTATTGTGATGACTGTGCACTGGTTGGTGCGTGACTGTGCTCTTTGATTGGTGCTTTATGGTGCTTTGGTGTTTATTGATGCTGGTGCGTCGATGCAGTGCATGCTGTCTCCTCCCTCCCACAGGAATTTTCTTTTTTTTGTTTCCGAAAAAGAAAAATAACAGCTCCTGGGTTGCAGTGTAAATACAATTAACGTCACTTGTAAATATTGCTCCCCACCGTAAATGTGTAGTTTGAAAACCAATTCCGTAATTTGGTTAACTGTGGGCATGAATCTGTCAGGCAGGGTGCAACGCAAATAGAGGGACATATTTATTTGTGTTTTAAAGCTGTTGCACTCAGGGTCAGATTAATTGTAGAGGGAAATTACACCTGCGTGTCACATTAAGTAAAGTTTTATAGGCCCGGGACGTGCCTGGAGGAAGAAGGGGGCAGTGTAACGGATTTGAGAATCCTGTCTTTGTAAATATACCCCTTGTAAATAATGTAATAATTCTTTGTAAATACCTCCATTTGTGTAAAGGTCAAAGGTCATCCCTTTAGCTAGTCCATCACATACATGTAGAAAATCATAGGACCTTCGAAATAGTTATCTCTTTATTCTATGTCAGTATAAGGCTCTGTTTTTTCCACTAGTTCATTTGCGTTGCATCAAATGAAATAAGATAGATCCCCTTTTCAAATTCCCCAAAGCCTCCATTGCCAACTGCATTTGCCTCCATTACGCACGCGGTCAGCCCGGAGAAGAAGGGCGTTGCCCGCCCATCTTCATCAGAAGGTAGAGTCAGGAAAGCCCTTGCTGACCAACCAAGGATGAGTGGGTATGGCTCAAGAGGGCGGGGTTATAAAACCCATTGCCTCAGCCCCACCGAGAGAGATGCGTAAGGGGCCAGAGGAGAGAGCGAGTTTTGAGGGAGGTGCGCTGGACCAGAGGCAGATTCTGTGGAGTGTTGAGAGAACGTCGGAAACGCATGAGTCAGAGGACGCGCGTGAGGCAGAGTACGCCTGAGAAAGCTGCCGGTGTGAAGCCGAATACGTGGAGCTGCCGGCTCCTCGCTGCCAGCCCGGAGCGGAGCTGTTTGCCGGGTTTCGCCTCGACCCCAAAGCGTGGATCGGAGCGCGCGCTTGGCGCCGGACCTCGACGCCGAACATCTGCCTGGACCCTTCTCTGCCTTCCCATACCATCCTTCCCATTCCATCCCATTCGTGTACATGAGTTTGTTTTGTGTGTCTTGTCCCTGGGTATAAGTAAGCCTGTATAGTTAAGTTGCACTGTGTCTATCTGCCTGTAAATTACTTTATTTCCTTTCTTCTCCTTTAGTTTTGTATAGTAATAATAAATATTTGTTCCTCCTTACCTTTGCCTTCTTTCATTCACATTCGATCGTCTTTGTGATTTCCCCCATTGAGTACCTGTGGTGCGATTGTGGCCAACGCTCAGGATCGGGTTAGTCTTTGCTAAACGGCTCGAACTTCGGGTTGCTAAAACCGCTCGGCAACTAGTCCATCTAAAACCGTGGTTCGAGCGGGAGTCCCTTCCCTGTTTCACGGTCAGGAGTGGCACTCAGGTCCTTGGGACTTTTCATTGACCAATTACCCTGGCTGCTCCCGACTGGAAGGAGCGTTGGGATTTCCAGGACTCACGTCGGTCAGTAACAGACAAGGAGGTAACCCCCCTTGGTAAGGGGAAAAGGCCGACGTTGAGATCCGTAACAATATGTTAATGATGACGTCATCGGTGACGTGGTTCGGCCGCCATATTTGTCCTAAATGGCTGAGAAAAAAGTACATTCCGGCAAGTCCTCGGTCTCTGACCGATTTTTCATCTGTCTGTTTGTCTGTCTGTCTGTTTGCAGCACTACGTCTACACCGTTGCACGTAGAATCACCAAACTTTGCAGACGTATTTGTCTTGCCCTGGAATAGACTTTGCCCAGTTGATGACGTCATCGGTCACGTGGTTCGGCCGCCATCTTGGAAAAACCGAAAAAATTTGCACCTCCATATCTCCAAAAGTGCTGAATAGAAAAAATTGAAACATGGCTTATTGTATAAACTCTCCATGGGGAATAAAATATGTTAATGATGACGTCATCAGTCACGTGGTTCGGCCGCCATCTTGGAAAAACCGAAAAACTTTGCACCTCCACATCTCCAAAAGTGCTGAATAGAAAAAATTCAGAGATGGCTCATTGAAAACAACTCTCCATGGTGAATAAAAACTATGTTAATAATGACGTCATAGGTCACGTGGTTCAGCCGCCATCTTGGAAAAACCGAAAAACTTTGCACCTCCATATCTCCGAAAGTGCTGAATAAAACAAATTGAGACATGGCTCATTGTAAAGAACTCTCCATGGGGAATGAAATATCTTAATGATGACGTCATCCTTTACGTGGTTCGGCCGCCATCTTGGAAAAACCGAAAAACGTAGCACCACCATATCTCCGAAAGTGCTGAATAGAAAAAATTGAGACATGGCTCGTTGTAAAGAACTTTCCATGGGGAATAAAATATGTTAATGATGATGTCATAGGTCACGTGGTTCGGCCGCCATCTTGGAAAAACCGAAAAACGTAGCACCTCCATATCTCCAAATGTGCTGAATAGAAAAAATTGAGACATGGCTCATTGTAAAGAACTCTCCATGGGGAATAAAATATGTTAATGATGACGTCATCGGTCACGTGGTTCGGCCGCCATATTTGTCCGAAATGGCCGATAAAAAAGTAAATTCTGGCAAGTCCTCGGTCTCTGACCGATTTTTCATCTGTTTGTCTGTCTGTTTGCAGTTTTGTCTGTCTGTTTGTTTGTCTGTCTGTGTCATCTACACCGTTGCACATAGATTCACCAAACTATGCACACATATTGGTCTTGCCCGGGAATAGACTGTGCCCAATTGATGATGTCGTTGTTCACGTGGTTCGGCCGCCATCTTGAAAAATTTTTGCACCTCTATATCTCTGAAAATGCTGAATAGAAAAAATTGAGACATGGCTCATTGGAAAGAACTCTCCATGGGGTATAAAATATTTTAATGATGACGTCATCAGTCCGGTGGTGCTGCCGCCATCTTGGAAAAACCGAAAAATTTTGCACCTCCATATCTCCGAAAGTGCTGAACAGAAAAAATTGAGACATGGCTCATTGGAAAGAACTCTCCATGGGGAATAAAATATGTTAATGATGACGACATCGGTCACGTGGTTCGGCCGCCATCTTGGAAAAACTTTGCACCTCTATATCTCCGAAAGTGCTGAACAGAAAAAATTGAGACATGGCTCATTGTAAAGAACTCTCCATGGGGAATAAAATATGTTAATGATGACGTCATCGGTCAAGTGGTTCAGCCGCCATATTTGTCCTAATTGGCCTATAAAAAAGTAAATTCCCGGCAAGTCCTCGGTCTCTGACCAATTTTTCATCTGTTTGTCTGTCTGTTTGTCTGTTTGCAGCACTATGTCCACACCGTTGCATGTAGAAGCGCCAAACTTTGCACACGTATTTGTCTTGCCCTCTAATATACTGTGCCCAAATGATGACGTCATCGTTCATGTGGTTCGGCCGCCATCTTGGAAAAACCGAAAAAATTTGCACCTCCATATCCAAAAGTGCTGAACAGAAAAAATTGAGACATGGCTCATTGTAAAGAACTCTCCATGGGGAATAAAATATGTTAATGATGACGTCATCGGTCACGTGGTTCGGACGCCATCTTGGAAAAACCGAAAAAATTTGCACCTCCATATCTCCAAAAGTGCTGAATAGAAAAAATTGAGACATGGCTCATTGTAAAGAACTCTCCATGAGGAATAAGGTATGTTAATAATGACGTTATAGGTTACGTGGTTCAGCCGCCATATTTGTCCTGAATGGCCGATAAAAAAGTAAATTCCGGCAAGTCCTCGGTCTCTGACCGATTTTTCATTTTATTATTATTTGGATGCTGTCACTGTATAACGAATAAATCCAGTTTTGAACCTATTTTGAAGTGGTTAATCTTAGACAAGACCCACGTTTAATTTGACAGGAGAAAATCTGTGAGACATGCGTGGAAATTTCCATGGATTCCATAAGTTTGGTGAGCAGGCCGAGGTGCCAGACCGTATTGAAGACACTAGATATGTCAAGGGAGACGGCTCTGATTTCCTGTCTCACGTTGAGGACACCCATCCATTGTTGAGACAGTAGAAGCAGCATGTCCAGAGTAGAGTGGCCTGGTCTGAATCCATATTGATGATCAGAGATCAAACCATTGGAGAAGAGGAAGGATTTGTCAGAAGTGGTGATGGATTCCATGACCTTGCTGATGATTGGGAGCAGACTGATTGGTCTGTAGTTGCCAGGATCTGTTTTTGGAATTTTTTATTTTTGAAATAATTCTTACTGCTTGGTCTGGTCAGTGGCCACATCGACTTGAATCTCAAGCTTTTGGGGAGTGGTGGGGGAGGGGTTCGTTCCCCTCTTCTCTTCTTTGGAAGTCTGTGTTCAAAGGATTTCCTCCATTAACAATGCATTACCATTGATGTTGAGAAAAATGTGGCAGCAACCAGCTGTGTGGCCTTTGACATTGGGACCTGTGTAACCGAGCTGCTTGGCAGCAATCATTGATGGCATAAAGTGCAGTCATGTCATGATGGTAAATGCTATGCAAGGCTTTCAACTGGTTTGGTGAACAACTCTCGGTTTGTCAGGATTATTGATGGGGATATGGACAACTCCAAACTCTCGCCTGACTGATAAATTAATCAGAATGTTCCATGACGTATTCACAATAACACAGACACTGCATTTGTGCTTTGAGGAACTCTCTTTATTGCGAAACCCTTCACAAATTCAAGTTTCATGAAAAAACGTCAGCAGGAGTCTTCTTCTGATAAACAATTTTACAACAACAGTGATCTCTCCATATCACACATGACAATGAAACATGGACGACAGCAAAGATCGAGTAAAAATTGATGTTCAATCTGCCATGGAAAGATGCTGTCTGAGCATAACCAAAAAGGGACAAGAAAAACAACTAAATCAGATAGAAAACAAATTTGCTAAACACTGGTCACAATCAAAAAACTCAAATGGAAGTTGGCTGGATACATGGCAAGGACAGAGACAAGAATTACAAACTGGCAACCTAAGGGAGACCCTGAAAGAAACACAATGAGATCCAAGATCAGATTGAGAGATGAAGTTATTTTACCATTTGAGTTTTTGGCATCAATTTTTCAACAGTTCTCTATTTTGAGAATATGGAGAACCAGATTAATAAATGACATTTTTCTTAAGCTGTAATTTTCTTTTAACTTAGATTGAGGATGCAGATGGGGTTAGAATTTTGAGATTCTTGTTGTCTTTTGGCACAAATGTACAGTCATTGTTGTGGACATTCTGGTGATAGCCAGCCGCATGGCTTTCATCAACGGGTTCAGGAGTGCTGGCTGGTTGTGAGGGGTTACAGATGGTACTCTGAGAAGTTGTGCTTACAACGTATATGCGCAAAGGACTGTATGCTTTCACGATAGGCTTCTCCTTACTGGTTCAATGAATACCTTGCCTACTGCTGAGGATCGCTTACAAGGGGGACACGTACATCCCAGTATTGGAAATGCAATGTGAATTTAACAAACCTTTATCAGCAAAACTTTTCCCATGGACAGAGCACTTTTTATGCGAGCTCTCCAGCATAGGTTGCACTATGGAAGTTCAAGCTCCGTTTAGAAATAAAATCCTTGTCACAAATATAACATTTGTATGGATGCCCTCATTGGTCGTTATCTCCGTATGCGAGTTTTAGGAGTTCGGGGGGAGTTCTCACAGAACTCAAAACCTCCACCTCCTTTTATGGTAAAGTATCATTATTCATGAACCAGTTTGTCAAACTCAATTCTCATAGCTTTGTTCCAAGGGCTCGTTTTAGAATCCTCACTGAACCTCTGACAGCCTCCACCTGTAACTTATTTGTCGTGATATTCCCCAGAACGTTTTTTTAAGGACTCAATTAGGGTAAAAAATGATCATCCAGATTCCCTGTTGCTCCGACAATCACTGGTACATTTTCCGGTTTCTTCAATTTCTAAATCCTCTTAACCTAATTGTTCATATCCCAGTATTTCATATTTCAGCACTCCTGTATGGATCTTCATATGTGATTTCAAACTGTTACGATGAGAGAAACCTTTATTACATATCGAGCATTTGTAAGGTTGCTCACCTGTATGGGTCCTCATATGTGATTTCAAATTGCTTTTTGTCAGGAAACCTTTATCACATACCGAGCATTTGTAAGGTCGCTCTCCTGTATGGATCCTGATATGTGATTTCAAACTGCCTTTTTCAGAGAAACCTTTATCACATATCGAGCATGTGAAAGGATGCTCTCCTGTATGGATCCTCATATGTGATTTCAAATGGCCTTTTTGAGAGAAACCTTTATCACATATTGAGCATTTGTAAGGTCGCTCTCCTGTATGGATCCTGATATGTGATTTCAAATCGCCTTTTTGAGAGAAACCTTTATCACATATCGAGCATTTGTGAGGTCGTACTCCTGTATGGACCCTCACATGTGATTTCAAATTGCCTTTTTGAGAGAAACATTTATCACATATCGAGCATTTGTAAGGTCGCTCTCCTGCATGGATCATCAGATGTAATTTCAAACTGGCTTTTTGCGAGAAACATTTATCACATATCGAGCATTTGTAAGGTTGCTCTCCTGTATGTATCCTCATATGTAATTTCAAACTGCAGTTATGAGAGAAACCTTTATCACATATCGAGCATGTGAAAGGATGCTCTCCTGTATGGATCCTCATATGTGATTTCAAATGGCCTTTATGAGAGAAACCTTTATCACATATCGAGCATTTGTGGGGTCGCTCTCCTGTATGCATCTTCAAATGATTAATCAAATTGCTTTTTGTCAAGAAACCTTTATCACAGACAGAACACTTGTGGGGGTGTTTTCCAGTGTGGATCCTCATGTGTATTTTGATGTTACTCGTTGAAGCAAAATCCATTCTGCACATATTACACTTATAATGTATTTGCCTTTCTACAACCTTTTTGTGTTTGTTTAATTTAATATTAATCTTGGTGTTGCGAGGACCAGACATGAACCTGTATTTTATAGGAAGTGAGTCTTGATGTCGTGATTGTTTCTTCAAAAAATGCTTCTTCTTCACTGTCAAGCTGCGATTGGACCTCATTTGTCCCATATTCCTTCTGGATTGTTCTACAGAAACAAAGAACACATTTATTTTTTGGGTTCAAAATCAAAATGCTAAATATTTAACTCTTTTCCAAAAAAAAAAAAAATTATCACCACAAAAGATTGTATGTTCATTTTTTACATTTCCACTCACGAGTTGCAAAATAAGAAGCACTTCCGTTTGTCATGTGAATATCATCTGAACCTTCCTTTGCAGAAGCACATTTTGAATCTTCTGTGACAGATGAATCGTTGTTGTGTTGTCTGCCTTCCACATTTACAGGATAGACATCACCTGTGTACAAATAAGCGTGTCTTTTGCAGGGAAATGAGACTGAGAACCATCTTGAGAGTTCAAAGAATATGTTATACCATTAAATATATACAGTGAAACCTTGACTTACGAGTTTAATTCGTTCTGTGACCGAGCTCGTAACTCAATTTGCTCGTTTCTCAAATTAAATTTCCCCATTAAAATGCATTGAAATGCTATTAATCCGTTCCAGCCCGCCAAAAACCACACCAATTTTTTTTTAAATATACAGTATATATAAAAATATCTCGCGCTTTATGTTTCACCTGTATGCAGCATACAAGTTGGCAGGATGGCCTGGACTGGAGGTACGCACACTTGTCTCTAAACTGTCCAGCCTGGGTTTGAATCCCGACCCAGCTATAACCTGTCATGGGTGAATCACAGGCAGGGTGATTCATCAATGTGTGTACCGCTAAACTGGGCGCCCCGTTTGCGTCCCATTAGTTGTTGGATGTTAAGGATCTCACCGTGTTTTCCACAAAGAGAAGGCGAGCTATCGCCGGCACTCTGAACAAGTTGTGGCCTGGCATGCTCTTCTCCTCTGCCGTTATATACGTCCTCCTCGGCATCTTTTTCCAGAAGAGCCCTGTCTCGTCACAGTTGAAGATTTGCTGGGGGATGTATCGTTCAGCTTCTATCAGTTCGGCAAAAGTTATAATAAAATCTTCAGCTGCCTTCACATCCGCCTCGCCAAGTCGACAACACGCACACCTCGCTCATGTTGTTCGACGATTGCGTGTTTTATATCCAAGCACATCATCCTCTTCTTCTTCTCAGTACTGCCCTTGGCACTCAATTTATTAGGCCCCATGGTTAAAACTAAGAAATTTTCCAAAATAACCAACATGCGAAAACAAAACAGCAGCTATATACGGCAGAAATGCTTGCATGGCAAGATAACCACGTGACCGGAACCCACCTGGTGGCGGGTGGCGTAAGCTCCAAAATAACCAACATGCGAAAACAAAACAGCAGCTATATACGGCAGAAATGCTTGCACGGCAAGATAACCACGTGACCGGAACCCACCTGGTGGCGGGTGGCGTAAGCTCCAAAATAACCAACATGCGAAAACAAAACAGCAGCTATATACGGCAGAAATGCTTGCACGGCAAGATAACCACGTGACCGGAACCCACCTGGTGGCGGGTGGCGTAAGCTCGTAACTCAGATCTCGGCTCGCATCTCAAAGCAATAAACCGCCCGAGCGACGGCTCGTATCTCGGAAAACTCGTAAGTTGGTGCACTCGTAAGTCTAGGTTTCACTGTACTTCCATTTAAATATAATAATGAAGTTTAAGATTGTTTAAAATAAAAATTCCGGATGTTAAGCACCATTGAAGCATTCTTCTACATCACCCCTTTACACCACCCTATTTAACATGTCCAAGTACCGCTAAACTGGAGTATAGTGTAAGTAACAAGAAGGCGATTTGTGTTCAACAGTGTTTAAGTATTGAATTCAATTGAAATAAAATCAAGATTGTAAAATTCATTTCCAAAAATTTCTGGAAATTACTGGCGTTCCACACTGTCTATTACATCACTCTATCTAACATTTAGATTGCTTATTTGTGCCTTTTGTTAGTCTACTTTATGATGTCATTATAAACAGCAATTCTCCTGTTTGGAATGATTTTCAATTTTGTTTGACTCCCAAGCAGCAGATAGAGTGAAAATATTGTTGCAAACGCGGGGTTTGGGGTGCGTCATGAGTGGGACTTCTCGGACTCTCCCCGACCTTTGGACCTGCAGATCGCCATGCCGTGGAGAGGTTCGCGGCCTGACGGGATGTTGAGCAACTACTGACACCGATTGAGACCGCCAAACCTGGCAACACAATTGATCTCGGCAGGCGATCCTTCCATGGCATGAACAGGTAGGCAGCTTCTCCACGGATGCTCAACACGTTCAAACAGCAGCGATTGCTCTGGTGTTCCAGCTTTTAAGCCGCTTCCTCTCTAAATATTCTTTCCTTTGTAAGTCCCCCTCTGTGGGAAAGGTTGGCGGCACATCTGTAACTTGCCAATTAATTTAAATGTTCGCACTGACATTCGGCAGATTTTCCTACGTGTTCTCCACATCCAATGCTCATGTGCAAAACCTCCGCAGACGTCATACACATACGGGCAGCCTCGTAACCTTCACCATGCCCACTCCCGCACCGAGGTACATCCGGTACATCCCCAAATCGTCTCGCGGACCAGCGAACACAAACTTACACACACCGGCCGTCTCATGATCTCTCGCACACCATTTATTCACACGATTCACTCCACAGTCAATCTCACTCAATACTTTACATTGGGTCTTCCGGCGGAGATCCCGTTGTTGAATTTGCCATTCATGTCGGGTGCACCATTTGTGCCGTGCACACTCAGACGCACATCATTCCTTGGAAAAAATTTTTTCCAATCATCTGCATACGGGAGTTTTGCCCGACATGGACCGTTAACACACAGTGACATGCAGTGCCTTGAAATGTGACCTCCCTTGGACCGGTATTGATTACAAACCTGTTCTTTTTAATCTCCCGTGCACAGGACCAGAACATCCCAGCATTTAAAATATTTCCCACTCAGGAGGCTCAGCCCTCCCCTCAGTCAAGCCAACGGTTACCCCCATCTGAGTCGGTGCACGACCCATACTCTCGCTCATACACTCCACTCTGCATGCTCGTGGCACACACTCCATTACACTCAGGCTCGGCACTCCAAGGAACCCCAGATCCAAAGCCACCTGCCATGCGTTATCCCAATATTTACACATTGTTTCTACACATTCCATGATCTCATCCTTAACATTATTTGCCCTCTCGCTTGTCTCTAATCATTCTTATTTGCCTTTATCCATTTCATTTCATTTTTATCTTTATTATTTCCATCTTTTCCCCCTTTAGTTCTTCTTCTAAGATTACTTTAGTGTCTTCCATTCTTTCTTTCATTTTCCGTTCTTTTGTCTCTGTCATTCATCCCATTTATTATATCCTCTGTGTTCGGTCATCACGGCCCATTTTACATTCTTTCCTACTTGCCCTTCTGAGCTGGCTTTAGATCCTCTATTTCTTTTAATTTGCTGTTCAGTTCTTTTTGCCCCTCTGCAAGTCCTTTTTTCCTTCTTTAAGTCCATTCACCTCTTCTTTTATCCCATCTATGTCCTGCATCATTCTAGCCTCACCTGCCCCCATCTCGTTCCGGACACCATCCACATGCTCAGTCACCTCTACCCACACAGGCTCGAGCGTTCCAGCTATCTCATTGCCCATAGCCTTCATATAAGCCTTTACCTCTGCCTGCCCCACATGCATGTCATGCCTTATGCCAGCCACGTTGTCCCTCCTCCATTTTCATCGTCATCTGTGCCATTAGTTGACTAATCAACAACATCACCTGGTCGCTGCCGGACCACGATGGTAATGGCGACCCACTATTCTGTGCCATCAGTGTTGCCTTTTCCAGGAGCTGGTGAGGGTTGGGTCCTCGATCGCCATCGGCACCTCCACTGCTATCCCTCCTGGTCCTTCTCCCACAATGTTACATTCATTTACAGCTTCCTAGGCAATTAGCTCCTCCATATCCTACCTCAAGTAGGCCCACCACGTCCTGCTTACCTTGGCTTGACGTAGCTGTATAACTCTTTTAAGTACAATTTCACCCGACACTCCTTACACTTTTTGTGGTGCTGCTGAAAGGGCCCCAGATTCGATTCTCACTCCTGACATCAATTGTTCCGGATGCAGGGTTCTCACTCTTTTACAAACGTGTTTTCTTTTGGTGCCAAACGATTTGGCAGTGATAATTGGGTTACCTACTCTCAATGCACATCCATATTTATTTTTATGAGTTATCACCTGCTGCAAAGCCTTCAAGCCCACTTGAGGTGGGGCCTACACAAGGGAAAGTAGAGATATCGCTTCCGCTTCCGGTCTTGCTGGTGAGGTTTTGTTTATTCGCAGCTGTCCATGCTCTCCATCGAAATTGAAGTCAAGTAATTGTTCCCATTTGTGTTTTCGTTATAACTGTATTTATTTTATGGTGTGTGTACATATAGTGTGTCCCGAGGAAGATTCTCGGTGTAAATCTTTCATACCTGTATAGAAAATCGTGTTAATTCGTGTCGTGTCTTCTGAGGCCTTGTACAGTGTACAACCTTGAGGCTTTGTTTTTCTCTCGGCGGTCCATCGTTTGTGCTCCAATAACTTTAGTTCTCTGTTTTTCCCAGTCTTTTCACCCCATAGCCTACTTCCTTGTTTAAAATCTCAACTCAAAAAAACCCCAGAAAAACATTTCCTTCTCTGTTCTTATTCGTTGTTCTCATTCGTTTATTCGTTCGTTCGTTCTTCGACCACGTGTTTCTCCCCCATTTCCCCAGATAGTTTTCACTGTTAAACTTTAAAATGTTTAAACTTTCCCCTCAAGTTCTGTATTCTGTCGTATATTGTAACACCATTTTCTTCTTCTTTTTTAAAAGGTTGCTTTCGACTTGCTCCCCAAATCTATTCATCCCAAAAAAAAAATCCATCTCTTGCAGTGCCTCTTTTCTACATTCCCTAAACTCTCCTGCACTCCATCCTCCCTCCAGCGTCCTTAAACATATTTTTGACTAGAAGGTCACAAGAAACTCATTTTGCAATAAATGTTCGTTTCCCATTAATCGTACACTTTCTAAAATCCAATCTCACCCCTCCCCTCCAAATCTTCCCCATAACCCATCCCCTCCAAATCTTCCCCATAAACCCTCCCCTCCAAATCTTCCCCATCACCCCTCCCCTCCAAATCTTCCCCATCACCCATCCCTTTCAAATCTTCCCCCTTGCCCCTCCCCTCCAAATCCTCCCCATCACCCATCCCTTGCAAATCTCCCCCCTTGCCCCTTCCCTCCTAAACTCCCCCCACACCCCTCCCCTCCAAGACTCCCCCTCACCCCTCCCCTCCAAAACTCCCCCCTCACCCCTCCCCTTCAAATCTCCCCACCCTCATTTCTTCTCAATTTTCCCCCTCTCACCCCTCCTCCTCAAAGCATCCTCTCCACTTCTTCCCCCTTCCAACTCTCACCTCCATCTCCCCCAACCTTCTGCCACGCTCTTCCCCTTCCTCAAATAACACCTCATTGTGCCTCACCCAATCACCTTCAAACCTTTTGTCCGCCCCATCCTTCCCTTTCTCCGAGCTATTCTGAAATCTCTGACACACCTTCAACAGCTCTCCCTACCTCTTCCACCTCTTCCACATCTTACCCTACCCCTCCTCCCCCCTGTTCTGTATCCGATGCTCCCCCTTCCACTTCATTAACGGTATGGACCTCAAACATCCGGGGCCTTCGTTCAAACTTAACTGATCTCTCCATACAGGTTGCTTCTGACAAACCAGACATGATCTGCTGAACAGAAACTTTCGTCCTTCATGATGTCTCTGATTCCTTAGTATCTCTCCCGGGTTACTCCCTCCTCCGGTATGATAGACCTGAGCCTCGTCCTGGAGGTGGGGTTGCTATCTTTATCAAACACTCTCTTCCTCACTCGCCCTGCACTGCACTCTCTCCACCTCACCCCCAGGAATACTTCTGGCTACGGCTTCCCTTTCGCTCCCACCTCTTGTTCATATGTGTGTTGTACCGTCCACCAAACAGTGATGACTCCATCTACATCTCGCTGTCTGATAATATGGACCAACTTCTATCTACTCATCCCAACTCTCTCTTCCTCATATGTGGTGATTTCAATTGTCACCATGCCAGTTGGCTGGGTGTGGGTACCTCTCTCACCAGCCATGGCTCCTCAGCAAAGGACTTCTGCGACTCACTGGGACTGACACAATCTGTCAATTTCCCGACCCGGATCTCAGTGAACGGAGCATCTTCTCTTCTAGACTTGGTTATGACTAACTTCCCTGAAAATGTCTGCTGCTCTTCTTCTGCTCCAATCAGCTCATCTGATCATGTGCTTGTTAAGGTGAACATCTCTCTGACCATTCTCAGGGAGCCTGCTCAGCATCGACGAGTCTGGCATTTCACTCAGGCCAACTGGTACGGTCTTCAAGCAGCCATCAATCATCTGGACTGGTCTCCCATCTCTACCGCCTCTGACATCAACTCATCCTGGGAATTCTTCCAGAGTAAATTGCTCTCTCTCATGCACAGATTTATCCCATCTCGTCTTCAGTTGTCATGCCCTTCCTCCCGTCCATGGTACACGGAATCTTGTGGTGAGGCTGTTGCCCAGAAACAACTTGCCTTTGTCTCCTGGAAAGCAAATCCAACGGAAGGAAATCTCATTTCCTTTCACAAATCCCAAAACAAGTGTGTGTCCACCCTCAGGAGAGCCAGGAAACAATATCTCTCCGTTCTCAAGACCGAACTCTCTTATCTGTCTCCCTCTTCCAAATCCTGGTGGCGTCTGGTCAAATCTGTTTCTGGTGTTTGTTCCCCCTCCATCCCCTCCCTTACCTCAAACGGCTACACAGCTGAATCCGCACGTGAAAAAGCTGAATGCCTCAACTCTGTGTTTGCCTCTAAATCTTGTGTCCCAAACCCATCCCTCTCTGTACCCACCATACCCAGTCGTACCCAGCTGCTCCTGGACTCCGTGTCCTTTCCTCCTGAGAAGTTGGAAAAGTTTCTGTCAACCCTAGACTCTGATTCTGCAACTGGACCTGACGGCATCAGCCCACGGGTCCTAAAATCCTGTTCTTCCGCTCTTTCTCTCCCTCTCTCTGTTCTCTTCACCCTCTCTTTTGCTCAAGGTCAACTGCCAACTGCTTGGAAATCAGCCAACATCACCGCTTTACACAACAAAGGTGCAAAAACAGATCCTAGCAACTACAGACCAATCAGCCTTCTCCCAATTATCAGCAAAGTCATGGAATCCATCATTGCTTCGGATATGAAATCTTTCCTCTTCTCCAATGGCTTGACCTCTGATCATCAATTTGGTTTCAGACCAGGTCACTCTAATCTGGACATGCTGCTTCTGCTGTCTCAACAATGGATGGAGGTCCTCAATGCCAAACAGGAAATTAGAGCTGTCTCCCTCGACATATGTGCCTTCGATACGGTCTGGCACCCCGCTCTGCTCACCAAACTCTCCTCCTTTGGTATCCATGGAAATCTCCATGCATGGCTGGCGGACTTCCTCTCTAGTCGTAGTCAACCTGTGGCCCTGAATGGGTTTCTCTCATCTCCTCTTCCTGTTCAGGCTGGAGTTCCCCAAGGCAGTGTTCTGGGCCCTGTGCTTTTTCTGGTCTTCATCAATGATCTCTCTGACTCTCTTGAAAATCCTCTCTATCTCTTTGCTGATGACTCCACTCTCTGCCGCTCCATTCCTCATCCCTCAGATTGGCAGTCTGCAGCCTCCTCACTCTCTGCAGACCTGGACAAAATCACAGACTGGGCAAACCAGTGGAACATGTCTTTCAATCCTGACAAATCTCACACTCTTACGATGTCTCTCCGAAAAGACCGACTGGACAACCCTCCCATCTACTTTCTGAATAATCCTCTCCAAGAAGTTCTGTCACTCAAGCTTTTGGGTCTCACTATCTGCCATGATCTTTCCTGGGAAAACCACATTTCCAAGCTGGCCTCCAAAGCCAGTCGCCGACTGGGCATCCTCCGTCGTGCGAAGTCCTTCCTTGGCACACCTGAGCTCCTCACCACATACAAGGCTTTCATCCACAGCTCAATGGAGTACTGCTATCCCCTCTGGGCTGGTGCTCCTGCCTCACACCTAGCTCGTCTTCACGCTGTTGAAACCAAAGCGTTCAGAATCATTGGAATCTCCCGCGATGACGCTATCGCCGAGGGCCTTTCACTTACTCACCGCAGGCAGGTTGGTGGTCTTTCCGTCTTCTACCGACTCCTCTCTAGCCTTGCTCCCCCAGCTCTCTCTGGGCTCCCTCCCCCAAATATTCCTACAGGTCGCACAAGATCTGCCTGCAACCCTCTTATGGTTAAACTGCCAAAATCAAGACTCTCTGCTCACCTTCACTCCTTCATTCCTCTCGCCTCTGGAACAAACTCCCTCACTCTTCAATCCCACTCCTCCCTCCACGTCTTTAAAACAGCTGTTCACCACCATCTCTTATCTTCCCCAATCCAAAACCTTGATCTTTTCTACCCCCGCTAATTTAACCCCAAATCCACTTTTTTTAAATACCAACTTCTTTCCTGGAAGTCCTTGGTGTCCTTGCGTTTTATACGTATCCTGCCTCCCCCCAAGCCCTCTCTCTCCCACACATCCCCCGATGTCCCTGCTCTCAAATGTTGTGTTTGTGTGCTTCCTCCCCTTCTCTCCACATCTTGTCAACCGCTCCCCTTTTTATATACTTTGTTTGCTTGTTTGTTTGATTTGTTTGTTTGATAAATGTTAGCTCTTTCACGAGCCTCGACTCTGTATACAAAAAACAAAATTAGACAGAAAGGAGGAATCTATTGACATTCCTCTTGAATTGAGGTAGGTTGAGATAGAGGGAAAAGCAGGATGCAGGTAAGCTGTTCCAGAATGATGCCTTGCGGGGAAAAATAAATAGAAGAATACCTTACAAGTCTTACTATAAATAGGGCGATGTCGCGAGATCCTGCCGGTGATGGCACGGTTTTTCGAAGCTGTACACATTCTCCACTTTTCGAAGTTAAGTAACTGTTCACAATTGTATTTTTGTCGAAACTGTATTTATCTTTCGGTGTGTGTACCTATTGTCACTATAGGTCTATAGTATAGTGTGTCCCGAGGAAGATTCTCAGTGTTAATCTTTCAAAAATTAATCATTTGTTTGTTCCGCGTGTGCGGCCTTGCAGTCTGAGGCTTCCCCCATCGAAGATTGTTCACTTCAGTTCCTTCCTTCGCTGTTTTTGCTTGGTTCTTAGATTTTTCCCTTCTTCCCCGAACATCTACTCTTTGTCTAACGTTTTAACATCTACTCTTCGTCTTTGTCCCCTCCAAATCTCCCCCTTGCCCCTCCCCTCCCCTCCTAAACTCCCCCCTTGCCCCTCCCCTCCTAAACTCCCCCCTCCCCTTCAAAACTCCCCCCCAACCCCTCCCCTTCAAATCTCCCCCCCCCCCCCCCGACCATCCCTCTCCAATTCTCCCGCCTACTCCGTCCTCCTCAAAGCTGCCTCCTCTCCAGTTCGTTTCCCTTCTATCTCATACCTCCACCTCCCCCAACCTTCTACTTTCCTCTGCCCCCCTCAAACAACCCCTCACTGTGCCTCATCCCATCACCATCAAACGTTTCATCCTCCTCATCCTTCCCTTTCTTGTAACTCTTCTGTAATCTCTGACACACTATCAACTGCTCTCCCTACCTCCCCCGCTCATCCTTCATCTGACCCTACCCCTCCCCTCCCCTGTCCTGCACCCGATGCTCCCCCTCTCTCCTCATTAATGGTATGGACCTCAAACATCTGGGGCCTTCGCTCAAGCCTGATTGATCTCTCCATTCAGGTTGCTTCTGACAATCCAGACTTCATCTGCTTAACAGAAACTTTCCTCCTTCAAGATGTCTCTGATTCCATAATATCTCTTCCTGGTTACTCCCTCCTCCGGTATGACAGACCTGAGCCTCGTCTTGGTGGTGGGGTTGCTATCTTTATCAAAAACTCTCTTCCTCACTCTCCTTGCACTGCCCTCTCTCCACCCCACCCGCAGGAGTACCTCTGGCTACGGCTTCCTCTCCGCTCCCACCTTTTGTTCTTATGTGTTCTGTACCGTCCTCCAAACACTGATGACTCCATTTACATTTCACTGTCTGACAAGATGGACCAACTTCTATCAACTCATCCAAACTCTCTCTTCCTCATATGTGGCGACTTCAACTGTCATCATGCCAGCTGGCTGGGTGTGGGTTCCTTTCTTACCAGACATGGCACCTCAGCAAAGGACTTCTGCGACTCATTGGGACTGACACAATCTGTCAATTTCCCGACCCGGATCTCAGTCAATGGAGTATCTTCTCTTCTAGACTTGGTTATGACAAACTTCCCTGCAAATGTCTGCTGCTCTTCTTCTGCCCCAATCGGTTCTTCTGATCATGTGCTTGTTAAAGTGGACATCCCTCTGGCCATTCTCAAAGAGCCTCCTCAGCGCCGACAAGCCTGGCATTTCACTCAGGCTGACTGGCACGGTCTACAAGCAGCCATAAATCATCTGGACTGGTCTCCCATCTCTACTGCCTCTTACATCAATTCTTCCTGGGAATTCTTCCAAAGCAAACTGCTGTCTCTCATGCACAGATTTATCCCATCTTTTCTTCAGCTGTCTTACCCTTCCTCCCGTCCATGGTACACTGAATCTTGTGGTGAGGCAATTGCCCTAAAACAACTTGCCTTTGCCTCTAGGAAGGCAAATTCAACTGAAGGAAATCTCAGTTCCTTCCACCAAGCTCGGAACAAGTGTGTGTCCACCCTCAAGAGTGCCAGGAAGCCCCATCTCTCCACTCTCAAGAATTAACTCTCAAACCTGTCTCCTTCCTCCAAATCCTGGTGGCATCTGGTCAAATCCATTTCTGGTGTTTGTTCCCCCTCCATCCCCTCACTTACCTCAAATAGCCACACAGTTGACACCACACGTGACAAATCCCAAAGCCTCAACTCTGTGTTTGCCTCAAAATCTTGTGTCCCAAACCCATCTCTCTCTGTTCCCACCTTACTCAGTCGAAACCAACTGCTACTGGACTCTGTGTCCTTCTCTCATGACAAGGTGGAGAAGTTTTTGTCAAACCTCGACTCTGATTCTGCAACTGGACCAGGCGGCATCAGCCCACGGGTCCTAAAATCCTGCTCTGCCACTCTATCTCATCCTCTCTCTGTGCTTTTCACCCTATCTTTTGCTCAAGCTCATCTGCCAGCATCTTGGAAATCAGCAAACATTACCGCTTTACACAAAACAGGTGCAAAAACAGGTCCTTGCAACTACAGACCAATCAGCCTGCTCCCAATTATCAGCAAAGTCATGGAATCCATCATTGCCTCGGATATCAAATCCTTACTCTTCTCCAATGGCTTGATCTCTGATCATCAATTTGGTTTCAGACCTGGTCACTCTACTCTGGGCATGTTGCTTCTGCTGTCTCAATAATGGATGGAGGTCCTCAATGCCAAACAGGAAATCAGAGCTGCCTCCCTTGACATATCACGTGCCTTCAATACGGTCTGGCACCCAGCTCTGCTCACCAAACTCTCCTCCTATCGTATCCATGGAAATCTCCATGCATGGCTTGCGGACTTCCTCTCTGGTCGTAGTCAACATGTGGCCCTGAATGGATTTCTCGCATCTCCCCTTCCTGTTCTGGCTGGAGTTCCCCAAGGTAGTGTTCTGGGCCCTGTGCTATTTCTGGTCTTCATCAATGATCTCTCCGACTCTCTGGAAAATCCTCTCTATCTCTTTGCTGATGACTCCACTCTCTGCCGCTCCATTCCTCATGCCTCAGATCGGCAGTCTGCCGCCTCCTCACTCTCTGCAGTCCTGGACAAAATCACAGAATGGTCAAACAAGTGGAACATGTCTTTCAATCCTGACAAATCTCACACTCTTACTATGTCTCTCCAAAAAGACCGAATGGAAAACCCTCCCATCTACTTTCTCAACAATCCTCTCCAAGAAGTTCTGTCACTCAAGCTTTTGGGTCTCACTATCTGCCATGATCTTGGATAGGGGATGATAAAAGATGGTGGAGAATAGCTGTTTTAAAGACCTGGAGGGAGGAGTGGGATTGAAGGGAGTGTGAGAGTTTGTTCCAGACGTGGGAGAAAAGAGGAATGAAAGAGTGAAGGTGAGCAGAGAGTCTTGATTTTGGCAGGTTAACCATAAGAGGGTTGCTGGCAGATCTTGTGCGACCTGTAGGAATATTGTGCACTACAAATGTGCACTACAAAGAAATCTGTTTGTGCACTACAAAATGTAGTGCACAGAAATGTGCACTACAAAGAAATATTAACCATCTTCTCACGTATGTTTTTGCCAATCTTAGGGAGAAATGGTGTTCGACAGTCGAGGGTGCGAATTGACTCAAACGATCCAAACGTCCCGCTTTCTCCTATATTTTTGATCAAACGGCTAAATAAAAATGACCATTTGTTTTTTAAAAAGTTTTTTGGTATTAATTAAAGAAATTTCCTCAAAAGGATATAAAAGAGAGAAATAGTGGGGGTGAGGGGCACCCGAGGTTATTTGCCTTGGGGCCCGTGCTGGCTCTCGATACCCCTGGTCACAGGTAAGAGGAGACAAGGTTCCTGGGTAGGTAGTATATTGTGTTGAGTCATCTGCGTAAATGCATAACTGAGAAAGAATACAATCAGGCAGATCATTGATATATAACATGAACAATATTGGACGTAACACAGACAGACCCCTGAGGACTCGCATTCGTATTATGGATAGGGGATTACTGTCCCTCATGTACCACAGAGATTTGACGATTTGCAAGGATGTCAGTGATTATATCAAGCAATTTTCCAGAAATGCCAGATGATTTCAGCCTTCGAGATGTCGAGAGCAACAACCCTGGCTTCTCCACCATGATCCAAAGCCCTACTCACATGTTCAATGATTAAGGTAGAACATCACCAGTAGACCATGACTGTCTAAAGCCATACTGAACATCAGTTAGGAGGTTGTGGGTTTCAGGATGTGTAATGAGTTGTTCTGTCAAGGATTCAAAGATTTGCTGATAACAGGAAGAAGGTTAACAGGCCGATAGTTAGAAGGATCTGATTACTCACTGTAGCCTTTAAAGACAGGGACGACAGAAGCCTGCTTCCAGCTCAGTGGAAAAACAGACTTTAACATACACAAGCAATACAGTTTTGAGAGAACAGAACATAGTTCAAGTGAACACATATTCAAAGCAATTGTAGGGATTATATCTGGTGCAGTAGATTTTGAAATGTCAGGCCTTTGAATAATATTAGCAACTTTCCTGGGTGTGCTGATGATAGTGGAAAGCCTGGTGTCAATATGGTAAGGACAAACGGGCATTGTTTGTCCGTGGTCTTCAAGTGTGGAGTTTGCAGCAAAATGCTTAGAAGCAAAGAGGTTGACTTCATCAATCGGAGAAGTAAGTCCATTGACCAGGGACGATGTGGCATGACCAGGGATTGAGTTCCAGTGAACACCGGCAAGAAAAGAACGCAAGGAATCCCAGTAGGCCTTTCTATATTGAAAGACAGTCCAATGGACACGATGAACAACAGTTGATGGTGAAGAATAAGAAACCTGAACTTCGACGGCGACATGATCAGAATTTCCAAGAGGGTGGACAATATTTTATTTTATTGTTTCAAAAGTCGAGGATCGTGCAAGAGCTAACACATAAGACACAAAAACATGAACAGAGACACATAAACCATATGATAAAGGGAGCTGGAGACAAGAGTAGGAGGAGAAATGGAAGCACACAACCAACAGAAGAGTAGGGACATCAGGAGATCTGTGGAAGGGAGAGGGGATGGGGGGGGGAGGAGATGGGGGAGCCATAAAAATAATGGACACTATTCGGACTTTCAGGCGAGGAGTCGGAATTTGAAAAAGGGAGATCTGGAGTGAATTAACAGGGGTAGAAAAGATCAAGGTCTTGGATAGGGGATGATAAAAGATGGTGGAGAATAGCTGTTTTAAAGACATGGAGGGAGGAGTGGGATTGAAGAGAGTGTGGGAGTTTGTTCCAAAGGCAAGAGAAAAGGGGAATGAAAGAGTGAAGGTGAATAGACAGTCTTGATTTAGGCAGTTCCACCAGAAGAGGGTTGCTGGCAGATCTTCTCTGTCCTGAAGGAATATTTGGGGGACAGAACACAGACAGAGCAGGGGGAGTTCGGCTGGAGAGGAGTCGGTAGAAGACAGAAAGACCACCAACCTGCCTGTGGTGAGTGTGAAAGGATCACCTTCATCATGGGAGATACCAATGAATCTAAATGTTTTGTTTTCTACAGCATGAAGCTGAGCTGGGTGTGAGTCAGAAGCACCAGCCCAGAGGGGAGAGCAGTGCTACATCAAGCTGTGGATGAAAGCTTTGTATGTGGTGAGAGGTTCAGTGGTGCCAAGAAAGGACTTCTCATGATGGAGATACTCAGTCAGCCACTGCGTTTGGAGGCCAGTTGAAAATGTTTTTTCCCCAGGAAAGATAATGGCAGATAACGAGACCCAAAATCTTGAGTGACAGAGGGTTTTCCAGACCGTCTTTTTGGAGAGACAAGGTGAGAGTGTGAGTTTTTCCAGGATTGAATGACATGTTCAACTTGTTTGACCAGTTGATTTTGTCCAGGTATGCAGAGAGTGAAGAAGCTTCTGCCTTCCGATCTGAGGGATGAGATATGGAGCGGCAGACAGTGAAGTCATCAGCAAAGAGATAGAGAGGATTTTCCAGAGAGTCATAGAGATCATTGATGCAGAACAGAAAAATCACAGGGCCCAGAACACTGCCCTGAGGAACTTCAGCCTGGACAGGAAATGGAGATGAGAGAATTCCATTGAGGACCACATGTTGACGATGACAGGAGAGGAAGTCCGCAAGCCATGCGTGGAGATTTCCATGGATACCATAAGAAGAGAGTTTGGTGAGCAGGGCGGGGTGCCAAACCATATCAAAGGCACGGGATATGTCAAGGGAGACAGCGCTGATTTCGTATTTGGCATTGAGGATCTCCACCTATTGTTGAGACAGCAGAAGCAGCATGTCCATAGTAGAGTGGCCTGGTCTGGATCCAAATTGATTATCAGAGATCAAGCCATTGGAGAAGAGAAAGGATTTAATATCAGATGCAATGATGGATCCCATGATCTTGTTGATGATTGGGAGGAGGCTGGTTGGTCTGTCGTTGCAAGGATCTGTTTTTGCACCTTTTTGTGTGAAGTGGTAATGTTGGTTGATTTCCAAGCTGATGGCAGATGACCTTGAGCAAAAAAAAAAAGGGTGAAGAGAACAGAGAGAGGGCATGATAGCACAGCAGAGCAGGATTTTAGGACCCATTGGCTGATGCCGTCTGGTCCAGTTGCAGAATCAGTCGAGGTTTGACAGAAACTTCGCCTTGTCAGGAGAGAAGGATACAGAGTCCAGGAGCAACTGGGTATGACTGGGTAAGGTGGGTATAGAGAGAGATGGGTTTGGGACACCAGATTTTGAGGTAGCACAAAGTTGAGGCATTCAGCTTTTTCTCGTGCAGCGTCAGGTGTGTGGCCGTTTGAGGTAAGGGAAGGGATGGAAGGGGAACAAACACCAGAAACAGATTTTACCAGATGCCACAAGAATTTGGAGGACGGAGAAACTCCTGGGGTGTGGTGGAGAGAGGGCAGTGCAGGGAGAGTGAGGAATACAGTTCTCATATAGAGAGCAACTCTGCCACCAGGACAAGGCTCAGGTCTATCATACCAGAGGAGGGAGTAATCAGGGAGAGATACTAAGGAGTCAGAGATGTCTTGAAGGAGGAAGGTTTCTGTTAAGCAGATCAAGTTGGGTTTGTTAGAAGCAACCTGTATGGAGAAATCATTCAGGTCTGAGCAAATGCCGCAAATGTTTGAGGTCCATACCATTAAAGAAGAGGGAACATCAGGTACAAGAGAGGGGGAGGTAGGGAGAGCTGTTGACAGTGTGTCAGATTGCAGAAGAGCAAGGAGAGTGGGCAGGATGAGGAGAAGAAGAACAAAAGGCGAGGTGGTGATGGGTTGAGGAATTGGGACAAAAAGAGTTGTGACAGTGTCAGGGAGGAATTAGCACCTGTATGGTTCTGATTGACTGACAGGTTTGGGAACAACTGTGGTTCATCTAGCTTCATCTTGTACTCCTACTTGATGTATCTATCAATTAAGGAACTCACCAGTTGCAGAACAGGCAGCACTGCCATTTGTCAAAGGAACATCTGACTCTTCCTTTACAGAAGCATATCTCATAGCTTCTGAAACAGAAGAATCGTTGTTGTTTTGTGTGCATTCCACATTCACAGGATAGACATCACCTGCATACAACTCAGTGTCAGTCTTTTGCAGGACACAGAGGTTAAAAATTCCAAATATAAATCAGGCAAATAAGACATTTATTCAGTCGAGGAAAATGATTATCTAAATATCAACAGAATCACTACACCGTTACAGGACATTTAGTCCACATCTTTACTGCTACCACCTCCCAGCACATATATCAAAATAAGACATTGCTAATCAGACAGCGAGCTCCAAAACTTACGAGGAGGCTACTTTGAATGCCTTTTTGAAAATACCACATTTGATGTGGCATGCTCTGTTAAATAGTGTTGGTGCTGCAGAAGCAGTTTCTTGGCAAGGGTCAGGCTGGGCATGCCAACTCCATGTCACCAACATTTAGCCAATCACAGCCGTTATCTAATCAGGTTGAGATAATGACATGAGGGATAGATATCTGCAATATGAAAGCTAAATGTTCAATGGTTGTTGAAATATCATGTACACAAAAGTACATGGACAGATGATTGGTCGATTGAGCTCATTACACAGTAATATGGCAACAAAATAATTGTAGCACGTGTAGTAAAAACAAAAGAGGTGTCGGTTGATGGTAAAATTCATGAAACGTTTTTTCTCAGATTTTTATTTTGCCTTTCTTTCAGATCGTCTGCGACCTTGTCCGAGGGGCAGAAAAAAAGTTTAATTGTTTGGTGTATGTCTCCTCAAATAAGTATGTATGTCCCCTCAAACATATATCAATCAGAGCTGAGGATCTGGTTACATGACAGGGTGATGTCATTACGGCAGTATGGCAACTGACTCTCCAAACACCGCTATTTTGATTTATATGCCGTTCAAGCCGAACATATCGTCAAACCTGTCATATATCACAATCACCATGCTCTACCTTGACGTTTTTCATTCACTGTGAAACACAAACAAACCGATTGTTAAAATGATTATTATCAAATATCGAAAGCTTAGACTTTACGGATCTTCCAACGACACAGTACTTATAGGCCCGTCAGGAAGGGTCATGTTATTTACCTAACCCTTGTGGGGGTATATAGAGTACAGTAGATCTTCGCTGAGTTCTGTAAGTAAAACTTACCTCACGGATGTCAGGATGCCTTCAAATCTCTGTTTAATGTTATGGACAGCATTAGTGACTGTTACAAAAGGTAATCATATGTGTTTGTGGTTGATAATATTTTACAAGCCCAGCTACGCCGCTGTTAGATTCCGGTCTTGTTTGTATACAAAATCAAGGCTCGTGTAAGAGCAAAACATAAAGCATAAAGACAGAAACAGAAAACACATCAAACATATAATAAAGGGAGTGGTAGACAAGAGGCGGAGAGAGAGGGAACACAACAACAGCAGAGAACAGGGACAGTGGTAGATCTGTGGAGGGAGGAGGGGTGGAAAACGGTATAAAAAACAAATGGACACAACTCGAACTTTCAGGAAAGAAAAATGGAATTTGAAAAATCTGGATTTGGGTTGTATTAGCAGGGTTTTAAAAGATCATGGTTTTGGATAACAGAAGATAAGAGATGGTGGATAAGAGAAGATAAGAGATGGTGGATAAGAGACAATAGATGGTGGATAAGAGACAATAAGAGATGGTGGATAAGGGAAGATAAGAAATGGTGGATAAGAGAATATAAGAGATGGTGGATAAGAGAAGATAAGAGATGGTGGATAAGAGACAATAAGAGATGGTGGATAAGGGAAGATAAGAAATGGTGGATAAGAGAAGATAAGACATGGTGGATAAGAGAAGATAAGAAATGGTGGATAAGAGACAATAAAAGATGGTGGATACGAGAAGATAAGAGATGGTGGATAAGGGAAGATAAGAGATGATGGATAAAGGAAGATAAGAGATGGCGGATAAGAGAAGATAAGAGATGGTGGATAAGAGAAGATAAGAGATGGTGGATAAGAGAAGATAAGAGATGGTGGATAAGAGAAGATAAGAGATGGTGGATAAGAGAAGATAAGAGATGGTGGAAAAGAGAAGATAAGAGATGGTGGATAAGAGAAGATAAGAAATGGTGGATAAGAGAGAATAAAAGATGGTGGATAAGAGAAGATAAGAGATGGTGGATCAGAAAAGATAAGAGATGGCAGATAAGATAAGATAAGAAATGGTGGATGAGAGAAGATAAGAGATGGTGGATTAGAGAAGATAAGAGAAGATAAGAAATGGTGGATAAGAGAAGATAAGAAATGGTGGATGAGAGAAGATAAGAGATGGTGGATAAAAGGAGATAAGAAATGGTGGATGAGAGAAGATGAGAGATGGTGGACAAGAGAAGGTAAGAGATTTTACCCAATACTGCACATAGATGTGCGATGTCCAAACTGCAGTTAATGAAATTTAGTTAATTACAACTCAAACCTTGATTTAGGTTTAAATAAACATTTCAGAATTAAATAATTCTTTTTTCTAAAGAAAGACCAAATTGTTGTTGGAAAAAAGCAATTTCCACCTTTTGTTTGTTTAATCGACCAGTGGGTTTGAGTTTCTTTTCAAAGGAAAGTTTTTTTTCCTGTTTTTTTTAACGTTCACATTGTTCAACCAAGTATTAACAAGATATAAAGAATTATACGATGTTTAATTACTGTTCAATACGAAATCACTGTTTAAACAAGGATAGGAGAAGGTGGGGGTACATCATATTGGATGTGGGGAATCTGTGGGTCACTCCTGAGAGATTGATCGCCTGTCTCCATGCAGCGGGCTTGTTCAAGAGAAATATCCAGGGCTATACAACAACAACAGTAATAATGTTAAGCCTGTCCGTGGCTAAAGAGAGGGAACAAACTACTTCCTACATGCAGATAACTTAAATGCTCCGATTAACATGGAACACCCATAAATGTATTGCAATTTCCAAAAAAGAAAAGAAATAGTGGCATTAGACCCTGATTTTTCAAATGCCATAAACAAACTTTGGTACATCACCGGTAATGAAGGTTGCGGTCAAGTTTCTTCGAAATAGTTTGTGTAGTTCTAATTTGGAGGGCTGGGGTAGGTCAAACCTGGACCTACTTTGACCCCCGGTAGACCCCCTGAGACCTCGATGTTTATTCATGCAGTGAACAAATTTGAGTTCATACACACAAAATATAATCTGAGCCAAGTTTGGTCACAATAGCATCATCAGTTTCGGAGAAGAAGTTGCAAGTGTCTAAGGACAGACTGATGACGCGCCATCCCATATGCTCCCCGGAAATATGTTCCAGGTGAGCTAAGATTTACCTTGCACCCCACATAAAAAAACCCATTCTTATTTGACAAAACAAAACTGCACCAAAAGAGATTACCGAAGTTAAAAGAATACAAAAAAAAAACAATGGTGGAAGATCAAGATATTATTTTTTATCATGCAATGTTGTCTTTTAAAAAAGTCACATACCAGACGTGGGTCTTGGCCCATCATCCTGAGAGCGTAGGCTGCAGACATCACCGATCCTGATTCCAGAGAAACTAGGTACATTTTCCAGCTGCACATTTTGGGATCCAAAAATCTTTTCACAGAAACTGGAAAGTTCCCGAATAACATTCTCCAAGTTGACGAAAATACTTCCCAACAGAGAAGACCCCGCAATCTGGACATATTGCGGCTTCGAAAAAGAATTCATAAATTTACAGAAGTCAGCATACATTGCAAATTGTAATTTCTCTTTGGAGAGAGAGAGGATCTCGGTCCGCAATGGATCCGACTCAGTACAAGCTCGAATAACCTTCTGATCCTCAATTCCAAGCTTATCGATCACTGCTTGTGCTGTTTCTGCTCTCAGGCCTCGGGACTTGAGCCATTCCAAGAAGCTCTCCATTTCACCGATGACCTGCCAAGGATACAATGCTTATGTTAATCATAGAAAAGTTATACATGTTATTTTCTTTCCTCTGTTTGGAATTTTTGTGAGTTATTTCTGTTGTCAATCCAATCCATTTTTATCCAATAAATGCGGGCTTTCACATCCAGTTTGTTCACCGTGTTGTGTCCCATTTTGTATGTTTTCTTTTCAATCATGATCTAATGAATGTGAGTTTTTATATACTGAGACAAAAATAAACCCAGAGTAAACTAGAGGAGACCATTCGGCTCATTATTCTGCGCCACATCAACACCAGACCAAGTTTACCCGCCAAAACGATGCAATTTCATTGGGGGAATAAGGGGAGGAATGTGGATGACATGATGTGGCACGACCAGGGATATCCCAAGCGCGTCAAATACATATGGGGAAGTACAATTATTTTAATTGTTTGAATTTTAAAAAATGGAAAAAGCAATCTTTTGTTATTTTTTCAGAGGTGGGTGCAGGGCGGGAGAGGGGAGGGGATATGTTCAGGCGATGGCGGTTCTTGGATGACAAACACACAACATCCACCACACACCACCCCTTGACGAGACCCCCCGCAGACACGACACTCCACTTCAATCAGATGCACACAATCACCGAATCCATACTCGAGACACAAACGTCTTGCCAATATCCCGATACTCCTCTATCTCTAAAGCTTCCAGGTACCTATCTAATCCTAATTTAAACTTATCTATTGGTTTTGTTGTCACTGCCTTTCTAAGAGCCCATACCATGCATTAATGACTCTCTGAGTGAAAGAGCCTTATCATCAGGCAGCTTAGGACTGGATTTGAGATGGATATGGACGTTCCGGACAAAAGCGCCAATTTTTCCCACATGTTACCCGTTACCTTAGCTTTCCATTTTTGATAGGAACCACTTCCTTTGAATACAATATGGCGGCCATCTTGGATTTTCAAGATAGCCATTACATAAATACCTATATCTTCCAATATCTCAACTTCTAAGCCACTTACGATCACAATATTCATGTATAAACAGACATTTTCTGGGTCAAGCAATACAACTATACCATTTAGAAAAGCAACAGACGATTTTTATTAACACAAAAAAGAAACCAAACATCAAACTTGAAAAAAAAAATTAAAATGGAATGCTGTTAATGTACCATAGTCACTGAAAATACTGCAAAAAAATCATGCATTCAGAGGAAGTGGTTCCTACCAAACATGGAAAGCGAAAGCAATGGGGAGCATGTGGGGAAAATTTTGCGTTTTTGTCCAGAACATCCATATCCATTTGCTAAGCTGCCTGACTATTACCTTACCACCGTATTAACTTTTTTTTTTTTTTTTTTTTTGTATACAAGATCGAGGCTCGTGAAAGAGCAAACATTAATCACACAAAAAGACAAACCGACACACAAAACACAAAAAACAAGGGGAGCGGCAGACAAGATGGGGAGAGAGGGGGGAGGACACAAAAGAGAGGGGGAAGAAGGGGAAGGACACAAACACAACATTTGAGAGCAGGGACATCGGGAGGACTTGGGGGGAGGTGGGAGAGGATTAAAACATATGAACACTGCAAGGACTCTGGGGTGAATTACCGGGGGTAGAAAAGATCAAGGTTTTCGATGGGGGAAGATAAGAGATGGTGGTGAACAGCTGTTTTAAAGACCTGGAGGGAGGAGTGGGATTGAAGGGAGTGGGGGAGTTTGTTCCAGAGGCGGGAGAAAAGGGGAATGAAAGAGTGAAGGTGAGCAGGGAGCCTAGACTTTGGCAGTTTAACCATAAGAGGGTTGCAGGCAGATCTTGTGCGACCTGAAGGAATATTGGGGGGACAGAGCACAGAGAGAGCTGGGGGAGCAAGGCCGGAGAGGAGTCGGTAGAAGACAGAAAGACCACCAACCTGCCTGCGGTGAGTGAGTGAAAGGCCCTCGGCATTGACTACATCGCAGGAGATTCCAATGATTCTGAAAGCTTTGGCCTCAACAGCGTGAAGCCGAGCAAGGTGTGAGGCAGGAGCACCAGCCCAGAGGGGGGAACAGTATTCCATTGAGCTGTGGATGAAAGCCTTGTATGTGGTGAGGAGCTCAGGTGTGCCAAGGAAGGACTTCGCACGACGGAGGATGCCCAGTCGGCGACTGGCTTTGGAGGCCAGCTTGGAAATGTGGTTTTCCCAAGAAAGATCATGGCAGATAGTGAGACCCAAAAGCTTGAGCGACAGAACTTCTTGGAGAGGATTGTTGAGAAAGTAGATGGGAGGGTTGTCCAGTCGGTCCTTTTGGAGAGACATTGTAAGAGTGTGAGATTTGTCAGGATTGAAAGACATGTTCCACTTGTTTGACCAGTCTGTGATTTTGTCCAGGTCTGCAGAGAGTGAGGAGGCTGCAGACTGCCGATCTGAGGGATGAGGAATGGAGCGACAGAGAGTAGAGTCGTCAGCAAAGAGATAGAGAGGATTTTCAAGAGAGTCGGAGAGATCATTGATGAAGACCAGAAAAAGCACAGGGCCCAGAACACTACCTTGGGGAACTCCAGACTGAACAGGAAGAGGAGATGAGAGAAACCCATTCAGGGCCACACGTTGACTACGACCAGAGAGGAAGTCCGCCAGCCATGCGTGGAGATTTCCATGGATACCAAAGGAGGAGAGTTTGGAGAGCAGAGCAGGGTGCCAGACCGTATCGAAGGCACGTGAAATGTCAAGGGAGACAGCTCTAATTTCCTGTTTGGCGTTTAGGACCTCCATCCATTTTTGAGAAAGCAGAAGCAGCATGTCCAGAGTGGAGTGACCAGGTCTGAAACCAAATTGATGATCAGAGATCAAGCCATTGGAGAAGAGGAAAGATTTAACATCTGAAGCAATGATGGATTCCATGACTGCTGATAATTGGGAGAAGGCTGATTGGTCTGTAGTTGCTGGGATCTGTTTTTGCACCTTTTTTGTGCAAAGCGGTGATGTTTGCTGATTTCCAAGCAGATGGCAGATGACCTTGAGCAAAAGAGAGGGTGAAGAGAACAGAAAGAGGGAGTGAAAGAGCAGAAGAACATGATTTTAGGACCCGTGGGCGGATGCCGTCAGGACCAGTTGCAGAATCAGAGTCGAGGGTTGACAGAAACTTTTCCACCTTGTCAGTAGGAAAGGACACAGAGTCCAGGAGCAGCTGGGTACGACTGAGTATGGTGGGTACAGAGAGGAATGGGTTTGGGACACAAGATTTAGAGGCAAACACAGAGTTGAGTCATTCAGTTTTTCACGTGCGGAGTCAGCCGTTAAGCCGTTTGAGGTGAGGGAGGGGATGGAGGGGGAACAAACACCAGAAACAGATTTGGACCAGACACCACCAGGATTTGGAAGAGGGAGACAGATAAGAGAGTTCGGTCTTGAGAATGGTGAGATATTGTTTCCTGGCTCTCCTGAGGGTGGAAACACACTTGTTTCGGGCTTTGTGAAAGGAAATGAGATTTCCTTCCGTTGGATTTGCTTTCCAGGAGACGAAAGCAAGTTGTTTCAGGGCAACAGCCTCACCACAAGATTCCATGTACCATGGACGGGAGGAAGGGTATGACAACTGAAGACGAGATGGTATAAATCTGTGCATGAGAGAGAGCAATTTACTTTGAAAGAATTCCCAGGATGAGTTGATGTCAGAGGCGGTAGAGATGGGAGACCAGTCCAGATGATTGATGGCTGCTTGAAGACCGTGCCAGTTGGCCTGAGTGAAATGCCAGACTCGTCGACGCTGAGGAGGCTCTCTGAGAATGGTCAGAGAGATGTCCACTTTGACAAGCACATGATCAGATGAGCCGATTGGAGCAGAAGAAGAGCAGCAGACATTTTCAGGGATGTTTGTCATAACCAAATCCAGAAGAGAAGATGCTCCGTTGACTGAGATCCGGGTCGGGAAATTGACAGATTGTGTCAGTCCCAGTGAGTCGCAGAAGTCCTTTGCTGAAGAGCCATGGCTGGTGAGAGAGGTACCCACACCCAGCCAACTGGCATGGTGACAATTGAAATCACCACATATGAGGAAGAGAGAGTTGGGATGGGTAGATAGAAGTTGGTCCATATTATCAGACAGTGAGATGTAGATGGAGTCATCGCTGATTGGTGGACGGTACAACACACATATGAACAAAAGGTGGGAGCGAAGGGGAAGCCGTAGCCAAAGGTATTCCTGGGGGTGAGGTGGAGAGAGGGCAGTGGAGGGTGAGTGAGGAAGAGAGTTTTTTATAAAGATAGCAACCCCACCTCCAGGACGAGGCTCAGATCTATCATACCGGAGGAGGGAGTAACCTGGGAGAGATACCAAGGCATCAGAGACATCATGAAGGAGGAAAGTTTCTGTTAAGCAGATCACATCTGGTTTGTCAGAAGCAACCTGTGTGGAGAGGTCAGTCAAGTTTGAGCGAAGGCCCCGGATGTTTGAGGTCCATACCGTTAATGAAGAGGAAGGGGAAGCATCGGGTCCAGAACAGGGGGGGGGGAGGGGTAGGGTAAGATGTGGAAGAGGAGGAAGAGGTAGGGAGAGCTGTTGAAGGTGTGTCAGAGATTTCAGAATAGCTTGGAGAAAGGGAAGAATGGGGCAGACAAAAGGTTTGATGGAGATTGGGTGAGGCACAGTGAGGTGTTATTTGAGGAGGGGGAAGAGCAAGGCAGGAGGTTTGGGGAGATGAAGGTGAAAGTTGGAAGGAGGAAGAAGCAGGGAGGATGCTTTGAGGAGGAGGGGTGAGAGGGGAGTCTAGGAGGGGAGGAGCGAGGGAGAGTCTCGGAGGGGAGGGGTGTGGGGGGAGTTTAGGAGGGAGGGGAGGGAAGGGGCAAGGGGGGAGATTTGAAAGGGATGGGTGATGGGGAGGATTTGGAGGGGAGGGGTGAGATTGGATTTTGAAAAGTGTACGATTCATGGGAAACGAACATTTTTTGCAAAATGAGTGAGACCTTCGAGTCAAAAATACGTTTGAGGACACTGGAGGAGGGATGGAGTTCTGGATAGTTTATGGAATGTAGAAAGGAGGAACTGTAAGAGATGGTATTATATATATTTTTTGGAATGAATAGATTTGGTGAGCAAGACGAAAGCATCCTTTTGTAGGAAAAGAAGAAAAGGGTGTTATAATATATGAGAGAAAATAGTTGTTCAGGGGAGAGATTATACATTTCTAACCGCGTGATCGCGAACGAAGAACGAACGAACAAAAAGAACAAATAAACGAATAAGACTTGGGAAGGAAAAAAAATTTTGGGTTTTTTATTTGTTTGTTTTTGTGAGTACAGATGTTAAACAAGGAGGTACGGGGTGAACGACTGGTACGAAACAGAGAACGAAAATAATTTCAGCGCATTCGACGAATCGCTGAGAGAAAAACAAACCACAAGGTCCGAGACGGTACGGTAGTCTAAGCCTACGAGTACTAGGCCGCAGAACACTCGATACCATTAACCGACGATTGTGTATACATGAACGAAAAATTAGCACCGAAAATTTTCCAAAAGATACGCTGTAGGTACATACACCGAAAGATAGATACAGTCTCGACAAAAACACAATTGAGAAATATCACTTAGCTTCGAAAGCGTGAGCGCATGGAGCAGCTTCGAAAAGACGTGACCTCGCCGTGATCTCTTATTTTCTTTTCTAGGCTACGGCACCTGATCCTGTCATTGTCTCTGCTGAATAATTATTCTGCACTTATTTTGTCTATACCCTTCATTATCTTAAACATCCATCATATCCTATCATAACTGCCTCCTTTCTAATGCATGTTACAAGAAGGGGCATTCTTGGCAAAAATGCCAGGGGCATAGAAAAGGCCCCTTTATATGATATGTGCCATGTGGCAAAGTATAGAAAAGAATGGGACATTCTTGGGAAAAATGCCAATTTGATTCACACAGCTGCATGAAGAAGTAAATGTATTTTATTTGCCAGATGTCGGCCCCATTATATGAACTTTTATAGAGCTCAGCTCTTTATAGAGCTTTTATAGGGTTCCTCCTATGGAACTTGGTTCTTATTCTTGGAACTTGGGAGTTATTGACATTTCCCCCACCCCCGCCCCCCCCCCCGGCACCCCCGATTTCACATGCACATACCAAATAAAGGGGTCTTTTCTATGCCCCTGGCATTTTCCCCAATGTATATATAAATATACATGAAGTGAATTGTTTGAAAATTGATGATTTATGTCACGTGACCTGAAACCTGTTTCCCTGAGAAACAACCCACTTCCAGTTTCGCACCCCCCCCCCCCCCCTGATGCAGTGCCCCCTGTTTCCGGGAGGCTGGTACTCATTTTGCCGACTTCAAAGGGACGACGCGCTGAGTAAACCCACCTGGTGTTATTTTAATGGCGTGACCCTAACATCTTAAACCCGCCACATTAAACATGAAGCCAACACCAGGATTAGTTTCACAGGTAACGAAGTAGACCGACACTCGGTATCGCACAAACCTCCGACAGGATAAACAGGTGACGTTTTGTATCCAGTGATAGACCGGATCTGGATTCGGACCTGAACCTAAATCGAATGAGCTTCTTCTTCTTCTTAACCACCCACCTCATCCCCCTAGTTTCGTTATAATCCATCCACAACTCTGTCATATCGTGTTATGTATAATCACAATGTTCGCCCGATCTCTCTATTAATATTATGAAGAATCACTTCAAATAATCGTTTTATCGAATATCTTTCTCAGTATTAATAATAAAATGAGAAATTCCGAACTAACCTTTTCCTCAGAAGACCCGAAGCGATCACTGTTTGTGGAAAAGGCCACGGAGCGGAGCACGGAGGACAAAAGGCCACGGACACGAAACCAAAAAAGGACACGGACAAGAAACCAAAAAGGACACGGATCGATACGATCCGATCACGGGGATCTTCGTCACAGTTGCAATTCAAGGTTTACAAGATCACCCGGAGGTTTTCGTTGTTATTGAATCCTACCTGAGAACGCAAATCATTCTTCTTCTTCCTCCTCGTAATCACCGATCCACCACGTGGTAGTTGATGGCTCATTGGCCGATTGGCGTCAGATAAAGAACTGAAGCCACAGATCGGCCATTTTACCACTCCCGTTCACGGCGCATGAGAATAATTACTTTTAGTTCAGTTGTTTTTCAATCGTCGACTTGGCACGAAGTTTGTAGTTGCACAGAACCGCTTATATTGACCTCGTAGTGAACGAGAGAACATCAGAACTCTTTCCAGAATGCCGCGCCCGACGGAGTGCCACCCGCCTCTCACGCCGTGCCGCCCCTCCCTCCCAGCCTGCCACTCCCCTTGCCTCCCCACACCGTCCCGTCCCGCCCCTCCCAGGCCTGCCACGCCTCTTCCCGCCCCGTCCCTTCCCGCTCCTCCTCGATTGTGATCCTCGATCCGACTGTTCTTGGAAACACCGAAACCGAAATCCTGGTAGATCTACGAGACGACACGAACAGCACATATTTATTTTTATTTTCTCCTTTACGATACCAACTCGGGGGAGCGTCTGTCAAAATGACGGGTGCACAAAAATAAACAACACAGAGGATTACAATAAACACAGTTATGGATTATGTCCGATGGATTATTTGCAATAAATAATACATTAATGCAGTGAAGGAAATGAGTTTCCCTGGGAAGGATTAGAGGTGAGGACAGAAATTTGTTTAAACATCGCATGTTGAAAAGAAACATCAGCATGTCCCTCTCCCTCCTCTCTGCCCAACAGGAGGGTAAGGCGATTTGGAGCATGACCTCCCCCTCCCCGCCCGAGGAGGAGGGTAAGGCGATATCGAGCATCTCCTCCCCCCTCCCCCACCCCCGCCTGAGGAGGAGGGTAAGGCGATCTCTAGCATCTCCCCCACCCTCCTCCTTCCGCCCTAAGAGGAGGATAAGGCGATATCTAGCATCTCCTTCTCCTCCCACCTCCCGAAGAGGAGGGTAAGTCATTCACCAGCATCTCCCACCCCCAACCCCCCCCCCCTAGCCCCACCCTAAGAGGAGGGTAAGGCAATCTCTAGCATCCCCACCCCCACCCGAAGAGGAGGGTAAGGCGATATCTAGCATCTCCCTCCCCCATCCTAAGAGGAGGGTAAGGCAATCTCTAGCATCTCCCAAAGAGGAGGGTAAGGCGATCTCTAGCATCTCTTCCCCCCTACCCCCACCGAAGAGGAGGTTAAGGCGATCTCGAGCATCTCCACTACTCCCCACCTGAAGAGGAGGGTTTGGCGATCTCTAGCATCCACCCCTCCCCACCCTGAGTTTTTTATTATAATAAAAATTCTAATATTTATATAATTTATATCATTTAATGTATATAATTTATGATTACATTTATAATTAAAAAATTTTAAATTAATTTTAATTAAAATCATAAAATATATATATTTAATATCGGCTTTCAAGCTAATATGGCTGCTGCACCACATGACATATGACCTTTAAAATGTACACTCTGTATATGTATGGGTCGGGGATCAGGTTTGTGAAGTTTCGTATTGATCGGATAATGTTCGTTTTTCTATCCAAGATGGCTGCCAAACCACATGATTACAATGTTATCATTTTCAAACTATATGCAACAATGGTGTTAGATGATGTTTGTAAAATTTCGCATTGATAGGGTAGGTAGTTTCAGAGATATAATTATTTAATATTTTCCTTCAATCCAATATGGCTACCAAACCATGTGACCTATGATGCCGTAAATTTAATATTTCAATACAAATAGGTCATAGATCATGTGCATGCAATTTCAGATTTTTGGGATAAGGAATGCGATTAATGGTCCAAGCGGAGTCCAGGTAATCATAACCCAGAATGAGCACA
This sequence comes from Myxine glutinosa, assembly GCF_964187855.1. Lineage (NCBI taxonomy): Eukaryota > Metazoa > Chordata > Myxini > Myxiniformes > Myxinidae > Myxine > Myxine glutinosa. Next base: position 415,081,364 of record NC_136261.1, read on the forward strand.
TTCCCTTGGGAGAGATAAAATACCTTCTTTGGTACAATCTCTGAACAGGTATTTTTGGTTATTAATAACATGGAGTTCTTGCACTGAAGGTAATTTCACTTGAAGGTAAAATCATCTCTCCAGGACAATTAAACATTCATAATAATCGATACAGGTATTCGGTTTTGTTTACGTGTTTCGCAATTACTCACAATTAATTAGAGGAGAACACAAATTATTCCCACACCCTGAAACACCTGGACGGCAGTTTATAGCTGGGTCTGGATTTGAACCCGGACATGTTCAATATCGTCCGTAAAGAAGGCTCATTTTAGCCACGAGGGTAAATGTCCAGGTGAAGTACATGACATTCCCATTGCTCTCCCTCATACCAATCCCCTTTTCTTACCTATGCAGGTGCTTCCAGGTGTTCAAATCGAACGCTTGTTCTTCATAAACGAGCGAACACTGTATCAATGTCCAGGTAAATTGTAATAAGGTAAAGATTCCACCGACAACCCCCAAGACATTCCTCCTGGGATACAAGACCACGTTTACTGATTGTTATCGAGTCGTGAAACGAACTGTGGAAACACCCGTCTGTGAGGTCACAGCGCATTATGACGACACAATCCACCGACAACCCCCAAGACATTCCTCCTGGGAGACCAGATCAAGTTCACCGATTGTTATCGAGTTCGTTCGATCGAACATAATGGAGTTATACAAGGACAGGGAATCGGGACTCCAATGTTACACTTCAGCCATTGTCTGGTGTACACGTTTAAACCAGGTATCCAACAATGGTCTTTCGCTCGAGACCTTCGCTTCGCTCGAGGAATCGACTCAGAAATGATGGGACAAGCGTTATAAACCGGGTTACCTGGTGTGGATCGGGTTTTCAATCACACCTTAATACTCCATGTCGTGATGACGTTTTATCACGTTGGTTTGTGTACGATGACGTAATGGGTGGGGGCAGAGTGACGTCACTTCCGCTTAGTAACGGCGTCACGTGCCCTAGAGCGATGAAAACAATCACACCACGCGCAATCACGCCGGCTGGGTAAGTATAAATATAAACTATTACTTTCAACTTCAGTTAGTATTTTCATTACATCACAGCTACTGAAAATATAAGTAAGTAACTGTTGTGTGTATCATGCATGTATAAACATGTACGCACACATTGCTACACGTGTTTGCTTTCATCGGCCGTTTGGTTGTCAGGTGTCAGAGGGTGAAAGTACCCCGATGTACTTTCATACCTGGTGTGCTCGTGAGGTACATGCACACATCCGCGAACTGAACATCCGGCCAGGCCGTCGGGTCGTTGATCCACGCACTTGCCGGTATCCGGTACGGACAAATTGCAAGGCCAATTGCCGATAATTTGGTCTCGTATCTCTCTTTAGCTTCGCTTGGAAGATTGTCAAAATAGTTGTAAGACATGCTGATGTAAGTGGCCAGTATTATGTGACGAAAGTTGTAAGTTAAACCGTTGCAACAACACAAAATCTAGCACTTTCCTGCGCAAGTCTGCAAACACAAAGCACACACACTGCAAGCGCACGGCGTGATTGTTTTCATCGCTCTAGGGCACGTGACGCCGTTACTAAGCGGAAGTGACGTCACTCCGCCCCCACCTATATGTCGGTGGAACTATTCTGGTGTCATGTGTTCCCGATAATCTAAAAAATGCTCGTCGCACCTTTGTGGCGGACACGATGGCTCGCTGGCGCAGCGACATAATTCCGCGCACCAGTGGGTGGCGGCCACGCCCCAGGTAGGGCGTGGCCTCGAGATATATACGCGGGCTCGCTGCCGCGCGCACGGCAGTGCGGATGAGTGAGCAAGTAATAAAGAGCTCGATATTAACCAAAGCGTTGTGGCCTACCTTTGTTCAACGTGTGTGCCCCGCACCACACTGGTGACCTCCAACTGGTTCAACCGTAGTTGAACCCCCGAATACGCAATGGCCATCAACGCGGTCGCGATCAAGCTACCGGAGTTCTGGGAAGTGCAGGCCGACACCTGGTTTCTTCAGGCCGAGGCCCAATTCCAGCTCCGGGGCATCACGGCGGACGACATGAGGTACTTTTACGTGGTCGCTGCCCTTGGATCCGGTACGGCCGCCCGAGTCGTGTCCTTCCTCCGGCATCCGCCGGACGATGGCAAGTACGCGGCGCTCAAGCGACTGCTCCTCGACACGTTTGGCCTCACAGAGGCTGACCGCGCCGACCGTCTTTTGGACCTTCCCGTCCTCGGCGACACACGACCGTCCGCCCGCATGGATTACATGCTGTCCCTGCTCGGTGACGGTCACGCAGATTTCCTCTTCCGTGCTCTCTTCCTCCTCCAGCTACCTATCCAGGTACGGCTCGCGCTGGCCGGTTCAACCATAACCGAACCGCGCGCCCTAGCCAGGGAGGCGGACAAGTTCTTCGCAGCCCACGATGCGTGGCCGGCATATAGCACGGCCGTCGTGGAACCTGGTGCCACGCACGGCGTGTGTGGTTCGGATTGCCGCGTGGAATGGCGTTCGGATCCTTCCGAGCACGGCGTAGGTTTGGCGGATCGCCACGTGGCATGGCGTTCGGATCCTTCCGAGCACGGCGTGCGTTTGGCGGATCCGTGCGTGGCTACCGCCACGCCCCGCCCACCACCGTCGTCACAACCGGCACGACAACCACCACCGGGCCAGACCTGGTGCCGTTTCCATGCCAGGTTCGGCCGCAAGGCCAGGTCCTGTCGCCCGCCTTGTACTTTTGGCAGGTCGGGAAATGGACAGGCCGGCGCTCGCTTCCTCCCATGAGCGTCGGCCATATGGGCAGCCTTCTGTTCATAACAGACACCTCCTCGGGTCGTCGCTTCCTGTGCGACACGGGAGCACAGGTGAGCATTCTCCCTGCCTCCGCATCCGACAAGCGAGCTGAGGGCCGGGGCCCCGCTTTGCTTGCCGCTAACGGCACGCCCATCCGTACGTTCGGAAAGCACTGTCTCTCGCTGCAGTTCGGAGGGCAGTGCTTTCAGTGGTCGTTCGTTACCGCTAGTGTCCCCATGGGCCTACTCGGAGCGGACTTCCTCTGTGCACATGGTCTGTTGGTGGACGTGAGGCACAGGCGCCTTGTCCAAGCCGAAAGCTTCAGCTCGCTTGCTTGCGCGCTGAGCAGTTCATTGAGCAGCTCCCTGGGCGGCTCACCGAGCGGCTCGGCAAGCGGCTTGCTGAGCGGTTCGGTCCCGGCAGGGTTGGTCTGCACACTTCCGGCAGCGGACGAGTTCACCCGCCTCCCCGCCAGTTTCCCGGCCCTCACGCAGCCCACTTTCTCGGTGGTGGCCGTCAAGCACGGGGTGGAGCATCACATCCCCACCGTCGTGCCACCGTTCTATGCCCGGGCACGCCGCCTTGACCCGGCAAAGCTCACCGTGGCGCAGGGGTGTTCACCACGCTGGAGCGACTGGGCATCGCCCGGCGCTCCAACAGCGCGTGGGCATTGCCGCTACACATTGTGCCCAAGCCCGGCGGCGGGTGGCGGCTGTGCGGAGACTACCGCCGCCTCAATGATGCTACCACCCCCGACTGCTACCCGGTCCCTCACATCCAAGACTTTTCCGCCCGGTTGGCGAAAATGTCCCTCTTCTTCAAGGTGGACCTCATCCGCGAATACCACCAGGTCCCCGTCAGAACTGAGGACATACCGAAGACGGCCGTCATTACACCATTCGGCCTCTTCGAGTTTCTGCGGATGTCCTTCGGGTTGAAGAATGCGGCCCAAGCATTCCAGCGGCTGATGGACAGCGTCTTGCGCGACTTGGATTTCGTGTTCGTCTACCTGGACGACATCCTCGTCGCAAGCGCGTCCCGTGAGGAGCACCTCCGCCATCTCCGCATGCTCTTCGAATGCCTGGGCCGGCATGGCGTGATCGTGAACCCCGCCAAGTGCCGGTTCGGTGTCACCGAAATCGACTTTTTGGGGCACCGCGTCACTAGGCACGGGGCCAACCCCTTACCGGCCAAGGTGGAGGCGGTCAGGGGTTTCCCGCACCCCCGCATGATCAAGGGGCTCCAGGAGTTCCTGGGCATGGTGAACTTTTATCACCGTTTCCTGCCCCGCATCGCCCAGCTCCTGTGCCCCATGCATGAGGCCCTCCGGGGGAAGCCGGGCAAAGGCGACGTTGCCTGGACCGAGCCGATGGACACGGCATTCGCGGGCGCGAAGCTCGCCTTGGCTAATGCCACCATGCTCGCGCACCCGGCGCCCGATGCACCGATCGCCCTCACCACCGACGCGTCGGACTACGCGGTGGGCGCGGTGCACGAGCAATGGGTGAAGGGAGCTTGGCAGCCGCTGGCGTTCTTTAGCCGGCGGCTCCGCCTGCACGAACGGCGGTACAGTACCTTCGACCGCGAGCTGCTCGGGCTCCACCTGGCGGTCCGTCACTTCCGCCATCTGCTCGAGGGACGCCCATTCGCGGCCTTCGTCGACCATAAGCCCCTGGTTTTTGCGATGGCCAAGGTCGCCGAGCCGTGGTCGGCCCGGCAGCAGCGTCACCTCTCGGCCGTGTCCGAGTACACGACAGACATCCGGCACGTCACGGGGAAGGACAACCCAGTGGCGGATTGCCTTTCCCGGTCCGTCGCCCATGCGGTCCACCTCGGGATCGACTATGCCCGGATGGCGGCGGACTAGTCCGCCGACCCCACCATCCAGGCTTTTCGGACCGCCGTCACAGGCCTCCGCGTCGCCGAGGTGCTGTTCGACGGTGCGGGCATGGCCCTCTTGTGCGACGTCTCCCTCGGCCGGCCTCGCCCCATCGTGCCCGATGGCTGGCAGCGCCGTGTTTTTGACGCCATCCACGGCCTGTCCCACCCGGGCACGAAGGCCTCCCAAAAGCTGGTCGCCGACAAGTTAATCTGGCATTGCCTCCGGAAGGCCGTCCGTGATTGGGCCAGGACGTGCCTCGCGTGCCAGCGCGTGAAGGTTCACCGCCACACCCATGCCCCGCTGGCCCCGTTTACGGTGCCCGAACGTCGGTTCGACCATGTTCACGTGGACTTGGTGGGACCTCTGCCCCCCTCGCGGGGTTTCACCCACGTCCTCACCATGGTGGACCACACCACCCAGTGGCCGGAGGCCGTGCCTTTGGCAGCAACGACGGCGGCGGACATCGCGCAGGCATTCATCACCACTTGGGTTGCCCGGTTCGGCGCCCCCTCGTGCATCTCGTCCGACCGTGGCCCCCAGTTCACCTCGGAGCTCTGGGGGGCGGTGGCGCGGGGGCTTGGCATCCAGCTGCATCGCACCACGGCCTACCACCCACAGGCCAACGGCCTGTGTGAGCGCTTCCATCGTGCCATGAAGACCGCGCTCTGGGCCAGCCTCCACGATGGCGGCTGGGTCGACAGGCTCCCCTGGGTCCTGCTTGGCCTCAGGATGGCGCCCAAGAACGACCTGCGCGCCTCCGCGGCGGAGTTAGTCTTCGGACAACCGCTGCGGGTGCCGGGCGAGTTCCTCCCCACTCCACAGCACCATGGTCCGTGGCGCAGCAGCGCTCCGCCCTGCAGGAGACCGCCCGGAGGTTCACCCCGGTGCCGACGGCGCACCACGGTTGCCCGCCAACGCACGTCGCCCCGGAGCTTCGCACGCCGGAGTACGTGTTTGTCCACCACGACGCCCACCGGACACCGCTGCGGCCCCCGTACGACGGGCCCTTCCGCGTGCTGGAGACCGGGGTGAAGCATTTCACCCTGGACATCGGCGGTACTCCTGACCACGTGTCTGTGGACTGCCTCAAGCTGGCCCACCTCAACTTGGACCACCCCCCGCCAGCGGCTCTGCCCCCGCGTCGGGACTGCCCCCCGGCGGGCGGACCCCCGGCTCCACCCAACCCCGCCGTCACGCCACCCCCCTGTCCTGCGTCCTGCACCCATTCCAGATGCCGCCAGAGGCATCCCAGATGGCATCCCGGCATCCCCGACGCCGCCAGCCGCCCGTGGGCGCTTCGGCCGGGTCAGCCGATTTCCCCGCAAACTGACCCTTCAGGTGCGCGGGAATTCTGGGGGGGGGGGGGGGCGCGTGTGGCGGACACGATGGCTCGCTGGCGCAGCGACATAATGCTGCACACCAGTGGGTGGCGGCCACGCCCCAGGTAGGGCGTGGCTTCGAGATATATACGCGGGCTCGCTGCCGCGCGCACAGCAGTGCGGATGAGTGAGCAAGTAATAAAGAGCTCGATATTAACCAAAGCGTTGTGGCCTACCTTTGTTCAACGTGTGTGCCCCGCACCACACCTTCACCTTATTTACAGGAGTGCCTCGTGGACAGCGGCGTTGTGATGGTTTGTGGCGCTTGGAGCGAAGCTCAAACATATCGCCCCTGCAGGTAGTGACATAGTCAGAAATTCCTATTGGGGGGCCATATGAAAGAGCTTAAGCTTCCCCAGCAAATTCAGCAGCAGAGCCCCGTACCTGTTCAAAATGAGAATATATTTAGATTATGATCTCCTGAGATGATTCAGCTTATTAATTACAAAGAACCCGGAAGAATTCCTGTGTTTCTGAACACGCGCCATGTTCAGGTGCACAGAGCAGTTTAATAGGTTCTTCCATGACATGGTATTCCTATTACAAAATAAATAACGACCAAAAACAATGATAACATTGTAACAAAGCATTTATTAATACTAATAATATCAACAATAATAATAATATTAATCTCATTTGCCAATAATGACACGAACGTGTAATACCTGCCCTGGTCCAAGCAGACCTGGGCTTGGTGAAAGGTAAATGAATGCTAAAGCAGCAGAGCAGGCAGGTATGCTACAAAGTAGTTAACAAAAACGACATCAAACAGGCACGCAGCATGGTGCGGTATTTCTATGCAGCATGGTGTGGTATTTCTATGCAGCATGGTGTGGTATTTCTATGCAGCATGGTGTGGTATTTATGTGCAGCATGGTTTGGTATTTATATGCAGCATAGTGTGGTATTTCTATGCAGCATGGTGTGGTATTTCTATGCAGCATGGTGTGGTATTTCTATGCAGCATGGTGTGGTATTTCTATGCAGCATGGTGTGGTATTTATGTGCAGCATGGTTTGGTATTTATATGCAGCATAGTGTGGTATTTCTATGCAGCACAGTGTGGTATTTCAATGCAGCAAGGTGTGGTATTTCTATGCAGCAAGGTGTGGTATTTCTATGCAGCATGGTGTGGTATCTTTATGCAACATGGTGTGGTATTTCTATGCAGCATGGTGTGCTATTTATATGTAGCATGGTGTGGTATTTCTATGCAGCATAGTGTGGTATTTCAATGCAGCAAGATGTGGTATTTATATGCAGCATGGTGAGGTATTTTTATGCAGCGAGGTGTGGTGCTTCGATGCAGCATAGTTTGGTATTTCTAAGGAGCATGGTGTGGTATTTATATGCAGCATGGTGAGGTATTTTTATGCAGCATGGTGTGGTGCTTCGATGCAGCAGAGTGTGGTATTTCTATGGAGCATGGTGTGGTATTTATATGCAGCAAGGTGTGGTATTTATATGCAGCATGGTGTGGTATTTATATGCAGCATAGTGTGGTGTTTCTATGGCCCATTGACTCTAGCTGATGACAGTGCAGCAGAGGAAGGAAACGAAGTTAAAGAACTCACTTGACATGTGATCCTGGCCTTGCTGATTAGGACATACACCATGAGATATCTAGATTTGATCGACGTAATTACATAACAAAGGTCCAACAGTTGCACCCGTCCATCATTTGGGCCAATTGGCGACCTCCATGTTATCAAGTGCATGATTATTAAACCTCATTATACAAGACAAGAGATCTACGCAGCAGGTAGCCCGATAATTACTAACACCATAATACGGATTTATTTACTGTGAGAGATGTCCGTCTTTACCCTTTACCCGATTCAATCGTTTGCCCGATTCAAACCTTTACCTGATTCAACCATTTACCGGATAAGAAACCTTTACCCTTTTCAAACATTTACCGGATTCGAACCATTGACCGATTCAAACGTTTACCAGATTCGAACCTTTACCCTATTCAAACGTTTACCAGATTCGATCCTTTACCCTATTCAAACGTTTACCGCATTCGAACCATTGACTGATTCAGGCCTTTACAGGATTCGAACCATTATCCGATTACCATAGTCCATAATTAACCTATTTACGCATCCGCATCTGCCTTTTGTACAAATAAATCCACAACACCCTCCATTTTGTAATGGTACAACCCTAACTTTGAATCGGGTAAAGGGGTAAAGGATGAAGTGTAAAGGATGAAGGATATAGGGTAAAGGATAAAGGGTAAAGGGTAAAGGGCAAAGGGTAAAGGATGTTAACTTCACGGACATCTGTGCGGGGTGATAGAAATAGGAATTAGGAAAAAAGAATTGAAAACAAATAGATAGTTTTCGTGGAGTTAAAAAAAAAAGCGCTCAACAGTGCCGAAGCTTTTTAAAATTAATGACAGTTATATACAAGTACACAATCGCATAAATAAATACAAAACAATCACCAGACATTTGAACACAAATAAATCAAACAATTCCGGAAGTGTACGAAGTTGGTAGTACGGCTTCGTCTCCTTCCTGTTCGGCATCACACTTAACGCAGAAACGGGTTGAACGCCTCCCTCCTCCTCCCCTCCTCCCTTCCCCACCCCTCCCCTCCCCTTACCCCCTCCACCTTCCCCCCATTCCCCTAACCCCTCCCCCCTCCCCCTTCCCCTCCAACCCCCCCCCTAATCCCTGCCCAGCAATGCCGGGTACTTCTGCTCGTAATTTATGAACAATACAAACAAATGGAGCATTTAAACGGTTTTTTGAGGGTGTAATTTGGCACCACATCCACTTCGCACCTGGTGCAGTCGCCACCTCTTCTCCGCCTCCCCCCCCTCCTCCTCCTCTTCCCCCCCTCCTCCTCCTCCTCCTCACCCCCTCCTCCTCCTCCTCCCTCTCGTCCTCCTCCTTCCTCTCTCCCCTCCTCCTCCCCCCCCCCCCCCCATCACGACACCACTGCTCGTGGGTTTTAACAGGAATGTGTAATTTGGTCAGGATGCCGGCGATAGCTTGCCCACTCTTCGTGAAGTACACCGTCTTCTGGGCTGGTACACAGAGTAAAGGGTTCAATAACCGATTGATGAGTGTAAACATCAAGTACCAGGAAGGGAGCAGATTGTGGTACGTACAAAATAGTCCATTACAGTTTGATTGTGGGAGGAAAAATTTACTCTTCACTTTTGTTCCAAGCAAACCACAGCTGTTCAGAGAAGTTCAATTCCCTTTGTTGGGCCTTTGCTCAGAACATCAGGTTTAAAATTTGTTTGAAATCATCGGAATAAGGAAAAAACAGCACTCGGTAGAACATACCGCCGCTACGTGGTGTTTACGTTTTCGATCCCACTGATAGGCAGCATCTGGATTCGGACCTGAACCAACATCGAATCTGCTTGTTGTTGTCAACCAACCAACTGATCCACCAAATTTTATCATACGCTGCCCCCAACCTTTTGAAATATCATGCCATAAATCTTATTTAGCACTATCTCAATGGTGAAGTCACTTAAATTAAAAGAAAAAATCTCGTATCCGGAACTTCACGAAAATCAAATAATTTATTCCTTGTCAAAAACCCAAAATGTCCACCAAATACGGCCGAATCTGTCCACAACAGTTTCGAGATATCCTGCTGGACAAAAAAATGGATATCCTGCTGAAAGGCCAGATCTGCATCTGGATCTTAACAAAAAGCTAATCAGCTTGTTTTTAATCATCGATCCAAATCGACCACCAAGTTTGTACTCATTTGTTCATACCTTCTCTAAATATCATGCTATATATTGTAGCATCAATGGCTCAACTAACATCAAGCATGTTGCAATGGGAAGTAAAAATCTCGCGATGGACCCAAAGGTTTTAATTTCTGTGGAGACGTTCCGAATGATGTCGATGTCGATTCTTTATTCTTTAGTATCCTGTCACGGTCACCATTAAAATGTCAAGTCATCGAGAAAACAGAGATTTCTAACATCTTACAAAATAAACGAAGCCGACTGCTCTTTCAGATAGCATGCATGGAGACATCGGTTCTTTCTCAATCTTCAAAGAGAAAAACAGGGTTGGAGAAAGTTCAAATCAGTGAAGGTTATACATCATAGTTATAAGTTCTATATTTTAAATCTTTTTAATACATATGTGTATATAGGTGTCGTATGAAAAGTCGTATCATATAAAAGTATACTATTTATGCAATATCAGGCTAACAAAGGACTATATATCTCTCGATTCATAATCGAGCTTACTTTGCTGCATGGTTGTAAACTACATTGCATCACAGCTTGAGCTGAATGCCTGCCTCGAACGCGAGCCTAAAGAATTGTTATTAATTTCATAGAATGCAGTTAACACGAATTAATATATGTATTCATTAAGTTTACGTGTTTACAATGGCCTACCTTCCTCGTCCTGGAGGTGGGGTTGCTATCTTTATAAAAAAAACTCTCTTCCTCACTCGCCCTGCACTGCCCTCTCTCCACCTCACCCCCAGGAATACCTTTGGCTACGGCTTCCACTTCGCTCCCACCTTGTGTTCATATGTGTGTTGTACTGTCCACCAAACAGTGATGACTCCATCTACATCTCGCTGTCTGATAATATGGACCAACTTCTATCTACCCATCCCAACTCTCTCTTCCTCATATGTGGTGATTTCAATTGTCACCATGCCAGTTGGCTGGGTGTGGGTACCTCTCTCACCAGCCATGGCTTTTCAGCAAAGGACTTCTGCGACTCACTGGGACTGACACAATCTGTCAATTTCCCGACCCGGATCTCAGTCAACGGAGCATCTTCTCTTCTGGACTTGGTTATGACTAACTTCCCTGAAAATGTCTCCTGCTCTTCTTCTGCTCCAATCGGCTCATCTGATCATGTGCTTGTTAAAGTGGACATCTCTCTGACCATTCTCAGAGAGCCTCCTCAGCGTCGACGAGTCTGGCATTTCACCCAGGCCAACTGGCACGGTCTTCAAGCAGCCATTAATCATCTGGACTGGTCTCCCATCTCTACCGGCTCTGCAATCAACTCATCCTGGAATTCTTCCAAAGTAAATTGCTCTCTCTCATGCACAGATTTATCCCATCTCATCTTCAGTTGTCATACCCTTCCCCCCATCCATGGTACACGGAATCTTGTGGTGAGGCTGTTGCCCAGAAACAACTTGCTTTCGTCTCCTGGAAAGTAAATCCAATGGAAGGAAATCTCATTTCCTTTCACAACGCCCGAAACAAGTGTGTGTCCACCCTCAGGAGAGCCAGGAACCAATATCTCTCCGTTCTCAAGACCGAACTCTCTTATCTGTCTCCCTCTTCCAAATCCTGGTGGCATCTGGTCAAATCTGTTTCTGATGTTTGTTCCCCCTCCATCCCCTCCCTCTCCTCAAACGGCTACACTGCTGACTCCGCACGTGAAAAAGCTGAATGCCTCAACTCTGTGTTTGCCTTTAAATCTTGTGTCCCAAACCCATCCCTCTCTGTACCCACCGTACCCGGTCATACCCAGCTGCTCCCGGACTCTGTGTCCTTTCCTCCTGACAAGGTGGAAAAGTTTCTGTCAACCAAACAGGTTGACACCCATATTACCACATGCAGCAACCATATTACAACATGCAGCAACCATATTACAACATACAGCAACCATATTACATCATACAACAACCATATTACAACATACATAACCATATTACAGCATACAACAACCATATTACAACATACAACAACCATATTACAACATACAACAACCATATTACAACATACAACAACCATATTACAACATACAACAACCATATTACAACATACAACAACTATATTACAACACACAACAACCATATTACAACATACAACAACCATATTACAACATGCAACAACCCATATTACAACATACAACAACCATATTACAACATACAACAACCATATTACAACATACAACAACCATGTTACAACATACAATAACCATATTACAACATACGACCCTCCATATACGCACCTCTTTCCATTTTCTTTCTTGCACCAGACCTGCACCTCCTCAGCACCCATCCCAACGAAGTAGTCTTCCTCTTTACCCCTCACCTTCCCGACTGCTCTCTCTTCGTTTTCTTTATCTCCCCTTCCTCATGATGAGTCTGATTTGTGCCCTTGTGTTGTGAATATAGGTAAGGAGTATAAACGATGTAGATCAGGACAACTCTGCTCTTTGTCCCTGTGCTTTGTCCATTTTTATGCCTCCGTCGACGAAGTCTTGTCTTGTCCGTCTGGCATTATGTTTTCAGGTTGTCCGTCTGGCTGTCCGTCCAGCTGTCCATCCATCTGTCTGTGATAGGTTTTCATTACCGCGATAACTTGAGAACGGCTGAAGGGATCTTAATCAAACTTGATTTCTGGTATGTATAATAACGTATCGATGAACTGATTAGATTTTGGCGCAATGAGGTCAAAGGCCAGAGGTCATGTTAGGTAAAAATTTATGTTGCCGCGATAACTTGTGAACCAGTGATGGGATTCTGACCAAAGTTGGTACAAGTATGTGTTATGATGCAAAGATTAACTTATTTGATTTTTGGGGTCAAGAGGTCAAAGGTCAAAGTCTGTAATAGATTTATCACTTGAGAACTGCTGAAGGGATCTAATTAAAACTTGGTACAGGTATGTATCATGTAAAGATCAACTGATTATATTTTGGGGTCAAGAGTTCAAAGGTCAAATGTCAGATGTCCCTTGACGTAAAAAAATTATACTACCAGGCTAACTTCTCAAACACTCATGGGATTTTCAACAAACTTTGTATAATTATAGTATGATGCAAAGATAAACTGGTTTGATTTTGGGGTCAAGTGGTCATAGATCAGAGGTCATGTTAAGTTACAATTATTTCATTACCGCGATAACTTTAGAACGGCTTAAGGGATCCATGTCAAACTTGGTACAGGTATGCATGATGATGCAAAGATGAACTGATTGGAATTATAGCATCAAGAGTTCAGAGTTCTGAGGTCATGTTAGGTAAAAATGTGATAACTTGAGAATAGCTGAAGGGATTTAAATCAAACTTTGTACATGTATGTATAATGATGTAATATTTTGGGCGGAGGCATATCGGTTGACGTCGTTATGTGAAAGAGTGTCTTTCTAGTATTCTAGTTAATCCCTTATGCATTATTGATCCCTTGTCCATTTTGATTCTGCTTGGACCATTGAATGGCTTTTGTTGGTGATATCCTCCCCCCTGGTCCCCTCATCCATATAAATTAAGCACTTCATTGTTGATTGTTCTCCCGATCTCTCGGTGCCGGTCCTTTCTTCTGTTGGTCTAGCACAGTCCGCCTGTGGTGTTAGTCTGGGAGGTTTTGTACCACAACTAATTAATTGGCTCCAGTCCATATCCGATGTGCACTGGCAGTTTTTGCAAAGCTGCATCTCATGAAGATTTAAAAGATAAGAGCAGTGCATATCGAGGGTGCGAGATCCGGTTGGAAAATGACGTGACCCAAATGTAAACATTAATTGGACTGAGGACCCCAGGGAACCTGGTAGATTGATTGGCACTGCTCAGGTCATGGAGTTATCCGTGCCCGATTGACTCAGGCCCAGTCGGCCGGGGGGTGGGAGGGAACCGAGGCTTCCCCTTTTAGCAATCCCCGGAATTTGTGGCTGCAATAATATACATGTATACAGTCATGTGAAAAAGTAAGTACACCCCATGTAAAGTTTTGACTTTTTCAACATATTTCAACATACAGCTATTTGATCTTCATTTCAACAATATTGATAGATAAAGGTGATATAATATAACAAATATCATGAAACATTGACATTTTGTCGTCCATTGTATAATTTAAATAAACATAAATGCATATTTCGCATGTGGAAAAAGTGAGTACACCCCGGCATTTATCACTACTTCAAATGCCTAAAATTAGAATCAGGTGCACCAGCTCAGGTGCAAATGATTAGAACATCGTTAGAGAGAATCTTGGAGGAAACTGTCTTATTTAAACCTCAGACATTTAGTTTGGTTTGCTCTTTGTTTTTGAAGTGTGCAGCGTCACCATGCCTCGATCAAAAGAGCTCTCTGAGACCTTCAGAAAGAAGGTTATAGATGCCTACGAGTCTGGGAAGGGATTTAAAAAGATCTCCAAACAATTTGAAATCAATCATTCGACTGTCTGGAAGATCATCTACAAGTGGAGAAGATTCCAAACAACTGCCAACTTGTTCAGGCCAGGCCGCCCCAGCAAGTTCAGCCCGAGAGCAGACCGCAAGACGCTGAAAGAAGTCTCGAAGAACCCCAGAATGTCATCACGGGACCTACAGGTAGCTCGTGCCACTGTTGATGTCAAAGTGCACGAGTCTACCATTAGAAAGAGGCTGCACAAATTTTATCTACATGGGAGGTGTGCCAGGAGGAACCCTTTGCTGTCCAGAAAGAACATCAGGGCCAGACTAAAGTTTGCCCATGAACACCTCGGCAAAGACCAGCACTTCTGGAACAATATGCTCTGGACAGATGAGTCAAAGGTATAGCTATTTGGCCACAGCACCAGAAGACATGTTTGGTGAAAACCAAAGACAGCATTTGACCACAAGAACCTGATACCAGCTGTAAAGCATGGTGGTGGAAATATTACGGTTTGGGCCAGCTTTGCCACATCAGGGCCTGGGCAGCTCACCATCATAGAATCCACTATGACTTATTCATTGTACCAGAGGGTGCTTGAGGATAATGTGAGGCTATCTGTCGGAAAGTTGAAGTTCAACCGAAGATGGTTGGTTGAAGGAGGTTGTTTCTGCCAAAGGGGGCAATACCACCTATTAGAGCCAAGGGTGTACTTACTTTTTCCACATGCGAAATTTGCATTTATGTTCATATAAATTATACAATGGACTACAAAATGTAAATGTTTCATGATATTTGTTATATTATATCACCTTTATCTATCAATATTGTTGAAATGAAGATCAAATAGCTGTATGTTGAAATATGTTGAAAAAGTCAAAACTTTACATCGGGTGTACTTATTTTTCACGTGACTGTATACTTGCTCTTTATGTCCTTTACAATTTTCTCATTAATATCAATCTCCATTTGCAGATTTCAATTCAACCCTGTTTCACGCTCTTCTCTCACCCCAAGGAAATGGCTTCTTCTTCCTCCTCCTTCTTCTTCTTTTGATATTGGAGTTATTTTGAATGAACTCACATGCCCAGTGTGCTTTGAACTCTGCAAGGAGCCCATTTGTTTGCCATGCGGCCACTCGTTTTGTCGTGTGTGTATAGAGAAATCCTGGGAGAACAGGGAAGAAGACACAGGTTATGTTTGTCCAAATTGCCTTGAGGATTTTCCACAAAAACCAAAGCTCAAGAAGAATGTGATCGTTGCCAACTTGGTCGAAAATATGAAGTTGAAAGAGGGAAAGGTTGGATTGGAGGTTGAGGTTCAAGATGCAGAACATGGTGATGTGAATGTTAAGGAAGGAATCAAATCAGGGGGCAGTGAGAGTTACTGTGAGCTTTGTAATGGAGAGGCAGCCAAGAGGTGTGTGCCTTGTGAGATCCTCTGCTGTGACAAACACCTGAAGCCTCATCAACAGAAAGGGCACAAACTCGTGGATCCGGGAGTGAAGATTGAGTAACTAAGATGCATTGAGCACGGAAAACCAATCCTACTCTATTGTAAGGATGATGAGAGCTTGATGTGCGTCACGTGCACAGGTGGAGAACATCAGGACCACAAAATTGCTGGTGTGGAGATTGCTCATGCTGAACTGAGGGTGAGTAAATCGGTGAAAATGGTTATTGTTAGTATTATATCCATATTATTTTTGGTTATTTCTCTGAAATAAGCTCATATAATAGGTCTCAATGTCCGGCCATCCATCCATATATACGTGTCCGTCCATCCGTTAACATTTGACAAAAAAAATCTTATTCTCACAAACTACCTGACCAATTATGGAATCAAATTTGGAATGATTCATCAGGCCAGTAATGTCTCATGGGGTTGTGCTCCTCATCCAAATCCACCCCCTACTGAAAAGAGGTGTTTTTTCCTCAGTTGAACACGAGGTTATATGGAGGTCATGTCGCTGATCAGATTTCTCTCTTCTATATAATTACCATCGCCAGGGGAGAGGGTATTGCATTTGAGTCTGTCTGTTTGTTTGTTTGTTTGTTTGTCTGCACAGAATAAAAGATTTTTTTCTGCAACCATTGCTCCGATTGACAGGAAATTTTCACTGCAGGTGCGCATCCTCCTGTAGAATTTTTCAATGATAATTATGATGTCTTCTCCAGGAGTGAAGATGGAAGAAATGTCTGGGTATGGGTGAAGGTCAAGTGGTACGGGCACCATCTTGGAAAAACCGAAAAACTTTGCACCTCGATATCTCTGAAAGCGCTGCGTAGAAAAAATTGAGACATTTGTCATTTTAAAGAACTCTCCATGGGGAATAAAATATGTTAATGATGATGTCATACGTGCCTCCATTATGATGTCATAATTCGACAAGTACAAAACTTTATCCGATCAAGATGAAATTTCTTGAGCATCATCTAGGGATAAATTTGTGGAGAAAAAAATTTATTACGTCATCGGTCGCATGGTTTGGCCGCCATATTTGTTTGAACACAAAGCCTTATAAACCACTACAATCCCTTTTTCACCGAAACAGGCAAACAGATTGAGGCAAAACATGACATGCATGATTGTATACCCATGACAAACAAAACGTTATGTGACCATGACGTCATAGGTCACATGGTTTGGCGGCTATGATTTTTTGAAGAATAAAACTGTAAAAAGCCACTCCTCCAGAATGGCTGAACAGATCGAACAGAAACTTCAAACATATATTCCCTTGCGTATACCCTGCTGCCCTTGAATAATTCATATGTCACATGGTTTGGTGGCCATATTTGATTGAGTAAAAATATTTTTAAAGTTCTACCTCTTAAACCGCTTCATTGATTGATGTGAAACTTCAAAATAATGACGTAGTCGCAAAGCAGAACACATGTTTAAAATTTCAATATGATTGGTCTTACGGTCTGGCAGCCAGAAGTTATTGTTTGAAGAAGAAGAAGCACCACTTTGTTATCTTTTCCAGCGATGTGAGCTTTCAATATATCTATTAATTACGTACTGTTTGAAGTCAGTGGCATCCTGTCTATTAATTATGTAATATCGGAATGTACCTTTCGACACTTTGGACTGCTGAGACCCATTGGACCTTTGAAGAACCTTTAAGTCCCCATCAAGACCACCAAGACCCCAACATACCCTGAAGCTCCTCAAATACCATGAAGAACCAGAGGACCCCAAGGACCCAAAAGACCCCGAGGAACGACAAAGACCCAAAATACCCTGAAGACTCTGACGATCCAAAAGACCCCAATGACACAAAAGACCAAATAGACCCCAAGGACCCAAAAGAGCCACAGGACCCTGATGACCCAAAAGACTCCGTGGATGCGAAAGACACTGGGATCTCTAATGACCGAGGACAGCCTCATTAAAAAATATATATTCAAAATACAATACTGAATTCAGTTTTGTAAAGAGGATGTCATGTGTCATGCGTGTCTGATGAAAGTGTGGTTGTACAAAATATTGAAAGAATGTACAAAAACACCCCACAAAATACACCTCGCAAACACATCTTGGCGAGGGTCTGCGATCTCTGATTGCTCTTTGTTGTTTTAATGTCGCCTTTTTCACCTTCCATATGTAGAGTGGGGCATGGGGATATAACCGTCAGTCCCCAATGGGGCTAGTTTTATATGACGAAGGCTCGTGTAGAGGTCTGAATATTTTTAACTTTCCGATTGACAATTATCCATTTCTGTGCAGCTTGTTACGTCATCGTAGCGGAATATTCCTCATAAACGTGAGATTTCTGGGAATGAGTTTATCATCAGAATTATTTATCATGTGCTGTTGTTGATCATTCACCTGTACAAGACGTGAGGGGAAATGAATAAGTTTTTTTCAGGTGACCATCTGATAAAAGGTGAAATTGTTGATTTGTTGATGTGACAAGGGTTCTAAGTTCACCAAAATAAGTTTGTTTTGGAATAAGGAAGAATGTTTATGGCCTGATCTACTTACAATCCTCTGAATTAAACCCGAATGAAGGTTAAATAAAGATTCGTCATCACAGAATTTTCATTTAAAAAGGTGTGTTTAAATAAAGCAGAGAGATGTCGGTAAGTCGTTTCCTGCACCCCAACTATAAAACTTACGGAACTAACTATCTTTGGAATATTTCAAATCAATACAAATCAACTTTTCCTGATCGCCAGCTCCCTGAACGGATCACAAATTAACGCTCTGACTTACAGAGGTCACTGAATCAGTGACACACCTGCACCCCCAGCAAATGGTAAAACCTGCAGAAATGTGCTCCATATAAAAGAAGAAGAAGAAGAAGAATTCATTTTGAATAACCTTATACACTCTATACCTTTCATGGTCTTTCCCCTATATTACAAGACCCTGTGTATCATATCTTGGACAAACCACTTCGGTATTCAAACCCAGGTAACAGGTGATCCATCTATCATCCAGACCTCAATTGAGGGGATCTTCATCTTCTTCCCAATCTGAAAAATTCCTTGGATTAAATTCGTATTTTTATATCAAATCAGCGTATAATATAAAAATCCCATTAAAACCACATCCTGAAAACAGTTCAATCCCAGAGAAAACTTTCTAAATGGTTCGATCTTTGTAGTTGGACATTTTAGGTTTTCAAACGTTTTCCAGCAATTTAAATTACAAAATATATCGATCTTTACCTTCATACCAACATGTCACGATGAAGTCATGTAATGTCAGTGCAGCTGCCCCTGATATAATTTTATAATTATTTAAATGTAGAGTGATGTAATCATGACTGCTTCAGTGCTTCACCAAACATCGACCTTCAAGACAGCTGAGACAGTTTTAGTGGTTAATGTCGTCCTGGGACTTTTTTTCGTACAGCTCTGGAGTTAAAGAGAAGAGTGTGGCGGACACAAAAGCCCACTGGCGTGGTGACATCATTCCGCGCACCAAGTGGGCGAGGGCCACGCCCGAGGGGTAGCCGTGGCCTGAGGATATACACGGGGCGCGCAGCCCAGAGCGGGCTAGTGTTACAGTGAGCTCCTGAAATAAAGACGCTTATAAGTTACCGCTTGTCCGCTTCCTCCTTTCTCGCAAGCAGCGCGCGTAATGCCGTGCTTTACTGGTGACCCCCTCGACGTTGGATCTGCCGGAGCGATCCTTCCACACGCGACGCCATTGCCATGGCCAACTTCATCAAACTTCCCGAATTTTGGGAGGCTCAGGCCGAAGTCTGGTTCGTCCAGGCCGAAGCCCAATTTCAGCTTCGGCGCCTCACCGGCGATGACACGCGTTATTGCCACGTCGTCGCCTCCCTCGGGCCCGGCACGGCCACTCGAGTTGTGTCCGTCCTTCACCACCCACCGGACGGCCACAAGTACGAGGCACTCAAGCGGCTACTCCTAGCCACATTCGGCCTCACGGACGACGCACGGGCCGACCGCCTCCTGGATCTCCCCGAGCTCGGTGACACGCGCCCGTCGGTCCGAATGGACCATATGCTGTCACTGTTGGGCGACGAAGCCCCCGGTTCTCTATTCTGGGTGCTTTTCCATCGCCAACTTCCAGCGCAGGTTCGCCTCGCGTTGGCCGGGACCGGGCTAACGGAACCCCGAGCATTGGCAGCCGAGGTGGACAAGTACTTCGCCACTTCGGACACGCAGGCGAGACCGCGCTCCGGGCGCCGTTACCTGTGCGACACGGGAGCGCAGGTGAGTGTCGTTCCCGCTGGCACGTCAGACAAGCATGCCGCGGGTGGGGGCCCCGCGCTGCTTGCCGCGAACGGGACGCCCATCCGTATGTACGGAAAACGCTGCCTCTCTCTGCGGTTCGGAGGGCAGGTTTTCCGATGGACGTTCGTCACCGCCGACGTGCCCATGGCACTGCTTGGCGCGGACTTCCTGTGCGCTAATGGGCTCCTGGTCGACGTCAAGCGCAGACATCTTGTCCAGGCCGAGACGTTCAGCTCGCTCGCTTGTGCGTTGCCCAGCTCGTCGAGCAGCTCAACGAGCGGCTTGCCAAGCGGCTTGCCAAACGGTTCGGTTCCGGCCACGTTGATCTGTACGCTTCCGGCAGCGGACGCATTCACCCGCCTCCTCGCCGGCTTCCCGGGCCTCACGCGGCCCACCTTCTCGGCGGGGGCTGTTAAGCACGGGGTGGCCCATCACATCCCCACCGTCGGGCCACCGGTCTACGCCCGGGCACGCCGCCTCGAGCCGACGAAGCTGGCGGCGGCAAAAGCGGTGTTCGCTACCCTGGAGCGACTCGGCATCGTTCGGTGCTCAGAGAGCGCTTGGGCGTCGCCGCTGCACATCGTGCCGAAGCCCGGCGGGGGATGGCGACCGTGCGGGGACTATCGCCGTCTCAATGACGCCACGACTCCCGACCGCTACCCCGTCCCCCACATTCAGGACTTTTCCGCCCGTTTGGCGGGCATGTCCTTCTTCTCGAAGGTGGACCTCATACGCGGCTACCATCAGGTCCACGTCAGGCCGGAGGACGTCCCGAAGACGGCGGTCATCACGCCATTCGGACTCTTTGAGTTCCTGTGCATGCCCTTCGGTCTGAAGAATGCGGCTCAGGCATTCCAGCGACTGATGGACAGCGTCCTGCGCGACTTGGACTTTGTCTACGTCTACCTGGACGATATCCTCATCGCCAGCGCGTCCCGCGAAGAGCACCTACGCCACCTCCGCACGCTCTTCGAATGCCTGGGTCAGCATGGCCTGATTGTGAACCCCGCAAAGTGCCGGTTCGGCACCGCCATAATCGATTTTCTGGGGCACCGTGTCACTAGGCACGGAGCCGTCCCCCTGCCGGCCAAGGTGGAGGCGGTGAAGGGGTTTCCGCGCCTCCGCACGATCAGAGGGCTGCAGGAGTTCCTGGGCACGGTGAACTTTTACCATCGGTTCCTGCCCCGTATCGCCCAGCTCCTGCGCCCCCTGCACGAAGCTCTCCGAGGTAAGCCGGGCAAAGGCGACGTTACCTGGGCCGAGCAGATGGACACGGCGTTCACGGGCGCGAAGCTCGCCTTGGCTAACGCCACCATGCTCGCGCACCCGGCGCCTGATGCACCGATCGCCCTCACCACCGATGCCTCAGACTACGCGGTGGGCGCGGTGCACGAGCAATGGGTGCGTGGAGCTTGGCAACCGCTGGCGTTCTTCAGCCGGCAGCTTCGCCCGCCCGAACGCCGTTACAGTACCTTCGACCGCGAGTTGCTCGGGCTTCACTTGGCGGTCAGGCACTTCCGCCATCTGCTCGAGGGCCGTGCGTTAAAGACGCTTATAAGTTACCGCTTGTCCGCTTCCTCCTTTCTCGCAAGCAGCGCGCGTAACGGCGCGCTTTAAGAGAATATTTATAAATTTTAATAAAACTCCCATCACATTGACTGTGCTTCTTCTCACAAATGTATACTCCGTATACTCCATATATATATATATATATATATATATATATATATATATATATATATATATATATATATATAATAAAATTATAACCCCATCATATTGCATACCAATCCTCTTGGCAAATGGAAATGCAAGAAAACATTTTCAATCCTACAGGTTAGGGGGTTCAGGGTGGGGCAAAGACCACAATTCTCTCTTTGTAAATGTGTATCGTATAGCACCACCAGGTGTTAGCCCGTGTTACAAATCCTCTTGTATCTTCTAAATTCCTTCCACACAAGGTGCGGTTACCTCTGCTAGTATTTATATAATTTTGTGCAGGATGTTCCTTTTTAATCCACCACAGGTTCACGATTTTTCATTCTGTTGTTTCTTTATTCTGTGCAGGATGTTTTGGCTGCAAAATATCCTCACGTGTCACAGTCAATGCAGAGCGTTGCATCCCAACTACGGCAGGTTCAGAGAGAGGAAGAGAAAACAGAGGTGGGAATCATCAAGGAATGGGTGTTCTTGGAAACTTGGAAAGGGTCATGTCCCCCACCTGGTACCCCATTTAAAAAAGGAATGCACTCGAGGGAGGTGCTCACTCACACCTTTATTTCTCTTCGAATAAGTCATCGTTGTTTTGTGAAGGGATGTACGATGATAATTTTTGTAGAAGTGAACGAACGAACTCTACAAAAAAAAAAATGCAGCAAGGGAACAATTAATAAGTCAACGATTTATATAAATAAACAAACAAACAATCCGACAATGGTAATGTATGCATGTTTAGGTATGTGTGTGTCAGAGTGAACGACTTGCCCAATGTGTTCCTGTCACAAGTTTTGTCGTTTTCGGGGTACCATGGGCAGATAATGTGAGAAAATAATTCCCCCATTCCCAGAAATCTCCCTCCTCCCCTCCCATCCTTCCCTTTCACCCGGCACCATGAGGATGAGGAGACAATACCTAATTTGGGTGTATGTTATTATTTATTTGGCTTTGTGGGCACCTTTGTAAATATAACCACTTCTGTCTTAAAAAAAAACCAGGTCCTGTAACAATACCAAATGTGAATAATAAATAATTACCGAAAAAAAAAATTGTTGGATGTCTGTCTGTCTGTCTGTCTGTCTATCTCTGTGTGTTCTTGTTTCTTTGCAAAGACAGCTGTGCCGACAACTACCAAATATGGCACACAGAAAAAGTCCGACCTGTGGATTGTCCTCATTGTATTTTCATGCACCACCTTAGCCTTTAAAGACCTCCAAGACCCTTTTTACATGCTTGAGAGATTAGATCCCAAAGACCCTGAAATACCCTTAAGAATACTTTTACTTTTGAGACCCTTTCAACACTTTTAGATTCATTCACCCTTTCAACCTTTTATACCCTTTCAACCCCAAGAACCTGCAGACCTTTACACTCCCTAAGTCACTTGGACTTCAACACCATTTGGACCCCTTAACCCTTCAGACAGATTAGACATATTGGACCCTTGACCATTTATAGCTTTAGACCACTTGGACCTTTTTCGGCCCTTTTTGCAAGCTTGAGAGATTAGACCCTTTTGACCCGTTAGACACTAACTATGATTGGAATATACCCTTTCGACCATCTAGAATCTTTAAAGCACACACCACATAAACATCTGTTGACTTCTTGAAAAACAGACGATACTTTTCCAGTGAGTAATTTGCAAACTCGACCCACCCAGGCGGAGGGTACTCTGCTATATCTAATATATAAAGAAAGTTTGTTTATTTGTTTGTTTATGGATTCGGACCTTGGAGGAATCAGTGCGACCAAACTTTAGATGGCCTCCTCTTTCATCCAGAGAAGGTCGAGGGCTATGTTTGGGTAAAAAATTGACCCCCAATAATTGACCTACAGGCGTCAATTGTGTCTTGTGCTTATACAATGCTTGGGATTTTCTCCCTGGAGTGATCAAGTAATTTGTATTGTGAAGATCGTATGTTGAAGTTGCAGAGAAATTTTTGTTGACAACACAAATTTAACTATGAGAGTATTTCATTGAATTTCTTCGTGCAACACCAGTTACTTTAGCTTGCACTGAAATAACAAACAACACCAATTCATTATATATATATATATACATATATATATATATATATATATATATTGTTGCGGATCTCACCGTCGGCCCTTTTCCCCTTACCAAGGGGGGATTAATCCCCTTGTCTGTGACTGACCGACGTGAGTCCTGAAGCTGCCCAGCTCCCTCCAGGGAGGCAGGTGAGCAACCTCGTCCGAGACCACGGAGAAGATGTTAATTGCCGAGCGGATTAGCAGCCGTGGCTCGAACCATTAACAGAAACTAGACCCGATTCTTATTCGTTGGCCAAATCATGCCACAGGTAATCAATGGGGAAATCACTAAGATGAACCGGATGAGAATGAAAGAAAGCAAGGTAGGAAGAACAGGATTTATTACTAACTATTATGTACAAGACCAAAGAAACCAAGGAAGAAGGGAAAATACGAAATTAAAGACAGAAGGAGTAAGAAGACACAGTGCAAATATTAACTTATTCAAGCTTACTTAAACCCCAGGACAACATAAAGGACAGACGACAATCAGCCTTACATGGGGAATGAAGCAGGAATGAATGGCAGGAAGGGGAGGAAGGTTCAGCTGGAGCAGGAGAACGGTCGGGCCGGGAGTGAGCAGCCGCCGCACCTCCTCAGGCGTGTTCGCACGGCGGCGTCGCTTCGTAGCCACGGCCGAAACCGCCATCAACGCTCAAAGCTGCGGTGGTCAAAACTGCGTTTGGTTCAGCTCCGGTTGGTTCAAAGCTGCGGTGGACTCCGGTGGAATGCTCACTCATCTGCTGCTGCTCACTCAACACTCCTCCTTGGGTCATCTCTTGGTGGGGGCTGATCCAATGGGTTTTATAACCCCACCCTCTTGAGCCATACCCACTCATCCTTGATTTGTCGGCAAGAGCTTTCCTAGCTCCACCCTCTGATGACGAGGTGCGGGCCACGCCCATAATGTAGCTCCTCCCCCTTCTTCTCCGAGGCTTGACCACGTGCGTAATGGAGTCGCGAATGCAGTTGGCAATCCGAATGGCGATGGTGATGCCAATAACCCCACCCAAAGTTACTGGCACTTCGAAGATGCCATGGGGGCATCGGAGGGATCTATCTTATTTCAATTCGGTGCAATGCAGTGTCAATTAATGGGAGACAGAGCCTTAAACTACATAGAATAAGAAATAACTATTGAAAGGTTCTATGGTGGCCTATGTGCTTGTTCATGGACTAGCTATGGTGCACTCATTTCAATTAACAGCCAATTATAGGGGAAATGTACATAGGAAATTTTAATACTAAATTTACAAAGTGAAGGTTCCAAAAACCGTAACAATATATATATATTGTTACGGAATCAGAGTACGGCACTCCCGTTAGCAAGGGGGGGTTGTCCTGTTAAGCTGGCCATCTCCGTTCCTGGGGGTATGACGTCACACCCGGTCAGCGCTGAATAGGGTATTAGGCCAATCCTTCCTATGACCTAAGTACCAGCGCCTTCCGGTACGCGAGGAAATACTCCCGCCCGGACCGCAGCGTGATTAATGGATTACGCCGAGTGAAGCGGACTGCGGCGCGGGCCGTTAACAATGACTAACCCGATTCATGAGCGTTGGCCAAATCGTGCCACAGGTATTCAATCAGGGAAATCACGAAGATGATCGGATGAGAATGAAAACCAAGAATAAGGAGGAACAGGTATTTATTAACTAACTATACAAAACCAAAGAAACCAAAGGAAAGCAATATACAGAAGAAGAAAAAGACACAGCGCAAATCCTTATACAAGCTTACTTATTCCCACAGGACAATACAAACAGACTCACACGAATAGTGAATTGCAGGCAGGAATGAATGGCTGGAAGGAGAAGGTTCAGTGCAGAACGGCAGGGCTGGAAGCGGGCGGCCACCGACACCCCGCACTTGGGTTCTCACGGCCGGGCTGCTCGGAGCAGCGCGTCAGGGCTTCACGCGGCCGGGCTGCTCAAAGAAGCGTCTCCGGGCTTTACGCGGCTTGGTCTCACCTGCCTTCTTATGCGTCTTTCGGAGCTCCTTGGTCATCCGCTTCTGAAGCTCTTCTGCCACCTCTCCTCGCTCATCTGCACGCGCATCTCTGAAGCTCTCTTATGCATCTCTGAAGCTCTCTTATGCGTCTCTAAAGCTCTCTTATGCGTCTCTGAAGCTCTCCCTGGGGGCCTCGCGCCAAGGGTTTTATAACCACCCCTTGGAACCCTCTGGAATTCAGCAGATCTTTCTCTGCCACACTCTTTCAAGCCAAACCCACCGAGCCCTGGTTGGTCGCCAGGGGCTCTCTGGCTCCACCTTTGATGACGAGGGCTCTCTGGCTCCACTTTTGACGAGGGCTCTATGGCTCCACCTCCTTCTCCGATCCTGGCCTCGTGGGCAATGGAGTTTGGGGCGATGTGAAGCCAGTAAACACCCAATGCAACGGCGGCGAACGCCGCCTCACTGGCACTTTTAGGAGGCCATGGGGATATTGCAAGGGATCCTATCTTATTTGATTTGATGCAACGTAGGGTCGCGCTATTGGAAACACGTCCTTAACTGAAACACACAATAATGATATAACTATGAAAATGGCCTATGATTCGCTATGTGTTGTACATAGAGTAACTAAGGTGCAATTATTTCAATTAACAGCCAATTAAGGGGAAATGTACACAGGGGTTATTTATAAGGAAATTTACTACTAAATGTACATGTGAAGGTTCTAAAAACCGCAACACAGCACCCTCATTCCTCACGGCATGTTTCAGGCCGACAAAACTTTAACTTAATGTGACACGTAGGTGTAATACCCTCTACTATTAACCTTACCCTGAGTGCGACCGTTTTAAAACACAATTAAATATGTCCCGCTACTAAGTTGCATCCTACCTAACAGATTCACACCCACAGGATAACCGAATTGCAGAATTAATTCTCAAACTACACAAGAACGGTGGGGAGCATTATATACACGACACTATTTGTATTTACATGCAACCCAGGACCTGTCATTTCTTTCGGGAAACAAAGAGAAAATCCTGTGGGAGGGAGGAAAGAGCATGCACTGCATCGATACACCACCCTCACATGCCCGGGGATGCGGAATTTTATTGCCATGCATCCCCGAGCATGCAAGAACCAAAGCACCAATCAAGCGAGCACCAGTCAAGCACCATCCGGTGCTGCATTGCACATACAATTAAAAAAAACTGATGGTCTTGTTCTTGTTCTGCTCCCTCTGCTGGCCGATGTCTCTTCCAGATGTTGTCTTTCTTGATTCTTCTTGGCTTGCGGCCTATTTGGTGGTAATAAAACAAAAAGCACACAACGCGTCCGCTGCTTTTATTTATGGCCAACAGGGGCCAACTATGGGTGGTCCACCTGTAGGCTTGGTGCCACCTCACCAAGGTCCGCAAGCGAAGGCTCCTGGCCGCAATGGCCGGTCCCAGCAGAGGGGCCAGGCCCCAACACGTGGGGTCCATCAGTGGTGCTCGGCCACAGAACCATGGTCCATAAGGTGGTGCATGGCCGCAAGACTGGCGGTCCATAAAGTGGTGCATCGATTCAGGCAGCTGGCAGCGGGGGCTCGGGCACACAAATGCGGCTCCCGCACGCTATCCCTCAGTGCCCAGAGAGCACGGTCCATGGGGGGGGGGGGAGGAAGGAAGACAAAGCAAAGTCAGCGATGGGTAAGGTCACAAGGGTACACATCAACACAGGTAATGCAGAGCGAGGTGCGTCTGGAGACTGAGCGGAGAAAAGCTCGTCCCTACCGTACGTCACCCCCCCCCCCCCCGTCACCTAATCTACTATTGCCATTACCCCATATTTACAAAATCTACACATTTACCAATTCATCACTACTGTCTCGTCTTCCCGATATCTCCCCTAATACCAAATTCGTCACAATCCCTCTTTCTTATTACCCTCATCTAAAACAAATTTGCCATCACCCAATTCATCATCAATCCCTCTTAAGGAGGGAGAGATGGAACAACAAAGCACAATGTCACACCCACGTCATGATGCATTTTACATCCCAAAACATTTGCACAGAAATATAATCAACCCATGGCATGGTGTGGAGCACCGTCATCACCCCTGGTGAGTGGATGTAGATGGTGCGAGGAGATTTCAATCCTAACTATCTTCTAAATGACTTTAACATTCTTACTCTACCTGGGGTCTTTCCCTGCAAAACCATTGGCCATTTTACACTCTATGCGGTTCTAAAAACCAATTCCCACTGACCATCTGTGGCGCTCACCAATTTGGGGTCTCACTCCCCCGATTCAACTCCCTGTGCCTTCGCACAATTTCCGGGCTGAGTCATTTGGCTATCCCAGCAGGTCCGCTCACCTGCACACCTCCGCCACTGCAGTTGCTTCTGAGCTTACCTGCTCCTTACCCTACCTATCTAACTGGGGAAGGCCCTCCCTGGCACTTACCCCCTCGCTGCCCTCTCTGGCACTGGGCTACCCGGGTCCGTCCTCCGGATCCTCGGGCCCCATCCACAACTCTACCGGCTCCCAGAGCCCACCTGCGGCCTCACCTGGCCGACATCCTCTCAGTTGCGGAGTGCCCATTTAATCACACACACTAACAGGCCACACGCCGAGCCATTTCCATGTCACTAATGCACCCATCCAAACACCATTCTACCACACGCACCACAGATGCCAATATCCAACCACAATTTACCTACACCCTCTACGTACTTTTAAACTACCCTCCCCGGGTATTCGTGATAGGGGTCCATCCTCCCCATCCACTCCCTTCGCACCAACCACTCCACTCCATGTTTTCCACACTACTCACTCCACACCATCCATTCCATACTCCATGTAGCCCAGACCATTCATTCCCCACAACCATTCTCACCTGTATTGGCACACCTGTGCCCACACATCTGGTGCCACCTGCACCCTCCTTCCTCCGGGACCATTCACTCGATACAACTCACAATCACAATTACTCACTCATACACTGCTTCACCACCTCCTTCACACACACGGCACCATTCACGAGCATTGCCTCATTTGCTCATCACTAAGATTCTCACACACACGGCATCATCTAACTACCTGGTGCCCTTCTAACCTCATGCATCCCCAGTCATCCCTTTCACTATTGCACATACCACGTCGTTATAATCCACCTAAGCTATTCTACGTCCTCACTACAGGTACATGTCGCTACTTAACTCTACAGTTACCTATGGTCATTTTTCTAGATCCTATAAATAACCTAACCCTCCCTCAGCGAGCTTACACTGCCAAAACCCCATAACTATTGCTCATGTGCCCGGGTGGATGTGAGGGATGGTGGATTTACCATCCCTCCACATCGGACATCTTCCACTATCAATTTTGCCCACAAATTCCAATTTTCTGCCAATCAAATTTGCCTATCATCTGCCAATCAAATTTTGCTCATCAATTTTGCCAATCAAATTTCACTATCCCTATTCGTCCATTATTCTTGAGCCTCGGTACGTCATTACATTTTCAAAGCTCGGCTTCGCAAAGCCGAGCAATTAATTTGGGTGGTTCGTCTCCTATGGTTGGGTCCGTCCAGCACTCGGTTCAGGCGAGGGGGTTTACTCGGGCCGAGATTCCAAGGTCCACCTCGGCACGGAGCCGTCCGGTCTCCCGCCCAGTGGCCCAATCTCTCCCGGCCGGAATGCCACAACCACAAGGGGGCGCAGTCCCGACCCTTCCTACCTTCCCTCGCACCGGGCCGCCCGCTCCGCTTAGCGGAGCGCAGACGCGACCGTGCAGGGCGAGGCCCAGCGCGGATCGTGCGCGGCGCTCCGAACAGGAGCCACATTGCACCGATCCCCGCCGGTTCCCGCAGTACCTGAAGCCCGGCACGGACAGAGGGCTCGCGTCGGCTAACCGTCGGTCTAACTGCTGCTCCGTTTAGCGTCGATGCTTCACTTGCATGCTCACACGCATACGCGACCCCTTTCACACTCACCAAGCCCGGCGCTCCAACGCCGCTCGTACATCCCACGTACTTTGTTATTGCGCTACCTTTCACACACCACCCAGGTACACTCATTCCGCTCACAGACTTCGTTACACACCTGACTACCGCATACCTTGGCGAACACTCGTCATTCGCACACGTCATCAACACACCTCCTCGTGCCCACTCCTCGGTCACACCCTCTGTGACAACCATGGGTGTGCACTCTTTTGCACACCCAATCACGCGCTTCACCACCAACTCAGGTGTGCATTCCCACACGCGCTCAACCATTCCAGGTGTGCATTCATCCATTCCAGGTGTGCATTGGTCAGGTGTGTAACGAAGTCCCACTCCTGACACCAATTGTTACGGAATCGGAGTACGGCACTCCCGTTAGCAAGGGGGGGGGGGGGGTTAATTCCCTTGCCTGTTAAGCTGGCCGTCTCCATTCCTGGGGGTATGACATCATGCCCGGTCAGCGCTAACTAGGGTATTAGGCCAATCCTTCCTATGACCTAAGTACCAGTGCCTTCCGGTACGCGAGGAAATACTCCCGCCCGGACTGCTGCGTGATTAATGGATTATGCCGAGCGAAGCGGACTGCGGCGCGGGCCGTTAACAATGACTAACCCGATTCATGAGCGTTGGCCAAATCGTGCCACAGGTATTCAATCAGGGAAATCACGAAGACGATCGGACGAGAATGAAAACCAAAAATAAGGAGGAACAGGTATTTATGAACTAACTATACAAAACCAAAGAAACCAAAGGAGAAACGAAAGCAATATACAGAAGAATAAAAAGACACAGCGCAAATCCTTATACAAGCTTACTTATTCCCACAGGGCAATACAAACAGACTCACATGAATAGGGAATTGCAGGCAGGAATAAATGGCTGGAAGGATCATCAAATGGCTGGAAGGCTCTGATCATCAATTTGGTTTCAGACCAGGTCACTCTACTCTGGACATGCTGCTTCTGCTGTCTCAACACTGGATGGAGGTCCTCAATGCCAAACAGGAAATCAGAGCTGTCTCCCTTGACATATCACGTGCCTTCGATACGGTCTGGCACCCAGCTCTGCTCACCAAACTCTCCTCCTATGGTACCCATGGAAATCTCCATGCATGGCTTGCGGACTTCCTCTCTGGTCGTAGTCAACGTGTAGCCCTGAATGGATTTCTCTCATCTCCCCTTCCTGTTCAGGCTGGAGTTCCCCAAGGCAGTGTGCTGGGCCCTGTGCTTTTTCTGGTCTTTATCAATGATCTCTCCGACTCTCTGGAAAATCCTCTCTATCTCTTTGCTGATGACTCCACTCTCTGCCGCTCCATTCCTCATCCCTCAGATCGGCAGTCTGCAGCCTCCTCACTCTCTGAAGACCTGGACAAAATCACAGACTGGTCAAACAAGTGGAACATGTCTTTCAATCCTGACAAATCTCACTCTCTTACTATGTCTCTCTGAAAAGATCGACTGGACAACCCTCCCATCTACTTTCTCAACAATCCTCTCCAAGAAGTTCTGTCACTCAAGCTTTTGGGTCTCACTATCTGCCATGATCTTTCTTGGGAAAACCACATTTCCAAGCTGGCCTCCAAAGCCAGTCGCCGACTGGGCATCCTCCGTCGTGCGAAGTCCTTCCTCGGCACACCTGAGCTCCTCACCACATACAAGGCTTTCATCTGCAGCTCAATGGAATACTGTTCTCCCCTATGGGCTGGTGCTCCTGCCTCACACCTGGCTCGGCTTCACGCTGTTGAATCCAAAGCTTTCAAAAACATTGGAATCTCCCGCGATGAAGCTATCTCTGAGGGCCTTTCACTCACTCACCGCAGGCAGGTAGGTGGTCTTTCTGTCTTCTACCGACTCCTCTCTGGCCTTGCTCCCCCAGCTCTCTCTGTGCTCTGTCCCCCAAAATATTCCTACAGGTCGCACAAGATCTGCCAGCAACCCTCTGATGGTTAAACTGCCGAAATCTCGGCTCTCTGCTCACCTTCACTCTTTCATTCCTCTTTTCTCCCGCCTCTGGAACAAACTCCCACACTCCCTTCAATCCCACTCCTCCCTCCAGGTCTTTAAAACAGCTGTTCACCACCATCTCTTATCTTCCCCCATCCAAAACCTTGATCTTTTCTACCCCTACTAATTCACCCCAGATCCACCTTGTTTGAAATTCCAACTTCTTTCCTGGAAGTCCTGGCAGTGTCCATATGTTTATACCTCTCCAACCCCCCTCCCCCCTTCACATGCCTCCCCCCCAAAGCCCTCTCCCTCCCACAGATCTCTCGATGTCTCCATGTCTCTTGGTCCCTGCTCTCAAATGTTGTGTTTGTGTCCTTCCCCCTCTCTCCCCATCTTGTCTACCGCTCCCGATGTTATTTGTTTTATGTGTCTGTTTGTCTTTCTGTGTGATTAATGTTCGCTCTTTCACGAGCCTCGATCTTGTATACAAAAAAAAAAAGAAAAAAAAAGGGAGAAGGTTCAGTGCAGAATGGCAGGGCTGGAAGCGAGCGGCCGCTGACTCCCCGCACTCTGGTTCTCACGGCCGGGCTGCTCGCAGCAGCGTGTTAGGGCTTCACGCGGCTGGGCTGCTCGAAGCAGCGTCTCCGGCCTTTACGCGGCTTGGTCTCTCCTGCTTTCTTATGCGTCTTTCGGTGCTCCTTGGTCATCCGCCTCTGAAGCTCTTCTGCCACCTCTCCTCGCTCATCTGCACGCGCGTCTCTGAAGCTCTCTTATGCGTCTCTGAAGCTCTCCCCGGGGGCCTCGCACCAAGGGTTTTATAACCACCCCTTGGAACCCTCTCAAATTCACTAGATCTTTCTCTGCCACGCCCTTTCAAGCCAAACCCACCGAGCCCTGGTTGGTCGCCAGGGGCTCTGTGGCTCCACCTTTGATGACGAGGGCTCTCTGGCTCCACCTTTGACGACGAGGGCTCTCTGGCCCCACCTCCTTCTCCGATCCTGGCCTTGTGGGCAATGGAGTTTGGGTCGATGTGGAGCCAGTAAACACCCAATGCAACGGCGGCGAAGGCCTCCTTACTGGCACTTTTAGGAGGCCACGGGGATATTGCAAGCGATCCTATCTTATTTGATTTTATGCAACGTAGGGTCACGCTATTGGAAACACGTCCTTAACTGAAACACACAATAATGATATAACTATGAAAATTGCCTATGATTCGCTACGTGTTGTACATGGACTAACTAAGGTGGAATTATTTCAATTAACAGCCAATTAATTTGAAATGTACACAAGGGTTATTTATAAGGAAATTTACTACTAAATCTACATGTGAAGGTTCTAAAAACCACAACAATATATATATTGTTACGGATCCCGGTTTCGGCACTCCCCTTACCGAGGGGTGTTTAATCCCCTCATCTATCACACTGGCCGTCCGAGTCCTAGAAGGTATCGCGCTCCTTTGCGGGGGGTGAGGTTGACTAGGGTGACTGGTCAATGGAGTCCCAGATACCTTCGCCAACCTCGCCGCAAAGCAGGGCGCTACTTCTGCTCGAGCCACGGACAAGATGGAAGATTGCCAAATGGTTTAGCAATCCACAGCTCGAGCCGTTAACAAAGGACTAACCCGACTCTGAGCATTGGCTGAATCGTGTCACAGGTACTCAATTGGAAGAAGGGACTAAAGCGATCGGGGAAAGAAGAAACCAAAGTAAAGGAGGAACAGATATTTATTAATTATGTACACAAAATGAAGAGGAAACGAAAGAAGGGCATTTACAAGGAGAGGAAGAAGCAGATACACAGGGCAGCCTTAAAACAGTTATATTATCATACGCCCCAAACAGAACAAATAGACTCACACGAATAGGGACTGGCAGGAAGGAATGGCTGGAAGGGGGAGAAGGTCCAAGCCGATGGCAGGACAGGAAGGTCCAGGTAGATGCACAGCGTCGAGGTCCGCTCCATTCCACGCTCCGGGCTTTAGGCGAAACCCGGCGGCAGCTGCACGTATTAGTTTCACACCGTCTGACAATGTGAATATATGGCGAGATTGTCGTTGCCAACGGACCCACTCTCCTGCCTCACGATTCAGTGTGTTCTCCTCTGGTACCTCGGACCTTCGCACTCATCTCTCCTCTCTCCTCTCTTCTCTCTTCTCTCTTGAAGCAGTCCCTCGTAGCCGCTTTTATATGGCGTTCTTAGATCAAGCCGCCGGCTCTCAAGACACGCCCAATGGTGAGCTTGCCTCGGCCCTGGTTGGCTTTTTGAGCTCACTGGTCCGCCCCTTGATGGTGAGTTGACGTGCCACACCTTGTTCTTGTTTCCCGCCCCCTTTTTCCTCGGCGTGAGACCGCATGTTCAATGGCGGCTTGGGGCCAACAACCAAATAAAGACAAAGGGCAGCGAACGCTGCCCTACCACTCTCTCTGCACTTTGAAGAGCGGGAGATGATCGGGGAAATTGAAGGGGCCTATCTTATTTGATTAATGCAAAGCAGATTCAACTATTGGGAACAGATCCTTAACTAAAACACATAATAATGAGATAACTACAGAGAGGTCCTATGGTGCTCTACGTGTTGTACATGGACTAACTAGGGTGCGATCTTTAATAAAGCCAAATAATGGGGATATTTACAGGGGATCATTTATAAGGGAACATTTACTAAAATTTACAAAGTGAAGGTTCTAAAAACTGTAACACAGCACCCGTCTCTCCTCCACGGCCGTCCCGGCCTGAAAGAACTTCAACTTAATGTGACACTCAAGTGTAGTAGCCCTCTACTATTAACCTTACCCTTGAGTGTGACAGTTTTAAAACAACTAAGTATATCCCGCCTGCTACGTTGCATCCTACCTAACAGACTCACGCCCACAGGATAACCGAATCACGGAATTATTTCCAAACTAGACCCATATGGTGGGGGAGCATGTTATTTACAAAGACTATTTGGTATTTACAATGCGAACCCAGGACCTGTCATTTTGGGAGACAAAATATGTTTTGCAAGAGGAAGGAGCATGCACTGCACTGTACCGATACACCATACCCACATGCCCGGGGATGCACAATTGATATTGCAGTGCACCCCCGAGCACAAGAGCATTACAATTCACAAAAGCACCAAAGCACCGAAGCACCAATCAGTGCTCATTTTCACACATGTCATCACATTTCAATAATAAACAAACTGATGACCTTGTTCTTTCTCTGGCCACCATGGCCGGTCCCAGCAGAGGGGCCAGGCCCCAACACATGGGGTCCATAAGTGTGGTGCTTAGCCACAGAACCGAGTTCCATATGGTGGTGCTAGGCTGCAAGTCATGCGGTCCATAAGGTGGTGTACTGGTCCAGGCAGGCTGGCAGCGGCGGCTCGGGCACACAACTGCGGCTACCTGCGCAACCCCCCCCCCCCCCCCCCGACCCAAAAGAACAACCCGTGAGTGGGGAAGGAAGGACACAGCAAGCATCGGGGCAAGGTCGCAAGGGGACACATCAAAACAAGGTAATGCAAAGTGAGGTGCGCATGGGAGCGAGTGGAGAAAGCTCGTCCCGACTGTACGTCACCCCCCCCCCCCCCCGTCACCTACCCTACCCTTGCCCTTACCCCATATTTACAAAATTCTACACATTTACCAAATCCATCTCTATTGTTCTGTCTTCCCCATATCTCCCCTAATACCAAATTCATCCACAATCCCTCTACCCAAATTTGACATCAAGCTCAATTTCTCATCATATGTGTGTGTATGAATGATCTGGTGTGTTTTGTTGGTGAGTGGTGAAGGGTATAAAGGTCGGTGTTTGAGTGTTCCACCATGTTTGTTTGGTGCTGTGGATTCTGGATGCGGAGGTGATGTTGTTGTTGTAGTCTGCGTTCGCACTGGCTGGGGGTGGGGGTATGTACGCATCCAGGTGTAGTTGCTGCATGTGGATGTGTATGTGCCCCTGCTGGCCCAACTTAGCTGACCGTATCGAGGTTGAAGGGCCGAAACGGGATGATGCTGATGACCTGACTGAGGACCCGGTCAGTGCGGCACACTTGTGACCAGGTGTGTTTTGAACTTATATATATATATATATATATATATATATATATATATATATATATATATATATATATATATATATATATATATATATACATATATATATATATATATACATATATATATATATATATATATATATATATATATATATATATATATATATTATATATATATATATATATATATATATATATATATATATATATATATATATATATATATATATATATATATATATATATATATATATATATATTGTTACGGTCTGCGGTTAAGGATGGTATGTTTGCCGAGCGGAGGCTCCGCGGCCGAACAGTTGTTCCCCAACTAAACCCGATTCACCCAAACGTTGGCCATATCGCGCCACAGATACTCAATGTGGAAAAGACTAAGGCGACGAATGCAAAGAGGAAGGAGAAGAAGAAGTACAGAAGAGTAACGGGGTTTATTATTATTTACACACACATAAGCAAAAAGAGCAGTCACGATTATTTACAGGTGACATGAAAACGCAGGTGACACAGTGAAAATTACTAGCTTATACGGACTTAATTACCTACCCAGGACAGCACGAACAAAACAAACTCATGTACGCAAATGGATGGAAGGGTAGGAATCGTTTGGAGGGATGAGCAGGTGGGATCACAGGGCACAGCGAGCAGGTCCACTCCGGGCGGGAAGCGGGGAGCCGGCAGCTCCCTGTATTTGGCTTTACAGCGCACACCGTCAGGGCTTCACGCGGCTGGTTGAAACGGGGCTGCACTCCTCTGCCGTATCTCTCGTGTAGCTTGTTTCATAAAAGCTCCTCGGCTTTCTTTTGGACCCTTCTTTTTCGTGTCCCTCTCCACGCAGCTCAGCTCGTATTCCCTTCCTCTCACTTCTCTCCAGCGTGGGACTGACATGCCCTCTCCCCCGTGCTCTGTTTCGTGACCTTGTATGGTAATCCCACGGGCTTGTCTCCTTATTTGGGCATCGCGCCGACGGCACGCCCCTCGTGGCGAGCCACGGGCCTGTTTCCTTATTTGGGCATGGGGCTGCACAGCCCCGCCCTTCGTGGCGCGCCCTGGGCTTGCCTCTCCCTGGCGACCCCGCCCCTCCTGTTCAAACAGAGCACGGAGCACATATTCACTATAGCAGCGAATTGAGAGGGCGTGCACCCCACGCTTGTGAACTGCTTTACCCACAGATGGAGAGTTTGGCTGGGAAATGGAATTATTGAAGGGGAGCTATTCTTAATTGATTCGGTGCAATGGAGTGTCATTCTAATGGAAGACAAGGCCTTACTCTAAAACACATAATAAGATATAAGCTACTGAACAAGGGTTTTATCGTGTCCTGCAATGTGGTGTTTATGGAATTAACTACCGAGATGCCCTTTTTATCTTTACACAACTCCGGAGGCAGGAGGGGCCATATCCAAACAATGTTCATCACCATTTCCAATACAATACAACACAATCAAAAAAAATGCAGTCCTCATATCCGCAACACTGCACCCTCCTCTTAGGCACGCCCCTGGCCTACAACTTTTATTTAGTGTGACACGTAGGTGTAGTTCCCTCTACTTTTAACCTGACCCTGAGTGTGACAGTTTTAAAACATAAATAAATATGTCCCGCTGCTCCATTGCACCCTGCCTAACAGACTCACGCCCACAGCTAACCGAATTGCGGAATTGGTCTTCAAACTACACACTGACGGTGGGGAGCATTATTTACAGTTGACACTACTTTTATTTACAAGACTAACCCAGGACCTGTGATTGTTCTTTCTGGGGGGGAGACAGTCTGCTCTGCATCGACGCACCATTAAAGCACACAAAACACACCAATACACACTCAAGCACCAATCAGTGCAGTCACCACAGTTCATCAATGTTCAATGAATATAAAAACAACAACCCCTATCCCTGCAGGTGGTCTCTTGCTCTTCGGCTCCCTCTGCTGGCTATTTACTTTCTTCCAGATGTTGTCTTTTTCCTTTGCTGGCGGCCTATTTGCAATAAAGTAAAATGCACCCAACGTGTCCCTTTTATTTTCTTTATTTATGGCCCACAGGGCCGACGAGTGTGGTTCACCTGTGGGGCATCGGTGCCCTGTGGCCAAGGTCCGCCAGCAAGATTTCGGGCCCTCATGGCCGGTTCCAGCAGAGGGGCCATGCCCCAACCCATGGGATCCATCAGTGGTGCTCGGCCACAGACATGTGGTCCATAATGTGGTGCATCGATGCAGACAGCTGGTTCTGGGAGTTCTGGGCGCACAATGGCCGACTCACGCACGCTCCCCTCAGCGCCCAATGGCGCACAGGTCATGTGGGAGACAAAAGGGGGAAGACAGATGAGCGAGGGGTAAGGTCACAAGGGTACACATCAATAAGGCAATGCAAGGTGAAATGCGTACGGAGGGCGAAGTGAGAAAGCTCGTCCCTACCGTACGTCACCCCCCTGTCACCTACACTACCCTTGCCCTTACCCCATATGTACAAAATCTACACATTACCAATCCATCGCTACCGTCACGTCTTCCCCATATTTCCCCTATACCAAATTCGTCTTCACAATCCCTCTACTTCAAAATTTGCCATCACCCAAATTCATCATCAATCCTCATAAGGAGGAAGAGATGGAACATCAAGCACAATGTCACACCCACGTCATGATGCGTCTCACCATCCAAACATTTGCATCAAAAATAATTAAACAACCTGGCATGGTGTGGAGGTACGTCATCTCAGGTGAGTGGATGCAGATGGTGCGAGGAGACTTCAATCCTAACTATCCTCTAAATGACATTAACACACTTTACACTACCCGGGGTCTCTCCCTGCCAATCCATTGGCCAACTTACACTATGGGTTCTAAAAACCAATTCCCATTGACCAAACTGTGGTGCCTCCTCAATTTGGGGTCTCACTCCCCCGATTCATCTCCCGGTGCCCTTGCACAATTTCTGGGCTGGGTCGTATAGCTCTCCCAGCAGGTCTACCCACCTGCACACCTCCACCACTGCAGTTGCCACCCGAGCTTACCTAGCTCCTCACCCTAACCTAACTAACTGGGGAAGGCCCCTCCTGGCTCTGTCACCCCTTGGTGCCCTCTGGCACTGGGCTACCCGGGTCTGTCCTCCGGATCCTCGGGCCCCATCCACAACAACTACCGGCTCCCAGAGCCCACCTGCAGCCTCACCTGGCCGACATCCTCACAGTAGTGGAGTGCCCAAACCAACTACACACACTAACAGGCTACACGCCCAGCCATTTCCACAACACTAATGCACCCATCCAAATACCATTCTCTCACCCGCACCACAGATGCCAATATCCAACCACAATTTACCTATACCCTCTACCTAACACTTACACTACCCGCCCCGGGTATCCGTGATGGGGGTCCACTCTTCCCCCATTCACACCTTCGCACCATCCACTCCACTCCATAATTTCCACCATACTCACTCCACGACCATCCATTCCAATACTCCATATATTCCACACTGCATGTATTCCACACAACCATGTATTCCATACACCTGTTGGTGCACACCTGTGCACTCACACCTGGTGCCACCTGCACCCTCCTCCTCTTCCTGGACCATTTGGTCAGCACCATACTCATCATCATCACTCACTCATACTCTGCTCCACACCTGTTCAGTTGCACACCTGTGCAATCACACCTGTTCAATCACACCTGTTCACCATACACTTCCAATCCTCAAACACACGGCATCATCTCATCTAACTACTCCCCTCTGAAACTTGCGCTTCCCAGTCGCCCCTTACATTATTGCGCTCCCTCGTCATTATCATCCACACTAATCTACCTGCGTCCCCACTACAGATGTCAT
Organism: Myxine glutinosa; assembly: GCF_964187855.1. NCBI lineage: Eukaryota > Metazoa > Chordata > Myxini > Myxiniformes > Myxinidae > Myxine > Myxine glutinosa. The sequence continues at coordinate 415,120,813 of NC_136261.1, forward strand.
TGTCACTACCTAACCTTAACGTCACCTAAGGTCATCTCTCTAGATCCCTACACACGATATATCCTAACCCTCCTGGGCTAGTTTTCACTGCCATCAACCGCATAAAACTAGTGCTCCTTTGCCCCCCTCTGTGAGGGATGACAGAGTTGCCATCCCACCACATCGGGGACATTCCACTACCAATTTTACTCACCAAATTTCAGCCAATCAAAAATTTGCGAATCATCTGCCAATCACTGTACCAATCCTCTGCCAATCATCACTCTGCCAATCCCTTTGCCAATCATCAAATTTTGTTTTTCTAATATCGGGTCCAAAACACTAACCTCATCACCCGTCTACTTACTAGATCCTCTCGGTGCGCCAATTCACTTTGAAAGCTCGGCTTCGTACAGCCGAGCAATGAATGCGGGCTCTTTGGTGCCGGCGGCTGGATGCGTCCGACACTCGGTGCAGGGAAGGACGCTTACCCGGGCCGAGATCCCACACACCACCTCGGCGCGGAGCCATCCAATTGCCCGATCTCGACCTGCCGGAACGTCTCAACAAAAGGGGGTCGCAATGACGACCCTTCCTATCGGGCTGCCCATTCCGCCTAGCAGAGCACGGACGCGGCCGTTCCAAGCACGGGCCAGCGTGGATCACGTACGGCGGTCCTTTCGAACCCACCGTGGTTCGGATCCCCGCTGGTCCTCGCGGCACGCGAAGCTGCCCGACGTGCACCGAGGGCCCGATTCGGCTATAAGTCACTCTAACCGCTAACCCGGTTACCGTCGATGCCTCACCTGCATGCTCACATGCATTCGCTACCCCTTTCACCCTCACCGAACTCGGTGCTCCAACGCCGCCCGTACACCCCGCGTGCTTCGTTATTGCACTCGTTCTTTCGCTCACAGACTTGGTCACACACCTGACTACCGAACACCTTGGCACACACTCGTCATTCACACACCTCACCAACACACCTCTTCGCGCCCCCTCCTTGGTCACCTCCTCTGTGACAACCACAGGTGTGCTCTCACTCGCACACCCAACTACGTGCCTTACTACCAGTTCAAGTGTGCATTCCCACACACGCTCTACCATTCCAGGTGTGCATCCTTCCCTTCCAGGTGTACATCCTCGCTCACCTGTCACAACCAACTCACGCTCTGTGTCACTCTCACTACTTTCACCACCACTCTTGACAGCGCACTCACCCTTACTCTCTACAGCGCACTCTTTCCTCATGCACCTGTCCATTACACACCTTTCTCGCGCATCCTCTTGCGCACACTCTCCTGTTACTTCCTCCGTAACACTTACCACACCGCGCTTCCATGTACCCCCTCGCACACGTGCTTCGACCAACTCACTCTCGACAGCACACTCACTCCTTGGCGCGCACTTTTTCCTCACACACACCCCAGAGTCGGACATTCTTGCACACCTCCTCTTTCGCACACCAGACCTGTCGCACACTTCACCAACGGCCCCTCACGAACAACCGGATCCAAATCAACCCCCAATCTGACTGAAGCTCCCCTCACATCATATACATTTCCTCGTATATCGCCACTCACCTTGGCACCTCGTCTCCGCACCTCCTTTGCCACCTACAAACTCTTTATTTGGTTAGTGAGCACAACATCACGATTTGAGCACCGACCTTGTACATATTCCATTACTTCCTCCTTTATCTCCCTCTTAGTTTCTGTCCGTCCCTTCTTAATTTCACTCACCTCTTCTTCCACTTCCTCTAATTTTTGCTTCACCTCTTTTATTTCCCGGTGCGTCTCCTCAAGTTCGTCCTCTAAGGCTATCTTGACCGTCTCTATGTGCGTCCTCACCTGCTGGTCCTTCGTCTCCATTATCTCTGTCACCTTGTCCAACCTCGTTGTCAGTCCCTCACGTACCATCTGACATTGCCTCTGTGTCGCTATTAAGTCGTCCTTGATGTCTCTTTGTGTCGCTTTTAACCCTCCGAGTACCGCAGTGTTCCTTTGAACCTGCTCCACTAACTCTTTTTGTCCCTCCGTCAGCTGTTCCACCTCCTCCGTCAGGTCCTCTATTCCCCCCTGTAACCTAGCCGTATTATTCCTCACCTCTTTCTCTATACGCTTTTCACCTCGCTTTACCTCCTCGCGTACCCCCGAGACCTCCTCACTTACACCTCGTCGTATCTCCTCTTTCATCTCCTCCCTCTCTTTTGTAGATGCCGCCCTCATCTGTCCCAATTCATCCCTCTGAGCATCCAGTTTGGTTTCTACCCCGATTTTCACCTCCTCTATCTGCTCTCCCATTTGTTTAATTTCTCGGGCGGATTGCTCCCCTATTTCCCTCAATTTGCCTTCCATTCTATCTTCTAGCCCCCTTAACCCATTTTTCACCCCTTCTATCCCATTGTCTAACCCCTCAAATTTATTGTCTAACTCTTCAAAGTTCTTGTCTAACCCCTTAAAATTATTGTCTATCTTCCCAATTTGGGCACTGGTACCCCTCGCTTCGTCCCTCATTACCCCCAATTGCTCACCCTGAGCATCCATCCGGTTCCCCAAGTCATTCCTCAGGTCTTCACTTGTCTGGACCATGAGCGCCCTTATTTGCAGGAAAAAAAGGTTCGAATCCACCAGCGGCGCTGCTACGGTCGCGGGCGCGGTCGCCGTGGCCATGTGCGAGGCGCCATTTTGCGCGCCCGTAACCTCGTGCGCGAGAGCGCCATTTTGTGCGCCTGATACCCCCTCAACCACATTGCCAATGTTCTCCTCCTCCCTTTCCTCCACATACATTTCCCCGAGGTCCTGGGTCGATTCCACCCCGTTTATCTCTCCCACCGGCATCCCGTCGCCTTGACCAGCCATGGCGCGATTTCAAAATTCGGGTTTTGCTTTAAAACACAAATTTCCAGCAGCTCGTAATTTTGAGCGCGTTAAGCGCGCTTCGGGTCCGATCCGAAACTCCTGACACCAATTGTTACGGCCCGCGGTTAAGGATGTTATGTTTGCCGAGCGGAGGCTCCGCGGCCGAACAGTTGTTCCCCGACTAAACCCGATTCACCCAAACGTTGGCCGTATTGCGCCACAGATACTCAATGTGGAAAAGACTAAGATGACGAATGCAAAGAGGAAGAAGAAGAAGAAGACGTACAGAAGAGTAACGGGGTTTATTATTATTTACACACACATAAGCAAAAAGAGCAGTCACGATTATTTACAGGTGACATGAAAACGCAGGTGACACAGTGAAAATTACTTGCTTATACGGACTTAATTACCTACCCAGGACAGCACGAACAAAACAAACTCACGTACGCAAATGGATGGAAGTGTAGGAATCGTTTGGAGGGATGAGCAGGTGGGATCACAGGGCACAGCGAGCAGGTCCACTCCGGGCGGGAAGCGAGGAGCCGGCAGCTCCCTGTATTCGGCTTTACAGCGCACACCGTCAGGGCTTCACGCGGCTGGTTGAAACGGGGCTGCACTCCTCTGCCGTATCTCTCGTGTAGCTTGTTTCATAAAAGCTCCTCGGCTTTCTCTTGGACCCCTTCTTTTTTGTGTCCCTCTCCACGCAGCTCAGCTCGTATTCCCTTCCTCTCACTTCTCTCCAGCGCGGGACTGACATGCCCTCTCCCCCGTGCTCTGTTTCGTGACCTTGTATGGTAATCCCACGGGCTTGTCTCCTTATTTGGGCATCGCGCCGACGGCACGCCCCTCGTGGCGAGCCACGGGCTTGTTTCATTATCTGGGCATGGGGCTGCACAGCCCCGCCCTTCGTGGCGCGCCCTGGGCTTGCCTCTCCCTGGCGACCCCGCCCCTCCTGTTCAAACAGAGCACGGAGCACATATTCACTATAGCAGCGAATTGAGAGGGCGTGCACCCCACGCTTGTGAACTGCTTTACCCACAGATGGAGAGTTTGGCTGGGAAATGGAATTATTGAAGGGGAGCTATTCTTAATTGATTCGGTGCAATGGAGTGTCATTCTAATGGAAGACAAGGCCTTACTCTAAAACACATAATAAGATATAAGCTACTGAACAAGGGTTTTATCGTGTCCTGCAATGTGGTGTTTATGGAATTAACTACCGAGACGCCCTTTTTATCTTTACACAACTCCGGGGGCAGGAGGGGCCATATCCAAACAATGTTCATCACCATTTCCAATACAATACAACACAATCAAAAAAAATGCAATCCTCATATCCGCAACAATATATGTATATAAGTTCAAAACTTATATATATCAGTCATTATGTGACTTCATACCATGAGTGAATGGGGGAACCACCATAAAGCTATCCCATTCAGCTGTGCTGTACCTTAATGGGAGTGATAAGCACAGCCTGCCACACGGTACATTATCTCTGGTATCCACTCATTACATGCAGTCGCCTGAATGCGGCAGGGAGTAACCAATCAGATTATAATTTAAGTTATCCAGCCTAATGAGCACACACTGTGACGTCACACCATCACGTACGTCACAGCATGCGCTCATTAGGCTGGAGAACTTAAATTATAATTATGTATATATATATATATATATATATATATATATATATATACAGTGGAACCTTGACTTACGAGTTTAATTCGTTCTGTGACCGAGCTCGTAACTCAATTTGCTCGTTTCTCAAATCAAATTTCCCCATTAAAATGCATTGAAATGCTATTAATCCGTTCCAGCCCGCCAAAAACCACACCAATTTTTTTTTAAATATGCAGTATATATAAAAATATCTCGCGCTTTATATTTCACCTGTATGCAGCATACAAGTTGGCAGGATGGCCTGGACTGGAGGTACGCACACTTGACTCTAAACTGTCCAGCCTGGGTTTGAATCCCGACCCAGCTATAACCTGTCATGTCGGTGTTTCACAGGCAGGGTGATTCATCAATGTGTGTACCGCTAAACTGGGCGCCCCGTTTGCGTCCCATTAGTTGTTGGATGTTAAGGATCTCACCGTGTCTTCCACAAAGAGAAGGTGAGCTATCGCCGGCACTCTGAACAAGTTGTGGCCTGGCATGCTCTTCTCCTCTGCCGTTATATACGTCCTCCTCGGCATCTTTTTCCAGAAGAGCCCTGTCTCGTCACAGTTGAAGATTTGCTGGGGGATGTATCGTTCGGCTTCTATCAGTTCGGCAAAAGTTATAATAAAATCTTCACCTGCCTTCACATCTGCCTCGCCAAGTCGACAACACGCACACCTCGCTCATGTTGTTCGACGATTGCGTGTTTTATAGCCAAGCACATCATCCTCTTCTTCTTCTCAGCACTGCCCTTGGCACTCAATTTCTTAGGACCCATTGTTAAAACTAAGAAATTTTCCAAAATAACCAAAATGCGAAAACACAACAGCAGCGATATACGGCAGAGATACTGTACTTGCACGGCAAGATAACCACGTGACCGGAACCCACCTGGTGGCAGCTGGCGTAAGCTCCAAAATAACCAACATGCGAAAACACAACAGCAGCGATATACGGCAGAGATACTGTACTTGCACGGCAAGATAACCACGTGACCGGAACCCACCTGGTGGCGGCTGGCGTAAGCTCCAAAATAACCAACATGCGAAAACACAACAGCAGCGATATACGGCAGAGATACTGTACTTGCACGGCAAGATAACCACGTGACCTGAACCCACCTGGTGGCGGCTGGCGTAAGCTCCAAAATAACCAACATGCGAAAACACAACAGCAGCGATATACGGCAGAGATACTGTACTTGCACGGCAAGATAACCACGTGACCGGAACCCACCTGGTGGCGGCTGGCGTAAGCTCCAAAATAACCAACATGCGAAAACACAACAGCAGCGATATACGGCAGAGATACTGTACTTGCACGGCAAGATAACCACGTGACCGGAACCCACCTGGTGGCGGGTGGCGTAAGCTCGTAACTCGGATCTCGGCTCGCATCTCAAAGCAATAAACCGCCCGAGCGACGGCTCGTATCTCGGAAAACTCGTAAGTTGGTGCACTCGTAAGTCAAGGTTCCACTGTATATATATATATATATATATATATATATATATATATATATATATATATTGTTACAGACACGACTTTGATGTTATGGTGGGCCGAGCAGAATGGCCGCCGTGTCCGCACAAGTTACCCGATTATACTCGAACCTTGGCCGAGTCGCGCTACGCTAGATCAATGAAGGAAAAGGACACAACGGCTGGGATTAAAATGACACGACACCAGGGATACGGTTCTCAAGACCTCCGGAGGAGGTTATAATATGGCGGAAGGTTAGATTACAGGAATGAGAGGGACAGCATAGGAAGATAGGCACTTAGACACACTCTTATATTAGCCCCGACAGACGACAGATAAACGGGACAAAACTGACTCACACGGGGATTGATGGCAAGGAAAGGCGGGTAGTCGATGGCTCAAGGTGCACCCTGGCTCAGGGACAGGGTACAGTACGGTCCAGTAGATGCAGGGAGGTCACAGCGCTCGGAGGTCGCGACTGGTTCTTTCCTCTTCAAGCTCGGGGCGCATCTGACGTCACATCCGGTAAGTCGCTGCGCATATCCGGCGGGGAGTGACACGCCCTCGGCTAGTTAGCTCCGCCCCAGATGGAATCAGTCCGCCCTACTTACTGGCTGTGGGGGGTTACCGGGCTCCGCCCCTGACGAGGGGCTGACAGCCAGCCCCTTCGTGGTAACCCCGTGGGCGCACATGGCAATGGCGGCTAACCAAGCCGGTGTGAGGACGCACACTCCCCGCGCCGCGCCGCCCCCAATCTCCTCTGTTGTTGTAGTTGTAGTTGTTGTTGTTGTTGTAGTTGTTGTTGTTGTTGTTGTAGTTGTTGTTGTTGTAGTTGTTGTTGTTGTTTCATGGGGAAGATGGGAGGAGGTAAGGGGAGGTCCTAAACTCACTACTGGTGCCATACAATCACATTCTGGTGCAACGAAGAGTCAGAATTAATGGAAACGAGTCCTTAACTGACATAGACTAAGAATAACTAGCAAGATGTCCGAAAGTTGTCTACGTGAGATGCGGTGGACCTGGGCACGACATTTAATGGGGGAAGAAGGGGAAGGTCGGTTCTACAGGGTGTTATTTACAGGCAATGGGACTAGGGAATGGGGGATTGGGGATAGTTGGGGAGTATTGGGGAAATAGGGGAATATTTACAAGCGGATATGGAGGCCAACTGCCATATCCGCAACATTGCACCCTTATCTACCCTTGGGGCGTCCCGACCCGATAAATTTTTACCTACTTTAGTGTGGCACTCAGATGTAGTTCCCTCTACTATTAACTCTACCCTGAGTGCGACAGTTTTACAGATGTTCACAAATGAGTAAATATGTCCCCCTGTGACGTTGCACCCTTCTCCTCACAGAAACACGCCCACAGGATAACCGAATCGCGGAAAGAATTCGCAAACTAAACATACAGCCGGTAGGGAGCATTATTTACAAGACTACGCTGATATTTACACTACGATCCAGGACCTGTCTTTGGAGGAACACATGCAGATGTTATGCATAGAGAGAGCACGCATGCCAGCATCGATACACCAACCCACGAGTGCTCTGTTGCCTACGGCCTTTAATAATGTGCAGAGCACCCCTTCCAAGCACCAAAAGCACCACCCCATCACACAGTCAGCACCATCCGGTGCACCAATAAAATGTTTAATGATCATGGTGTGGTGTCGCAGCCGGCCGATGTACTGCCGCTGGTCTTGCCTTCATGTGGTGCACTTGGCGTTCTTGCCTCTTTCAAAAAAAATAAAGAAAGGCACCAACCGCGTCCATTTCTGTATTGTGGCCGTCAGGGGGCCAACTATAAGTGGTTCACCTTGTATGGCATAGGTGCCACGTTGACCCATAGGTCCATCAACGGGTGGTGCTTGCCCGCAAAAGAACTGCGGTCCATTGTGGGTGGCCACCAACATTGCGGGCCATATGGTGTATCGATCCAGGCAGCAAGCAGCGAAAGTGCAGGCCCACAACTGCGTAGCCAGCACCTCTCTCTCCTCTCTCTCTACCCCAAAGCCAGATCCTCGGAGGCGGGAGACAAAAGAAGAAGACAAGTGAGTAAGGTGGTAAGGGCGCAAAAGTGCACGCAATATAAGATGATGCACATTGGGGGCACATGGGAACCAGGTGAGACAGGTACGTTCCTACCGTACACCCCCCCCCCCCCCACCAGGTAACCTACATGGCCCCTCCCTTACCCCTTACTGTATCCACAAAACACAACACTACCCATAAACATCTACTTTACAAATCAACAAACGTCCCTACTGTCTTCCCCGTTCCTCCCATAAACCAAATTCGTCTTCTCTCCCTCCTAACCAATCAAATTTGCCATTTTCAACTCTCATCAAAATTTGCCATCTCCAACTCAACATCATAATTTGTCATCACCAATTCATCATCAGTCCCTCCTAAGGAGGGAGAGATGGAATCACCCCAGTGTCTCATCCACGTCGTGATGCGTCTCACAAATCCAACAGCAATCCTTACTTCCTGCAACACAAAACAAAGAAAACACAGGTGTGGAGTCATCATCACCACAGGTAAGTGGCTGCGTATGGTGCGACAGGTTCATCAATCCTAACTATTTCCTAAATGACTTTAACAACTCTACACTACCCGGGGTCTTTCTCCGGCCAAACCATTAGCCCTCTTACACTATGGGTTCTAAAAACCAATTCCCATTGGCCAAACTGTGGTGCTTTTCAATTTGGGGTCTCACTCCCCCGATTCATCTCCCGGTGCCCTCGCACAATTTCTGAGCTGTGGCGTGTACCTCTCCCAGCGGGTCTACCCACCTGCACGCCTCCACCACTGCAGTTGCCTCCGAGCTTACCTGCTCCTTACCCTAACCTAACTACCTGGGGAAGGCCCTCTGGCGCTCTCCCCACTCGGTGCCCTCTCTGGCACTGGGCTGCCCGATCCACACCCGGGATCCTCAGGCACCCACTCACCACTACCGGCTCCCAGAGCCCACCTGCGGCCTCACCTGGCCGACATCCTCACAGTGGTGGAGTGCCCAACCAACTACACACACTAACAGGCTACACGCCCAGCCATTTCCACAACACTAATGCACCCATCCACAATACCATTCTGCAACCCACACCACAGATGCCAATATCCAACCACAATTTACCTGTACCCTCTACCTAACACTTACACTACCCGCCCCGGGTATCCGTGATGGGGGTCCACTCTTCCCCCATTCACACCTTCGCACCATGCACACCACTCCGTACCACTTACTCCAACTCTCTCCACACACCTGTACTTGCACACCTGTGCTCTCATACTTGGTGCCACCTGCACCCTTCTCTCCCCAAGCGCATTCGCGCTGATCCACAACACTCATTACTCACACACTGCTCCACACACCTGTCCAGTTGCACACCTGTGCAATCACACCTGTTCAATTCTCACACACACGGCATCATCTCAGCTAACTACTCCCCTCTGAAACTTGCGCTTCCCAGTCGTCCCTTTAAACTATTGCGCCCCCTCGTCATTATCATCCACACTAATCTACCTGCGTCCCCACTACAGGTATCAGTCACTAACTAAACTTAACGTTACCTAATGTCAATCTCTTCTAGATCCCTACAATATAACCTAACCCACCCGGGCTAGTTTTCACTGCCATCACCCCATAAGCTATTGCTCCTTTGCCCCCACCATGGGAAGGGTGGCAGGGATGCCCCCCTTACCCACCGGGCCCATCGCTCACTACCAATTTTGCACATCAAATTTCAACAAATCAAAAATTTGCCAATCACTACCCATCATCTGCCAATCACTACTGCCAATCCCTTGCCAATCATCAAATTTTGTTTTTTTCTAATTTTGGGGCCAAAACATTATCCTCATCACACAGTCTACTCACTAATGCCTCTCGGTGCGCCAATTCCTGTCCAAAGCCCGGCTTCGTAAAGCCGAGCAATGAATGCGGGTTGTTTGGTGCCAGCGGCTGGATACATCCCGCATTCGGTGCAGGGAAGGAGGTTTACCCGGGCCGAGATCCCACGCACCATCTCGGCACGGAGCCATCCCATGGCTCGATCTCGGCCTGCCGGAATGCCTCACCAAAAAGTGGTCGCCATGACGACCCTTCCTATCCAGCCGCCCGCTCCGCCTAGTGGAGCACGGCCGCGGCCGTTCCAAGCGAGGCCCGGCACGCACCGAGGGCCCGATTCGGCTAAAAGTCGACCTAACCTCTAAACCGGTTACCGTCGATGCTTCACCTGGACGCTTACACCCCGCAGCCCGTTCCTTGCTCCTCGTACCTTTCCTTGCACACCCAGGTACACCCATTCCACTCACAGCCTTGGTCACACACCTGACCACCGAACACTTTGGCACACATTCGTTGGTCGCACACCTCACCAACACACCTCTTCGCGCCCCCTCCTCTGTCACCTCCTCTGTGACAATCACAGGTGTGCTCTCATTCGCACACCCAACCACGTGCCTCACTACCAATTCCAGCGTGCATTCCCACTCACGCTCTACCATTCCAGGTGTGCTTCCTTTCTCACCTGTCACAACCAACTCACGCTCCGTGTCACTCTTACTACTCTCACCACCACTCTTGACAACGCACTCACCCTTACTCTTGACAGCGCACTCTTTCCTCATGCACCCGTCCGTTACACACCTTTCTCGCGCACACTCTCCCGTTACACCCTCTGTAACACTCACCACAGGTGTGCATTCTTCCTTGCCTTTGACAGCGCACTCTTTCCCCATGCACCTGTCTGTTACACACCTTTCTCGCGCACACTCTCCCGTTACACCCTCTGTAACACTTACCACACCACGCTTCCATGTGCTCCCTCGCACGCGCGCTACGACCGACTCATTCTCGCCAGCACCCTCACTCCTTGGCACGCACTTTTTCCTCACACACCCCAGAGTCGGACTTTCTCGCACACCTCCTTTTTCACACACCAGACCTGTCGCACACTTCACCAACGGCCTCTCACGAACACCCGGGTCCATCTCGACCCCCAAGCTCATTAAATCCCCTGGCGCATCATACACACGACCATATTGGTCACCACTTACACCGGGTCCTCTTCCTCTTCGCTTCTCCTCCATCACCTGCGAATCCCTCATCCGGTTAATGAGCACATCATCACGATCCAAACACAGACTTTGGACCAATTCTTTTATCTCCTCTTTTATCTCTTTCTTATCCCCTCTCCGTCGCTTCTTAATTTTGCTCACCCCTTCTTCCACTTCTTCTAATTTCTGCTTCACCTCTTTTATTCCCCGGTACATCTCCTCAAGTTCGTCCTCCAAGGCTACCTTGACCGTTTCCATGTGCGTCCTCACCTGCCGGTCCGTCGTCTCCATTACCTCTATCACCTCGTCCAACCTCGTTGTCAGTCCCTCACGTACCATCTGACATTCCCTCTTCGTCGCTACCAAGTCATCTTTTAGTTCTTTCTGTGTCGCTTTTAACCCTCCTAATACCGCAGTGTTCCTTTGAACCTGCTCCGTTAGTCCTTTTTGTCCCTCCGTCAGCTGTTCCACCTCCTGCGTCAGGTCCTCTATGCCCCCCTTGTAACTTTACAGTCCCTTTTCTCACCTCCTTCTCCATGTGCTCCTTACAGTGCCTCACCTCCTCGCGCACTCCTCCGACCTCCTCACTCACACCTCTTCTGATCTCCTCTCCCATCACTTGCATCTCCTGCCCAGATGCCACCCTCATCTGCTCCATTTCCTCCCTGTGAGCATCCAGTTTGGTTTCTACCCCCATTCTGACCCCCTCTATCTGCTGCCCCATTTGTTTAACTTCCCTTTCCGCTTGGTCCCTCATGTCCCTCAATTTGCCTTCCATCCTGTTTTCTAACCCCTCTAACCCATTTTTCACTCCCTCTATCTGATTCTCCTGGGCAGCCATTCTATTTTCTACCCCCATTAACCCATTTTTCACCTCTTTTATCCCGTTGTCTAACCCCTCAAATTTGTCGTCTAACTTCCCAAATTTCTTGTCTAATCCCTTAAAATTATTGTCTAACCCCTCACCGGTACCCCTCGCTTCGTCCCTCATTACCCCCATTTGGTTTCCCATTACCCCCAATTGCTCACTCTGAGCCCTCGCTTCGTCCCTCATTACCCCCATTTGGTTTTCTAATCGCTCACTCATTTGTTCCATAAGGGCCCTCATTTGCAGGAGGAAAAGGTTCGAATCCACCAGGGGCGCTGCCAGGGTCGCGGGCGCGGTGACCAGCGAGGCGCCATTTTGCGCGCCCGCTACATCGGGCGCAACGACGCTATTTTGTGCGTCTGCTACCCTCACTGCTTCGCTCTCCTCACGTCCCTCAATTTGGGTCCTGGACCGACCCTGCCTCACTCTCCCCTACCGGACCCCAGCCGACTTGGTCTGCCATAGCGCGACTTTCAAAATTCGGGTTTTTATATTTGGTAAAACACAATCGAATTTCGCCGTTATAATTTCGAGCGCGGGAAACGCGCTCCGGATCGAATTCTACCTCCCAACACCAATTGTTACCCTAGTGGTACAATTGGTGTTCCAAAATTTGGGCCTAATAAATTTAGTCCCAGGTCCGAATCCGACACTCCTGACACCAATTGTTACAGACACGACTTTGATGTTATGGTGGGCCGAGCGGAATGGCCGCCGTGTCCGCACAAGTTACCCGATTATACTCGAACCTTGGCCGAGTCGCCCTACGCTAGATCAATGAAGGAAAAGGACACAACGGCTGGGACTAAAATGACACGACACCAGGGATACGGTTCTCAAGACCTCCGGAGGAGGTTATAATATGGCGGAAGGTTAGATTACAGGAATGAGAGGGACAGCATAGGAAGATAGGCACTTAGACACACTCTTATATTAGCCCCGACAGACGACAGATAAACGGGACAAAACTGACTCACACGGGGATTGATGGCAAGGAAAGGCGGGTAGTCGATGGCTCAAGGTGCACCTTGGCTCAGGGACAGGGTACAGTACGGTCCAGTAGATGCAGGGAGGTCACAGCGCTCGGAGGTCGCGACTGGTTCTTTCCTCTTCAAGCTCGGGGCGCATCTGACGTCACATCCGGTAAGTCGCTGCGCATATCCGGCGGGGAGTGACACGCCCTCGGCTAGTTAGCTCCGCCCCAGATGGAATCAGTCCGCCCTTCTTACTGGCTGCGGGGGGTTACCGGGCTCCGCCCCTGACGAGGGGCTGACAGCCAGCCCCTTCGTGGTAACCCCGTGGGCGCACATGGCAATGGCGGCTAACCAAGCCGGTGTGAGGACGCACACTCCCCGCGCCGCGCCGCCCCCAATCTCCTCTGTTGTTGTAGTTGTAGTTGTTGTTGTTGTTGTAGTTGTTGTTGTTGTTGTTGTAGTTGTTGTTGTTGTAGTTGTTGTTGTTGTTTCATGGGGAAGATGGGAGGAGGTAAGGGGAGGTCCTAAACTCACTACTGGTGCCATACAATCACATTCTGGTGCAACGAAGAGTCAGAATTAATGGAAACGAGTCCTTAACTGACATAGACTAAGAATAACTAGCAAGATGTCCGAAAGTTGTCTACGTGAGATGCGGTGGACCTGGGCACGACATTTAATGGGGGAAGAAGGGGAAGGTCGGTTCTACAGGGTGTTATTTACAGGCAATGGGACTAGGGAATGGGGGATTGGGGATAGTTGGGGAGTATTGGGGAAATAGGGGAATATTTACAAGCGGATATGGAGGCCAAATGCCATATCCGCAACAATATATATATATATATATATATATATATATATATATATATATATATATATATATACACAAAGAATTAAGTTAAGCACCCCCCCCCCCGTTTTTTTACAACCTCGCACATTACAAGTTTGTTGTCGTCAAAACAGTGTAATATACCCATGATATTGCTATATTTTCTGGAGAAGTGATATTATGGTCACATAAAAACATAACAATCATGCCGTTTTCAATATTTTATTCTGAATAATTTAAGGTGAAATTTTTTGGGTATTTTAGGCATATTTTCACCTCAATTTAAGTATGGAGCTATAGGTCCATCACGGACAGTGTGGATGACGTTTATGTTTTCTAACGTACAGTCATTGTTCTGAGAAGACCTCTAGCGATCTTTGCGTCAATAACGTGTGTAGGACCCACGTGATCGGATCACTGACTCAACCCTACGTCTCATAGACCCTGTAAGCCGTCGTATGCGTTGCTGTGGCAGGTTGTTCCATTCCCGATGTAATGCACGTTCCAATTCATCCAGATTGGCTATTGGAGGGACCATCTTCGCATTTGTCGTCCCAACATGTCCCAAACGTGCTCGAGGGGGTTCAGGTCAGGACTGTACGCAGGCCAGGGGATGGTTGTCACAGCACCTTGCTCCAGCAAGGCTCGGACGCGTCTCGCACGGTGAGGCCTGGCGTTGTCATCCATGAAGATGGGATTGACGCAAAGATCGCTAGAGGTCTTCTCAGAACAATGACTGTACGTTAGAAAACATAAACGTCATCCACACTGTCCGTGATGGACCTATAGCTCCATACTTAAATTGAGGTGAAAATATGCCTAAAATTCCCAAAAAATTTCACCTTAAATTATTCAGAATAAAATATTGAAAACGGCATGATTGTTATGTTTTTATGTGACCATAATATCACTTCTCCAGAAAATATAGCAATATCATGGGTATATTACACTGTTTTGACGACAACAAACTTGTAATGTGCGAGGTTGTAAAAAAACGGGGGGGGGGTGCTTAACTTAATTATTTGTGTATATATATTGTAATGGATTTGAGAATCCTGTAATTGTTGTAAAGATCACCCTTTGTAAATATCATGATCGTTGTAAATACCTCCATAATTGTAAAGGTCAAAGGTCGTCCCCTTAATTAATTCATCGCATACACCTAGCCAATCTTAAGCCCTTCTAAGTAGTTATCTCTTTATTATATGTGAGTTGAAGGCTCTGTTGGCCATTAATTGACACTCCATTGCACCGAATCAAATAAGAATAGCTCCGCTTCAATAATTACATTTCCCAGCCAAACTCTCCCCCTCTGCGTAAAGCAGCTTCACAAGCGTGGGGTGCGCGCCCTCTCATTTCGCTGCAAATAGTGAATATGTGCTCCGTGCTCTGTTTGAACAGGAGGGCCGGGGTCGCCGGGAAGAGGCAAGCCCAGGGCGCGCCACGAGGGGCGGGGCTTTTCAGCCCCATGCCCAAATAAGGGAACAAGCCCGTAGCTCGCCACGAGGGGCGCGCCGTTTGGCGCCATGTCCAAATAAGGAGACAAGCCCGTGGCATTGCCATATAAGGTCACGAAACAGAGCACGGGAGGAGGGCAGTACCAAAACCGAAGAGGGCGTGTCACACCTGCGCTTGGGGTATGAGAGAGGCATAACGCATAAGAGAGAGATAAGCAAGGGAGGACAGACTGAAAGAGATTCTGTGGGGAGGTGAGCTTGCGGTTCTGCTGGGAGAGATGCTGTTTTACAACAGCCCAGTAGCGTGAAGCCCTGACGTGCTGTTTTTCAAGCAACCTTGCTGTGGGAACCAGTTTGCGGTGGCATCGGTGGCCGTCGTTTCCAGCCCGACGTCCTGTGCGGGATCAAGCTCCAGCAAGCTCCAGCTGAACCTTCCTCTCCTTCCAGCCATTCATGCCATTCATCCCTCCAGCCAATCCTATCATCATTCCCCGTGTGAGTCTGCTTGTCGTCCGTCTTTTGTGTATTGTCCCTGGGTATAAGTAAGACTGAATAGATAAGTTAATATTGTACTGTGTCTTCTTTTCCTTCTGTCTTTATTTTCGTATCTTTCCTTCTGCCTTGGTTATTTTGGTCTTGTAAATAATTGGTAATAAATCCCTGTTCTTACTACTTTGTCTTCTTCTTCACATTCGGTCGCTTTAGAGGTTTTCCAGATTGAGTGTACGTGGCGCGATTCGGCCAACACATATGAATCGGGTTTAGCCCCTTTGATAAACGGCTCACGCCACGGTTGGCTTTGCTCGGCGCAACCAACCTATTATGCTGCGGCCGTGAGTAGGGGGGGGGGGTGGGGGGGGTGTTTCCTTGCGTGTCGGGGGGCGCTGGTATTTAGGTCATAGGACTGTTGGGCGTAATACCCTACCCAGCGCTGACCGGCCGTGACATCATACCCCCAGGACCACGTCGGTCAGTCATAGATGAGGGGATTAATCCCCCCTTGATAAGGGGGAAAGAGGCCGACGTTGGGTTCCGTAACAATTGGTGTCAGGAGTGTCGGATTTGGACCCGAAGTGCGCTTAACGCGCTCAAATTACGAGTGGCCAAAATTTTAGGTTATATCCAAATTTGAAATCGCGCCATGGATGATCAAGGCGGCCGGATGCCGGTGGGGGAATTAGAAGAGGGGTTAGAAGCGACCCAGGACCCCCAGGGAAATGTATATATGGAGGAGAGAAATGAGGATGCGGTTGAGGGGGTATCAGGTGCGCAAGATGGCGCCCTCGAGCACGTGGTTGCAGAGGCACAAAATGGCGGCGCTGCGGCAGCCGAGCCCACGGCACTGGTGAAATCGGACCTCTTCGTGGCGCAGATGATGGGGTATATGGCAAAAATGGCTGAAAAATCCAGCAGAGAAATGGAACAAATGATGGAAAGAATGGGGGAGTGATTAGCAAGTAAAATAGACACCCAAAAGGAAGAAACAAGGGCTCAGGGTAAGCGATTGGGGGGCCAAATGGGAGCAATGAGGGATGAAGCAAGGGGTACCAGTGAACGGCTAGAAGGCAAATTGGAGGGACTCGGAGGCAAATTGGAGGGACTCGGAGGCAAATTTGAGGGATTCAGAAGCAGATTAGGGGACAAACTGGGGGGCATAGTTGGCCAAGCCAAATAAATTAATGAGGAGTTGGTGAGGGACAGAGTCGCATATGAAGTAAGGGAAGCGGAGAGGGACAGAGACCGCAGGTTGGGCGAGCAGGTCCCAAGGGTGCATGATGAGGTAAAGCGGGGTGAGAAGCACGGGTTGAGCGAGGTGGAGAAAAGCACAGGTAAAATGACGGGTATAGAGATCGCGACCCGTGGTTTGGGGAAACCGACGACCACTGAGGTAGAAGAGGGAATTCTAATACAGCCGTGGTGGTGAATGAACGTCGTGGTGAATAAAGAAAAAGCAATAGTTGAAATTGGGATTGAAGAGACGACAGAGGTAGCCCAGGAATCGGAGGGAGAGATGGATTGTGCACAAAGTCTAAGTTCACATCCTGATGCCGTACTTGCTAATCCTTATAAAGATTTGCAGGTGCGCGTGGAGAAGAGGCTCCCCCAGGTGAGTCGTGCTGTATGTTGTGCAGGGAGATTTTGCAGGAGGATGTTTGGCGCAGAAATAATTGTCGCGCGATTGGGATCGATATGGCACCCGGGCATTGGTGGAGGGTCCGTGGGGCGCTGTGTGAGTGGAAATGCACGAATCTGAGGAAAAAGTGTGTGTCGGCAAGTGGGTGTGTTATAAAATGTGGCAGTAAAACCGAGTGTGAGCGGGAATGCACGACGGAGTGTACGTGCGAGGGTGAGAGTGACCCAGAGAGTGAGTTGGTGGAGGAGCGGGTGTGAGAAAGCACACCTGGGTTAGTGGTGGCGCGTGTGCGGGAGGGCACATCGGAGCGCGTGAGTGGGTGGATGCAAGAGTACACGCCCATGGTGAGTGTTACGGAGGACGTAACGGAGGAGAGGTGTGGAACGAGGTGTGCGAACGGCGAGTGTGCGCGAGAGGTGTGGTGTGTAACAGGGAGTGCGGTGGTAGAATGGACGGAGTGTGTGGAATGTACGGGTGGCGTTGCAACGCCGGGTTTGGTGAGTGTGAAACGGGTCGCGTATGCGAGTGAAGCATCGACGTTGACCGGGGTAGCGGTTAGGGCGACGGTTAGCTGATGCGAGCACTCGGTGCGTGGCGCGCTTTGTTGGATATGAAGCTTCGTGCGGATCGCGCTTTGTTCGATGCAAAGCTTCGCGCGGATTGCGCTTTGTTGGATGTGCAGCTCGGCGCGGATCGGTGTTGCGTCGCTCCTGTTCGGGGCGTCGTGCACGGTTCGGGCCGGGCCTTGCACTGAATGGTCGGAGCCGCGTCAGGGCGGTGATCGGCGCGATTCCGGGGGAGGGGAGCTGGGTCGGACATCGCCCCCTG
This sequence comes from Myxine glutinosa, assembly GCF_964187855.1. Taxonomy (NCBI): domain Eukaryota; kingdom Metazoa; phylum Chordata; class Myxini; order Myxiniformes; family Myxinidae; genus Myxine; species Myxine glutinosa. Next base: position 415,138,958 of record NC_136261.1, read on the forward strand.
GCGGGGACGGGGTTCGGACCGGGCGAGCCTCGGTCATCGGGCCGAAGACCGCAAGGTGCCGCGCCGAGATGGTGCGTGGAATCTCGGCCCGAGCATGCCTCCTCCCCCCAGAATCGTGAATGCCGGATGGACCCAACCTGCAGGCAACGAACCACCCGCATTCATTGCTCGACTTGGCGAAGCCAAGTTCTGAGCATGTAAAGACGCACCGAGGCTCAAGTTTAATGGACATTTGGTAAGGATAGGGAATTAGTGGATGAAAAAAAATTGATAGTGGAAGATACCCGATGTGGACGGATGGCAAATCCACCATCCCTCACATTCGGGGGCAAAGGAGCACGTTTTTTTTTTTTTTCTTTTTTTTTTTTGTATACAAGATCGAGGCTCGTGAAAGAGCGAACATTAATCACACAGAAAGACAAACAGACACATAAAACAAATAACATCGGGAGCGGTAGACAAGATGGGGAGAGAGGGGGAAGGACACAAACACAACATTTGAGAGCAGGGACCGAGAGACATGGAGACATCGAGAGATCTGTGGGAGGGAGAGGGCTTTGGGGGGGAGGCATGTGAAGGGGGGGGGAGGCATGTGAAGGGGGGGGGGGGGGTGGGAGAGGTATAAACATATGGACACTGCCAGGATTTCCAGGAAAGAAGTTGGAATTTCAAACAAGGTGGATCTGGGGTGAATTAGTGGGGGTAGAAAAGATCAAGGTTATGGATGGGGGAAGATAAGAGATGGTGGTGAACAGCTGTTTTAAAGACCTGGAGGGAGGAGAGGGATTGAAGGGAGTGTGGTAGTTTGTTCCACAGGCGGGAGAAAAGAGGAATGAAAGAGTGAAGGTGAGCAGAGAGCCGAGATTTCGGCAGTTTAACCATCAGAGGGTTGCTGGCAGATCTTGTGCGACCTGTAGGAATATTTGGGGGACAGAGCACAGAGAGAGCTGGGGGAGCAAGGCCGGAGAGGAGTCGGTAGAAGACAGAAAGGCCACCTACCTGCCTGCGGTGAGTGAGTGAAAGGCCCTCAGAGATAGCTTCATCGCGGGAGATTCCAATGATTTTGAAAGCTTTGGATTCAACAGCGTGAAGCCGAGCCAGGTGTGAGGCAGGAGCACCAGCCCATAGGGGAGAACAGTATTCCATTGAGCTGCGGATGAAAGCCTTGTATGTGGTGAGGAGCTCAGGTGTGCCGAGGAAGGACTTCGCACGACGGAGGATGCCCAGTCGGCGACTGGCTTTGGAGGCCAGCTTGGAAATGTGGTTTTCCCAAGAAAGATCATGGCAGATAGTGAGACCCAAAAGCTTGAGTGACAGAACTTCTTGGAGAGGATTGTTGAGAAAGTAGATGGGAGGGTTGTCCAGTCGATCTTTTCGGAGAGACATAGTAAGAGAGTGAGATTTGTCAGGATTGAAAGACATGTTCCACTTGTTTGACCAGTCTGTGATTTTGTCCAGGTCTTCAGAGAGTGAGGAGGCTGCAGACTGCCGTTCTGAGGGAAGAGGAATGGAGCGGCAGAGAGTGGAGTCATCAGCAAAGAGATAGAGAGGTTTTTCCAGAGAGTCGGAGAGATCATTGATAAAGACCAGAAAAAGCACAGGGCCCAGCACACTGCCTCAAGGAACTCCAGCCTGGACAGGAAGGGGAGATGAGAGAAATCCATTCAGGGCCACACATTATGGGGTTTGGGTTTTATGGCAGTGTAAGCTCGCCAAAGGAAGGGTTAGTATAAAGTGTGTAGGGATCTAGAGAAGATTGACCATAGGTAACGGTAGAGGTAAGTAGCGACTTTGGACAGGTAGTGGGGACATAGAGAGGGTAGTTGGATTATAACACGAGGGAGCGCAATAGTTTAAAGGGGCGACTGGGAAGCGCAAGTTTCAGAGGGGAGTAGTTAGATCAGATGATGCCGTGTGTTTGAGAATTGAAAGTGTATGAAGCAGCGTATGAGGAATAATTGTGATTGTGAGTTGTATTGAGCGTGGAGGTGTATGTAGCAGTGTATGAGTGAGTGAGTGGTTGTGTGTTGTGTTGAACAAATGGTCCTGGAGGAAGGAGGGTGCAGGAAGCACCAGGTGTGATTGCACAGGTGTGCAAATGAACAGGTGTATGGAGCATGGTTGTGTGGAATAAATGGCATGGAATATATGGAGGATGGAATGGATGGTGTGGAGTGAGTATGGTGGAAACTGTGGAGTGGAGTGGATGGTGCGAAGGTGTGAATGGGGGAAAAGTGGACCCCTATCACGAATACCCGGGGAGGGTAGTTTAAGAGTTACGTAGAGGGAGTAGGTAAATTGTGGTTGGATATTGGCATCGGTGGTGCGGGTGGAAGAATGCTGTTTGGATGGGTGCATTGGTGTTATGGAAAAGACTGGGCGTGTGGCCTGTTAAAGGGATAGTTGATTGAGCGCTCCGCCACTGGTAGTCTGTCGGCCAGGTGAGGCCGCAGGTGGGCTCTGGGAGCCGTTAGAGTTCAGCGGGGCCTGAGGATCCAGGAGAAGGACCCGGGTAGCCCAATGCCAGAGAGGGCATCAGAGGGGTGAGAGAGCCAGGAGGGGCCTTCCCTGATTTAGGGTAGGGTGAGGAGCTAGGTAAGCTCGGGTGGCAACTTCAGTGGTGGAGGTGCACAGGTAAGTAGACCTGTTAGGGGAGCCACACGACCCAGTCTGGAAATTGTGCAAAGGCACAAGGAGTTGAATCGGGGGAGAGACCCCAAATTGATGAAGCACCACAGTTTGGTCAATGGTAATTGGTTTTTAGAACCGCATAGAGTAAGATGGCCAATGGATTGGCAGGGAAAGACCCCGGGTAGTGTAAAGTGTATTAATGTCATTTAGAAGGTAGATAGGATTGGAATCTCCTCGCACCATTTACATCCACTCACCTGAGGTGACAGAACTCCACACCATGCCATGGTTTGTTGGTTTTATTATTTTAGTGCAAATGTTTTGGATTGTGGGACGCATCATGACATGGGTGTTACATTGTGCTTTGTTGTTCCATCTCTTCCTACTTATGAGGAATTGATGAGGAATTTGGGTGATGGCAAATTTGGTTAGTGGGATTGTTTTGACGAATTTGGTATTCGGAAATATGGGGAAGACAAGACAGTAGTGACGGATTTGTAATGTGTAAATTGTTGTAAATATGGGGTAAGGGCAAGGGTAGAGTAGGTAACAAGGGGGGGGATGGGGGGTGACGTACGGTAGGGACGAGCTTTTCTCCGCTCAGTCTCCAGACGCACCTCATCTTGCATTGCCTTTATTAATGTGTACCCTTGCGCCCTTACCCCTCACTCACCTGTCTTCTGTTCCCCTGTCTCCCACCCGAGGACTGTGCTCTCTGGGCACTGAGAGGAGCGTGCGGGGGGCCGTGTCTGTGAGCCCGAAACTCCCGCATCCAGCATTCTTGCATTGATGCACCACCTATGGACCGCCGTTCTGCGGCCAAGCACCACTTTATGGACCCCACGTTTTGGGGCCTGGCACCTCTGCTGGGGACCGGCCATGGTGGCCAGGAAATCTCACTTGCGGCCCAGGGTAAAGGTGGCACTTATGCCAAAAAGGCGGACCACCCTTAGTTGGCCCCTGTGGCCCTAAATAAAAAGTGGACGCGTTGGTGCCCTTTTATTTCCAAATAGGCCGTAAGTAGAGAAAACATCAGGAAGAACATCGGCCCAGCAGAGAAGAGGAAGACCACCACCAGTTGTTGTTGTTTTTTTTTGTGTTATTATTATGAACTGGTGACTGTTGCACCGAATGGTGCTTTTGGTGCTTTTGGTGATTGGTGCTTTGGTGTATTGGTGCTGGTGCATCGACGCAATGCATGCTGTCTCCTCCCCTCCCAACAGGAATTTCTTTTTGTTTCCCTGAAAGAAAAATCACAGGTCCTGGGTTGCGTTTTGTAAATAGTCAAAATAATGTTACTGTAAATAATGCTCCCCCACCGTTCATGTTTAGTTTGAAAATAATTCTGCAATTCAGTTAGCTGTGGGTGTGAAACTGTTAGATAGGGTGCAATGCAGCAGGGGGACATACTTATTTGTGTTTTAAAATTGTCGCACTCAGGGTCAGGTTAATTGTAGAGGGAATTACACCTACGTGCCACACTAAGCTAAATTTTTATAGGCCTGGGACGTGCCTGTAGGAAGGAGGGTACAGTGTAACGGATTTGAGAATCCTGCAATTGTTGTAAAGATCACCCTTTGTAAATGTCATGATCATTATAAATACCTCCATAATTGTAAAGGTCAAAGGTCGTCCCCTTAATTAATTCATCGCATACTCCTAGCCAATCTTAAGCCCTTCTAAGTAGTTATCTCTTTATTCTATGTGAGTTTAAGGCTCTGTTGGCCATTAATTGACACTCCATTGCACCGAATCAAATAAGAATAGCTCCCCTTCAATAATTACATTTCCCAGCCAAACTCTCCCCCTCTGGGTAAAGCAGCTTCACAAGCGTGGGGTGCGCGCCCTCTCATTTCGCTGCAAATAGTGAATATGTGCTCCGTGCTCTGTTTGAACAGGAGGGGCCGGGTCGCCGGGAAGAGGCAAGCCCAGGTCGCGCCACGAGGGGTGGGGCTGTTCAGCCCCATGCCCAAATAAGGGAACAAGCCCATAGCTCGCCATGAGGGGCGCGCCGTTCGGCGCCATGTCCAAATAAGGAGACATGCCCGTGGCATTGCCATATAAGGTCACGAAACAGAGCATGGGGGGAGGGCGGTACCGAAACCGACGAGGGGGTGTCACACCCGCGCTTGGGTTATGAGAGAGGCGTAACGCATAAGAGAGAGATGAGCAAGCGAGGACGGACTGAAAGAGATTCTGTGGGGAGGTGAGCTTGCGGTTCTGCTGGGAGAGACGCTGTTTTACAACAGCCCAGTAGCGTTAAGCCCTGACGTGCTGTTTTTGGAGCAACCTTGCTGTGGGAACCAGTTTGCGGTGGCATCGCTGGCCGTCGTTTCCAGCCCGACGTCCCGTGCGGGATCAAGCTCCAGCTGAACCTTCCTCTTCTTCCAGCCATTCGTGCCATTCATCCCTCCAGCCAATCCTATCATCATTCCCCGCGTGAGTCTGCTTGTCGTCCGTCTTTTGTGTCTTGTCCCTGGGTATAAGTAAGACTGAATAGATAAGTTAATATTGCACTGTGTCTGCTTTTCCTTCTGTCTTTATTTTCGTATCTTTCCTTCTGCCTTGGTTATTTTGGTCTTGTAAATAATTAGTAATAAATCCCTGTTCTTCCTACTTTGTCTTCTTCTTCACAATCGGTCACTTTAGAGGTTTCCAGATTGAGTGTACGTGGCACGATTCGGCCAACACATATGAATCGGGTTTAGCCCCTTTGATAAAGGGGGGGGGGGGGTGTTTCCTTGTGTGTCGGGAGGCGCTGGTATTTAGGTCATAGGACGGTTGGGCCTAATACCCTACCAAGCGCTGACCGGCCATGACGTCATACCCCCAGGACCACGTCAGTCATAGACGAGGGGATTAATCCCCCCTCGATAAGGGGGAAAGAGGCCGACGTTGGGTTCCATAACAATATATATATATAAATATATATATATATATATATATATATATATATATATATATATGTATATATGTATATATATACAGACTTGGCATTTAATATGGAATATTTTTTTTGTGGGGGTGAACTTACTTTTCAAGATGACTTAGAACCAAAAGTTCATTGGAATTATGTTGAAATTATTCTAGATTTTGTTAATGTGACCTTTAAAAGAAACAAAAACCACATTTGACATTTCGAAACAAATAAATTGATCCTTGAAAGTGATGTTAACTGATATCGAACTCAATTCATGGACAGTACTGTGTTAAACTTCTGTACGTTTTCCAGAAGTATCTCTTTATTTTGCACATTAGCCAAAAATTTTTTTAACAAAAACAAAAGTTAAATTACGCCTGGGATTACCGACAGTAAAATTACAGTTCAGTACTTCATGTAACCCCCACGAGCATTCAGGAGAGCACGTACACGTTGAGGCATGCTGTTCACGAGATTTGCCAAGGTTTGGACAGGAATCGCTTGCCATGCAGTGACAATAGCCTGCTGCAATTCACGCACAGTGGCAGGCTGCTGTTCCAAGTGGTTGATTTGATGCGTTAATTCTGCCCACAGGTTCTCTATCGGATTCATAGCCGGGGACATGGCAAGCCACTCTATATGCTCTACACCACGGTCAGCAAGAAAGTGTTGGATCATGCGAGCACGATGAGGCTGTGCATTGTCATCTTGGAAGACAAAGTTTCCTCGAAAGGCTGCACGAGCAAATGGAAGCAATGTTTCTTCCAGAATGGCCCTGTACTTGAACTGGTTCAGGTTTCCATTCAGAACAACAAGGTCAGTTTTGCCCCCTGCATGAACAGCAGCCCAAACGGTCACCCCACCACCTCCAGCTTGGACTCTTGGCACTATACAATCTTTGTTGTAGGCTTCATGCACTTGTCTGCGCACTCGGACGCAGCCATCTTGATGATAGACCAGAAATCTAGACTCGTCACTGAAGATCACATGATTCCAGTGTCCTGGCTGCCATTGACGGTGCTCTCTGGCCCACTACAATCGGCGCTGGCAGTGTTGTCTGGTCAGGCGTGGCTTTCTCAGGGGATGCCTGGCACGATAGCCTGCTTAAACCAGTCGTTGGTTGACTAGCCTTCTGGATACAGGCACATTTGTCAGTTGCTGCCACTCAGCCCTAAGCCGATTAGCTGACTTGGTACGGCCATTGCAGACTAACCGGTGCAGCTGGTGATCATCCCTCCTTGTGGTTCTGCGGTGACGTCCTGGCCTCGGTATTGGAGTAGGGACACCCCTCTGAGCATTTCGTTTCAGGATCTTTGACACCTGACCTTGAGTGATGCCATACTGCCGAGCAATAGCACGCTCTTTCATGCTGTAATTTCGTAAAGCCACCACTCCATGACAAACAGCATTGTCCAGTTGACGGACCATCTCCAGAGGAAGTGGCAATAACTTTTGGAGACGTGCAGCAGTTGTTTTCCACTAATACAGAACGCAACAACCCTTGTATACCCGACTGTGAAGCCAATCGTCAAATGCACCTGTCCGTACATTTTGCCACGCCACCTGTGATATAATCCTGTTGTTGACTTCTTGCTGCGACAGACAATCAGTGACATGGTTCTTTTAACAAATAAATCACCAAAGTGTAAAAGAAACTCACCAGATTGATATACCGAGTTGAGAAAGTAAACCCAAGTCAAGAAAAAAAAAATATTCCATATTAAATGCCAAGTCTGTATATGTATATATATATATATATATATATATATATATATATATATATATATATATATATATATATATATATATATATTGTTGCGGTTTTCAGAACCCTTCACTAGTAAATTTTTGTAAATGTTCCCTTATAAATAATCCCCTGTAAATATTCCCATTTTTGGTGTAAAAGGTCAAAGGTCGCACCCTAGTTAGGCCACGAGCAACACATAGCAAACCATAGGCCTCTTCTTTAGTTATTTCATTAGTATGGGTTTCAGGTAAGGATCTGTTTCCAATAGTTGAATCTGCGTTGTATTAATCAAATAACCTAGGCCCCTTCAATTATCCCCAATCTCTCTCTCTCCAAAGTGCCAGTAGCCGTATTGCCGTCGTCACTGCCTTTTGGTTTGTTCCTGCCCACCGCCATTACACACGCAGTCAGAGTGGAAGAAAAAGGGAGGAGCGGCCAGGAACATAGGCGTGGCCCCATCAACGCGTCACGAGGGGAGGTACCAATGAACCCTCGTGACCAATCCGGGCCGAGGCGTGTTCACTGGTAGGCGGAGCAAAGTGGATGCAGCTTGATACGCGAGGCTTGTGATAAAAGCGCGAGCATGAAGCCCTTTCACGCAAATGCGGGGGAGAGAGCAGATGATCAAGAGAGGAGAGAAGATCGGCAGATGATCGGCAAACTTGAGCGAACAGCACAGAGGCGGCGAACGATAAGAACCTTGTGTGGAGGATCGCTTGGGACGATCGTGTGATATGAACTGCCGTGATTTTGAGAGCATTCGGCACGCTATACGTACGGAGATCCCCCGCCCCTCGCATTTGTAAGGTCCGGTCGCGCGCCAACAACACCAGCTGCCTGCCATTCTTCGCGGCGGACCCGGAGCCTGGAACCATCTGCTTGGACCCTTCTCTTCCTTCCCACCACCACCACCCCATTCGTGTAAGTGTGTTTGTATTGTCATGGGCGTGTTATACAAGAGTGTATAAGCTTGCCCTATGTCCTTTTTTTCATCTTCTTGTAAATTCCCTTCTTTCGTTTCCTCTTTTAGATAGTTAATAAATCATATTTGTTCTTCCTTCACCCTTCTCATTCTTTGGCTTCCTCTCGTCCGATTGTCTTTGTCTTTTCCCCATTGAGTACATGTGGCACGTTTTGGCCAACCGCTTTAAATCTGGTTTAGTCCTTTTGTTAGCGGCTCGGATCGTGGATTGCTAAACTGCTCGGCAATTACCATCACATCTGCGGTTCGAGCAGGGACTCATCTCCCTGCTTTGCGGAGAGATTGGTGAAGGTATTTGGGAAACCATTGACCAATCACCCTGGCCAATCTCATCCCGCAAAGGAGCGGGATAGTTCCAGGACCGGAGACGGCCAGCTTAACAAGACAAGGGGATTAACCCCCCCTTGCTAACGGGAGTGCCGTACTTCAAGATCCGCAACAATTGGTGTCGGAGAGTGGGATTGGACCCGAACCAAATTTTAATCCATCTTAAAAATTTGGTCAAAATTACGGGCGGCCGAAATTTAGTATTTATCAACCAAATTTATATCATGCCATGGATGGTCAAGGCGATTGTATGCCGGTGGGGGAGATAGAAGAGGGGTTAGAGTCAACCCAGGACCCCAGGGAGGCAGTGGGAGTAATGGAAGAGGGGGTTGAAGAAGGTGTAACAGTGGGGGTTGCAGGCGCACAAGATTGCGGCACCTCACACGTGGTCACGGCAGCACAGAATGGCGGCGCCGCGCACAAGGCCGCGGCAGCCGAGCCCGCGATACCAGGGGACTTGCAATCATTTATGGCTGAAATGTTGGCATGGATGGTAAGGAGGAATCAAAAACTGGATGCAATGGGGGAGCGATTAGGAAGCAAATTGGAGGGACTCGGAAGCAAATTGGAGGGCATAAATGGCCAAGCCCGATAAATTAATGAGGGGCTAGCGAGGGACAAAGCCCGGTATGAAGCAAGGGAGTGTGGAAGGGAGGTTAACTGCAGGTTGGGCGGGAGAGGCGCATTTGTGCACGACGAGGTAGCGCGACTCAAGGAGCGCGGGAGAAGCGGGTTGGAGCAAGACGCGGGTAACTGGACGGGTATAGAGATCGCGAACCGGGGTATGGGAAAGCCGGCGACCGCCGAAGTAGAAAAGGAAATTTTATTAGAGGCAGCGGTCGTCGAGGGAAAAGACATTGAAATTAAAGAAAAAAGAAATCTAACTGAACAAATAGTAGTGGAAATTGGAATTGGAGAGACCGCAGATGTAGAAAAGCACTCGTGGCAGGGAGAAATGGATAATGTGCAAAGTCCGTGCCCGCATCATGATGCCGTGCTTGTTAATCCTTATAAAGATTTGCAGGTGCGGTTGGAGCGAGGAAGAAGAAGTGCCCAGGTGAGTCGGGCTGTGTATGGGGCGAAGAGATTTTTCAGGAAAGTGTTTGGTGCAAAAAGAATTTTTGCGCCCTTGGGATGCAAGTGTAACCCGGGTGCTCGTAAAAGGTCCGTGGTGTGCTGTGTGAATAGCAATGGTGCGCGTGTGAGAAAAAGGTGTGTGAAGGTGAACGGCACACGTGTACGAATGGCGTTGGAGCGTGAGTGTGTTACCAAGAGCGAGGGAGAGTGCACGACAGAGTATGGAAGTGAAACCTCGTGTGAGCGAGAATGCACGTCGGAGTGTATGTGTGATGAGAGTGACACGGAGAGTGAGATGGATGGAGAGAGTGTGCGAGAACGCACACCTGAGTTGGTTGTGGCGTGTGTGTGGGAGGGCACATCGGAGCGCGTGAGTGGGTATGTGCAGAGGTGCACACCCGGGAGCGTTACGGAGGACGTAACGGAGGAGAGGTGTGGAACGGAGTGTGTGATGATAGAGTGTGCGAGGAGAATGGATGCATGAGTGGAATGTGTGGGTTGTACGAAAGGCGTTGGCGCGCAAGAATTTGTGAGTATGGGGAGAGTCTCGTGTGGATGTGAGCATGCGAGTAAGGCATCGACGTTAACCGTGTTAGCGTCTAGCCCAGGGTTGGGGAACCTTTTTCCTGTCAAGGGCCATTTCGATTTTTAGAACATCCTTCGAGGGCCATGCTAAATTATTGAATACATATATCGGACTCACCTAATGCGGTGGCTGGAACTGTTTCTCTTTGGCGAGGCGTTTGGTGTCAGGTGGTAGTGATGTTGATGCTACTCACAGCTGGTTTTGCAGGTTTGGGTCAGTCAGTCTTGAGCGGAACCGAGTCTTTGCAAGAGTCAGTTTTGAAAAGAACTGCTCACAGCTGTAGGTCGTCCCAAACAGTGATGCAAACTTCAGTGCATGTCTCCTCAGAATGGGAAAATCCTCAGCACATACATACAGTTTGTAGAACTCGAGCAAAGGGAGGTTGTTGTACCTAGCTTTGAGCTCGTCATTGCTTTGCAGCTCAATGATTTCGTGTTGTAGGTTGTCAGGCACATCAGCTGGTTCCACATTAAACGGCGTGGCAAATATGTTCAGTTCCCTTTGTTTACTTTTCATGTCCTGGAACCTCTCTCCAAATGCCTAGAGGAGTTTTGCACACTCAGCAGCATATTCAGATGTCACAGCAGGCTTTTGTTCTTGCAGAGTGGGAAAGTGGATAGTGTTTCCCCTTTCCAGTTGCACTTGCCACAGCTTTAGTTTAGCTTCAAATGATTTCACATGTGATTGCAGAGAGCTGAGAAGCTGGTTGGGACCTTGGAGCTTGACGTTCAGCTCTGACAGGTACTTGGTAATGTCCACCACGAAGCCCAAATCACACAGCCACTTGCTATCACCGAGTTCCATGACAGGTTTCCCCTTCATCTCCATGAACTGTTTCACTTCTTCTCTCAGTGAGTAAAACCGTGTGAGCATATTTCCACGACTCAGCCACCGCACCTCACAGTGGTAAACCAGATCTCCGTACTCTGACTCTAGTTCACTCAGTAGCTCCTTGAACTGGCGGCTGTTCAGCGCTCTGCTTTTGATGATGTTTATGGTGGAAACAACAGTTGTCATCACATTGTTAAGCTTCAGGGACTGTGCACACAAATTCTCTTGGTGTATGATACAGTGGCATACAACTAACTCACTTGGATCGAGACTGAGACGACTCATTTCTTTTTTGAACAATGCAGTCAATCCCTTTTGCGCAGCAACCATGGCTGGGGCTCCATCCGTGGCCAGGCCACTTAACTTGTCAAACTGCAGTTCGAATTTGTTCATAGCCAAAACAACTTGCTCAAACAAATCCTCACCTTTGGTGGTGCCATGCATGGCTTGCAAAGACAGCAACCCCTCCCTCGTATCAAACTCAGCTGTAATCCCCCGCACAAAAATGGCTAGTTGGGCGGTGTTTGTTATGTCCGTTGTCTCATCGCAGGCCAGAGAGAAAAACTGGAAATCTCTTGCGGTGTCCTTCAGTGTTTTCTCAATATCTTGTGCCATGTCAGTAATCCGATCTGAGACAGTTCTTCGAGACAAACTGACACTTTGGAACAATTTTACTTTGTCCGGAGCGAGCAGCTCCGCAGCGGCAACAAGGCACTCCTTCACAAATTCTCCTTCTGAATGCGGCATCAGCTTCTTAGCGATTAGCTCACTCACCACAAAACTAGCATGCGTAGTGTTGTCTCGGTCAGATTGTGGTCTTATGAAGACTGCTTGTTGAGCACCAAAACTCCGCCGAAGAACGTTAACTTTATCCAAGTGCATTTGTCCTTTCAACTCGTCCAGTTTAGCATGTTTCGAGCTGTAATGACGCTCGAGGTTGGCCTTTCTCATCACCGAGAGCGCTTCCTGACAAACTAGGCATACTGGCTTGCCTTTTACTTCCACAAAGAAATAATCGTTTGCCCATTTCTCTTGGAAAGTGTGACATTCCGCATCTACCTTTCTTTTCTTGTTAGTCGCCATGTTTGCATATACTGAATGAAATGATGACATGAGATCACGCGATCACTTGACTGTCCGGAAGGTCGCATATCGCAGTTACGACTGTCCAGAAGGTCGCATATCGCAGTTACGATTAATCGCAAATTAGTTTTAATTTGATAGCAATTATTCTGTTAGCGCCAACATATTTTGCCAACGTCAAATAAATGAATAAGTTCTCAAATGTGCCGTCCGAGGCAGCGTCTGCTCGCCACGCTCGGCATTCGTTGACTGTTACAACACGTGAAAGCTCACTCCTCTCTGATTGGTTGAATCGTTTTTGGCCATAACTTGGTTACCCTTTGTCCGATTAATTTAAAACCTTGAAAAGGAGAGACTACTGGAATTATAGATAGATGAATTGCCTCGCGGGCCAGATCAAACGGTCTCGCGGGCCGGATCAAACGGTCTCGCGGGCCGTATATGGCCCGGAGGCCGGAGGTTCCCCACCCCAGCTCTAGCCCGACATACACCCGATGCGAGCCCTCGGTCCGTGCCGGGTGGTGTGGGTTGTGGGAGCCGGCGGGGATCGGTGTCACGTCGCTCCTGTTCGGAGCGTCGTGCACGATTCGGGCTGGGCCCCGCCCTGCACGGTCGAGTCCGCACTTTGCCAGGCAAAGCGGGTGGCCCGGTTCGAGAGGAAGGAGGAGGGGTCGGAACGGCGCCCTTGTGGTGGCGGCGTTCCACCCGGGCAAGGCTGGGCCATCGCGCATGGGAGTGAAAGGCCCCACGTAGGGATGGTGCCTTGAGCCTTGGCCCAAGCAAACCTCCTCCCCTGAACCGAATGCCGGACAGACCCAACCCGCAGTAGACCAAACCACCCATATGCATTGCGTGGCTTTGCGAAGCTGAGCTTTGAAAATGCATGGACGTACCGAGGAGGCTCAGATATAGCAGACTATGATGATGATAGTGTAATTGTTTGGAATTGGTAGGGAATTGGCTTGAAATTACTAGTGATTCGAAATTGGGAATAGTGATGATTGGAAATTGATACCCTGTGTCGGGGGGTGGTATCTCTACCATCCCTCACACGATGGGGGCAAAGGAGCAATAGGATTTATGGGGTATGGCTGTGAGAACTAGCCCGGGAGGGTTAGGTTATTGTTAGGATTTAAAGATGACCATAGGTAACTGTAGAGTTAAGTAGCGACATGTACCTGTAGAGGGGACTTAGAATAGCGTAGATGGATGTTATCGACGAGGGAGCGCTTAGTATAAGGGAAGACGGGGAGCGCGAGTTTCAGAAGGGAGTAGTTAGATCAGATGATGCAGTTTGTGTGCAGGAAGTGATTGAGCAGAGTATTGTGAAAGGTGTGATTGTGCGTTGTATTGAATGAATGCGCCTGGAGGGAAGGAGGGTGCAAGTGCCACCAGGTGTGCAGGTGCCACCAGGTGTGCAAGTGACACCATGTGTGTGGGCACATGTGTGCAATTGCCACCAGGTGTGTACGTGAAGTACGGAGGTATGGGGAATGGTTATAGGGAATGAATGGAGCATGGAGAATGGTTGTGTGGAATAGATGGTATGGAATACATGGAGTATGGAATGGATGGTGTGGAGTGAGTAGTGTGGAATAAGTGGAGTGGAGTGGTTGGTGCGAAATGAGTGGATGGGGAAGATGGACCCCTTCACGAGTACCCGGGGAGGGTAGTTTAAAAGTAGGTAGAGGGAGTAGGTAAATTGTGGTTGGATATTGGCATCTGTGGTGCGAGTAGTTGCACGGAAGTGTTGTGTTGGGTGCATTAGTGGAGTCAATTGGCTGGGCGTGTGGCCTGTTAGTAAGTGTGATTGGTTGAGCACTCCGCCACTGTTAGTATGTCGGCCAGGCGAGGCCGCAGGTAGGCTTTGGGAGCCAGTAGAGTTGTTCAATGGGGCCTGAGGATCCGGAGGACAGACCCGGGTAGCCGGATGCCAGAGAGGGTGGTAGGGGGTGAGAGCACCAGAGGGCCTTCCCCAGATAGGTTAGGGTAAGGAGCAGGTAAGCTCGGGAGACAACTGCAGTGGTGGAGGTGTGCAGGTGAGCGGACCTGCTGGGAGCGCCACACGACCTAGCCCAGAAATTGTGCGAGGGCACAGGGAGTACAATCGGGGGAGTGAGACCCCAAATTGGTGAGCACCACAGTTTGGTCAATGGGACTTCGGTTCTTAGAACCACATAGTGTAAGATGGCCAATGGTTTGGCAGGGAAAGACCCTGGGTAGAGTAAGTGTGTTAAAGTAATTTGGAGTATAGTTACGATTGGAATCTCTTTACACCATCTACATCAACTCACCAAGGTGACAAGACTCCACACCATGTGATTTTTTTTGCAAGTGTCTGGTACGTAATACGCATCATGACGTGGTGGTGACATTGTGCTTGTTATTCCATCTCTTCCTCCTCAGGAGGGATTGGTGATAAATTGATTGATGGCAAATTTGGTTGGAGGGATTGTTGATGAATTTGGAATTAGGGGAGATATGGGGAAGACAAGACGTAGCGACGAATTTGTAAATTGTGTAAATATGGGGTAAGGGCAAGGGTAGATTAGGTGACAGGTGGGGGGACGTACGGTCGGGACGAGCCTTCTCGGCTCGCTCTCCTGCGCACCTCACCTCTGCATTACCTTGTGATGATGTGTACCCTTGCACCCTTGCACCCCGCTAACCCTGCTTTGTCGTCCTTCCCCACTCATGGACCGTGGTCTTTGTGTGCTGAGGGGAAAGTGTGTAGGTGCTCGCAGTTGTGTGCCCGCACCCTCGCTGCTGCCTGCCTGGACAGGTACAACAATTATGGACTGCACGTTGTTGTCGCTGAGCACCACCATATGGACCACAGGTCTGTGGCCGAGCACCACATTTATGGACCCCACGTATTGGGGCCTGGCATCGCTGCTGGGAATCTTGCTTGCGGACCACGGTCACGGTGGCACCTAAGCCATGCAGGTGGACCACCTTAGTTGGCCCCTGCTGGCCATAATTAAAAAGCGTACGCATTTTGTGCCTTCTTTTTATTACCAAATAGGCAGCAAGCAAGAAGTCGCACAGAAACATCGGCAAAGAAGAGAAGACGTCATCGGCTGAGCATCGTTGCTTATTATTTGAAATGTGATGACTGTGCACTGGATGGTGCTGACTGTGCATTTTGGTGCTTTGGTGCTTTTGGTGCTTATTGGTGCTGGTGGTATTGGTGCAGTGCAGTGTATGCCTTTCCTCTTCTCAAAACATCTTCTTTTGTTTCCCAAAAGACAGGTCCTGTGTTCGCGTTGTAAATACCAACTAGTGTCTTTGTAAATAATGCTCCCCACTGTCCATGTGTAGTTTGAAGACAACTCTGTGATTCCGTCATCCTGTGGGCATGAATCTGTTAGATAGAATGCAACGCAGCAGGCGGGACATATATAGTTGTTTTAAAAATGTCGCACTCAGGGTGAAGTTAATAGTACAGGGTTACCACACCTGAGTGTCACATGAAGTTAGAGTTATTTCGGGCCGGGACGGCCCTGGAGGTAATGAGGGTGCCGTGTTGTGGTTTTGAGAACCCTTCACTTGTAAATTTTTGTAAATGTTCCCTTATAAATAATCCCCTGTAAATATTCCCATTTTTGGTGTAAAAGGTCAAAGGTCACACCCTAGTTAGGCCACGAGCAACATGTAGCAAACCATAGGCTTCTTCTTTAGTTATTTCATTAGTATGTGTTTCAGGTAAGGATCTGTTTCCAATAGTTGAATCTGCGTTGTATTAATCAAATAACCTAGGCCCCTTCAATTATCCCCAATCTCTCTCTCTCTCTCCAAAATGCCAGTAGCCGTATTGCCGTCGTCACTGCCTTTTGGTTTGTTCCTGCCCACCGCCATTATGCACGCGGTCAGTGTGGGAGAAAAGGGGAGGAGCGGCCAGGAACATAGGCGTGGCCCCATCAACGCGTCACGAGGGGAGGTACCAATGAACCCTCGTGACCAATCCGGGCCGAGGCGTGTTCACCGGTAGGCGGAGCAAAGCGGGTGCGGCTTGATATGCGAGGCTTGTGATAAAAGCGCGAGCACGAAGCCCTTTCATGCAGATGCGGGGGAGATCGGCAGATGCGGGGGAGAGAGCAGATGATCAAGGGAGGAGAGAAGATCGGGAGATGATCCGACAAACTTGAGCGAACAGCGCAGAGGCGGCGAACGATAAGAACCTTGCATGGAGGATCGCTTGGGACAATCGTGTGATACGAACTGCCGTGGTTTTGAGAGTGTTCGGCATGCTATACGTACGGAGATCCCCCGCCCCTCGCATTTGTAAGGTCCGGTCGCGCGCCAACGACACCAGCTGCCTGCCATTCTTCGCGGCGGACCCGGAGCCTGGAACCATCTGCTTGGACCCTTCTCTTCCTTCCCACCACCACCACCCCATTCGTGTAAGTGTGTTTGTACTGTCATGGGCGTATTATATAAGAGTGTATAAGCTTGCCATATGTCCTTTTATTTCATCGTCTTGTATATTCCCTTCTTTCGTTTCCTCTTTTAGATAGTTAATAAATCATATTTGTTCTTCCTTCACCCTTCTCATTCTTTGGCTTCCTCTCGTGCGATCGTCTTTGTCTTTTCCCCATTGAATATCGGTGGCATGATATAGGAACCGCTCAGAATCAGGTTAGTCTTTTTGCTAACGGCTCGGATCGTGGATTGCTAAACCACTCGGCAATTATCATCACATCCGCGGTTTCGAGCAGGGACTCATCTCCCTGCTTTGCGGAGAGATTGGTGAAGGTATTTGGGAAACCTTTGACCAATCACCCTGGACAATCTCATCCCGCAAAGGAGCGGGATAGTTCCAGGACCGGAGACGGCCAGCTTAACAAGACAAGGGGATTAACCCCCCTTTGCTAACAGAAGTGCCGTACTCTGAGATCCGCAACAATATATACACAGTCATGTGAAAAAGCAAGTACACCCCATGTAAAGTTTTGACTTTTTCAACATATTTCAACAAACAGCTATTTTCTCTTCATTTCAACAACATTGATAGATAAAGGTGACATAATATAAGAAATATCACGAAACATTTACATTTTGTAGTCCATTGTATAATATAAATAAACATAAATGCAAATTTCGCATGTGGAAAAAGTAAGTACACCCAGACATTTATCACTACTTCAAATATCTAAAATTAGAATCAGGTGCACTAGCTCAGGTACAAATGATTAGAACATCGTTAGAGAGGATCTTGGAGGAACCTGTCTTATTTAAACCTCAGACATTTAGTTTGATTTACTCTTTGTTGTTGAAGTGTGTGACGTCACCATGCCGAGATCAAAAGAGCTCTCTGAGGCCTTCAGAAAGAAGGTTATAGATGCCTACGAGTCTGGGAGGGGATTTAAAAAGATCTCCAAACAATTTGAAATAAATCATTCGTCTGTCCGAAAGATCATCTACAAGTGGAGAAGATTCCAAACAACTGCCAACTTGTTCAGGCTAGGCCGCCCCAGCAAGTTCAGCCCGAGAGCAGACCGCAAGATGCTGAAAGAAGTCTCTAAGAACCCCAGAATGTCATCACGGGACCCACAGGTAGCTCTTGCCACTGTTGATGTCAAAGTGCACGAGTCTACCATTTGAACGAGGCTGCACAAATTTTATCTACATGGGAGGTGTGCCAGGAGGAAACCTTTGCTGTCCAGAAAGAACATCAGGGCAAGACTATAGTTTGCCAATGAACACCTAGGCAAAGACCAGCAATTCTGGAACAATGTGCTCTGGACAGATGAGTCAAAGGTAGAGCTATTTAGCCACAGTACCAGAAGACATGTTTGGTGAAAACCAAATGCATTTGACCACAAGAACCTGATACCAACTGTAAGCGTTGTGGTGGAAATATTATGGTTGGGGCAGCTGTGCTGCATCACGGCCTGGGCAGCTCACCATCATAGAATACACGATGAATTCTTCATTGTACCAGACGGTGTTTGAGGATAATGTGAGGCCATCTGTCGGAAAGTTGAAGCTCAACCGAAGGTGGACCTTGCAACATGACAATGACCCTAAACATACCAGTAAATCCACCAAGGAATGGCTGAAAAGAAATAAATGGAGGGTTCTGGAATGGCCAAGTCAAAGCCCGGATCTAAATCCCATCGAGATATTGTGGGGGGATTTGAAACGAGCTGTGCATGCAAGAAACCCCTCAAACATCGCACAGCTGAAAGAATTCTGCGTGGAGTGGGCAAAAATTTCTCCCAATCAATGTCAGAGACTGATAGACAGTTATAAGAAACGCCTACTTGAGGTTGTTTCTGACAAAGGGGGCAATACACCCTATTCGAGCCAAGGGTGTACTTACTTTTTCCACATGCGAAATTTGCATTTATGTTTATTTCAATTATACAATAGACTACAAGATTAGGTGCTATAGCTAGTATGTCAAAAGGCCAAAAGGTTCGTAAAGATCAGGGTGGGAGAAATAGAGGTGTTTAGGGGAAATGAGGGTGAGAGGAAAATTAACATGTAAGTGAATGGAGAAATGAGGGGCGGTCCAGGAACAACATTTATTCCCTACTGGTGTTCATCCCATACATCTCAGGACAGCTTCAACATGCATCACCTCTAGATCTGGTCTGGGACAGCTATGTAATTGATTCTCTTAAAGCAACAGACAGGGCAAAACATGGGAAGGGGGTTCACAGACGTGTTGTTGAGTGTGCACCCATAACAAAAAACTGGCAGGACTTCTTGCGTGTGGATATCAATAATAGACAGAACTGTTCAGTTTCCTGTCAAAAGTACTCATCCATTCATTCGATACTGAAAACAAGGAGCTGGTAGTCACACATGGGGACCAGGTACTCTGTGTGCCACCACAACAGGACATTGACGCACTTGCACCATGCAACCATGAAGAGGCAGACAGTCGAATGTTGCTGCATGTAGCACATGCTGCAAAGCACGGACATCACCAGATACTAGTACGTACTGTTGACACCGAAGTTGTGGAGTTGGCTGTGATGGTAGCTCATACACTACCAGATAAAGATGAACTGTGGCTAGCTTTTTGAACAGGAAAGAGTTTTCGCTACTTACCAACCCACAAAATTGCAGTCTGTCTGGGTCCAGAGAAATCACGTGCGCTTCCAATGTTTAATGCCCTAACAGGGTGTGATACAGTGTCAGCCTTTGTTGGACATGCAAAGAAAACTGCATGGGCTACTTGGAACTCACTGCCAGACACACTGATGTACTTTTGCGACTGGCACGTGCTCCCAGTGGGATCTCGGAACAAAGCATGAGTGTCATTGAGAGGTTCGTCATATTCCTCTTTGATCGAACACGTAGTTGCACTGATGTTAACAAGGCTAGGAAGAAGCTGTTTGCAAAGAATAACTCTATTAAGCGAATTCCGCCAACACAGGCTGCTCGAGAGCAACATGTTAAGAGGGCTGTTTTCCACGGTGGCCATACCTGGGGCCACACACTGCTTCCACAGCCTGCACTTCCTTCTCCATGTAGCTTGGGTTGGATAAAGACTGATGATGGACCTTATCAACCACATTGGACGACACTTCCTGAAGCATCCAAGACCTGCTATGAGTTGATCTCCTGTGGCTGCAAGAAAGGATGCCGTAACCGCTGCAAGTGTAAAAGGCTGCACTTAAATGCACAGCTCTCTGCTGGGTGAAGGAGAATGTCCTAGAAACTAATATACCTAGCAGTATGTCAATTTTTACATAAGCTGAACTGTTTTAAAGCAATATACTTAGATATGCCGTCTCTTCAAAGCTGTCCATGCGCGCACGCTTTGGAAGTTAAGTAACTTTTCACAATTGTGTTTTTGTCGAAACTGTATCTTTCTTTCGGTGTGTGTAACCATTGGTGTGTCTTTAATAGTATTCTTGGTGTTGGTTTTTCATACCTGTGTACAGAATCGTCGGTTAGTTCGTGTCGCATATTCTGAGGCCTAGTGTAGTACTAGGAGGCTACCATGTTTGACCTTGGCTTGAGGCTTTGTTTCTGTCTCAGCGGTTCTTCGATTGCGCTCGCAATTACTTTAGGTCTCTATTTTTCACATTCACGTTCGGTCTCTGTCTCTGTTTTCATCTCAACTCCAAAAAAAAATTAAAAAAATTCCCTTCTCTGTTCTTATCCGTTGTTCATTCTTATTTGTTCGTTCATTCTTCGACCACGTTGTTCGTGATCACGTGTTCACGTCATTAAAAAATGTTTCAACTGTCCCCTGAAGAACAGTATTCTGTCATATACTATAACACCTTTTTCTTCTTCTTCTTCTATAAAAGGATGCTTTCCACTTGCTCACCAAATCTATTCATTCCAAAAAAAAATTCCATCTCTTACAGCTACAGTGCCTCTTTCATACATTCCCTAAACTCTCCAGAACTCCACCCATCCTTCAGTGTCCTTAAACATATTTTTGACTCAAAGGTCTCAAGAAACTCATTTTGCAATAAATGTTCGTTTCCCATTAATCGTACATTTCTCAAAATCCAATCTCACCCCTCCCCTCCAAATCTTCCCGATCACCCCTTCCCTCCAAAACTTCCCCATCACCCCTCCCCTCCAAAACTTCCCCATCACCCCTCCCCTCTAAATCTACACCCTTGCCCCTCCCCTCCAAATCATCCCCATCACCCATCTCTTTCAAATCTTCCCCCTTGCCCCTCCCCTCCAAATCTTCCCCATCACCCAACCCTTTCAGATCTCCCCCCTTGCCCCTTCCCTCCAAAACTCCCCCCCGACACCCCTCCCCTCCAAGACTCTCCCTCACTCCTCCCCTCCTAGACTCCCCTCTCACCCCTCCTCCTCAAAGAATCCTGCCCGCTTCTTCCCCCTTCCAACTTTCACCTTCATCTCCCTCAACCTTCTGCCTCACTCTTCCCCCTCCTCAAATAACACCTCACTGCTCCTCACCCATTCACCATCAAACCTTTTGTCCGCCCCATTCTTCCCTTTCTCCAAGCTATTCTGAAATCTCTGACACACCTTCAACAGCTCTCCCTACCTCTTCCTCCTCTTCAGCATCTTACCCTACCCCTCCCCCCCCCCCCGTTCTGTATCCGATGCTCCCCCTTCCTCTTCTTTAACAGTATGGACCTCAAACATCCGGGGCCTTCGCTCTAACTTGACTGATCTCTCCATACAGGTTGCTTCTGACAAACCAGACGTGATCTGCTTAACAGAAACTTTCCTCCTTCATGATGTTTCTGATTCCTTGGTATCTCTCCCAGGTTACTCCCTCCTCCGGTATGATAGACCTGAGCCTCGTTCTGGAGGGGGGGTTGCTATCTTTATAAAAAAAACTCTCTTCCTCACTCGCCCTGCACTGCCCTCTCTCCACCTCACCCCCAGGAATACCTTTGGCTACGGCTTCCCCTTCGCTCCCACCTTTTGTTCATATGTGTGTTGTACCGTCCACCAAACAGTGATGACTCTATCTACATCTCGCTGTCTGATAATATGGACCAACTTCTATCTACCCATCCCAACTCTCTCTTCCTCATATGTGGTGATTTCAATTGTCACGATGCCAGGTGGCTGGGTGTGGGTACCTCTCTCATCAGCCATGGCTCTTCAGCAAAGGACTTCTGTGACTCACTGGGACTGACACAATCTGTCAATTTCCCGACCCGGATCTCAGTCAATGGAGCATCTTCTCTTCTCGACTTGGTTTTGACTAACTTCCCTGAAAATGTCTGCTGCTCTTCTTCTGCTCCAATCGGCTCATCTGATCATGTGCTTGTTAAAGTGGACATCTCTCTGACCATTCTCAGAGAGCCTCCTCAGCATCGACGAGTCTGGCATTTCACTCAGGCCAACTGGCACGGTCTTCAAGCAGCCATCAATCATCTGGACTGGTCTCCCATCTCTACCGCCTCTGACATCAACTCATCCTGGGAATTCTTCCAAAGTAAATTGCTCTCTATCATGCACAGATTTATCCCATCTCGTCTTCAGTTGTCATACCCTTCCTCCCGTCCATGGTATACGGAATCTTGTGGTGAGGCTATTGCCCAGAAACAACTTGCTTTCGTCTCCTGGAAAGCAAATCCAACGGAAGGAAATCTCATTTCCTTTCACGAAGCCCGAAACAAGTGTGTGTCCACCCTCAGGAGAGCCAGGAAACAATATCTCTCCGTTCTCAGGACAGAACTCTCTTATCTGTCTCCCTCTTCCAAATCCTGGTGGTGTCTGGTCAAATCTGTTTCTGGTGTTTGTTCCGCCTCCATTCCCTCCCTCACCTCAAATGGCCACACAGCTGACTCCGCATGTGAAAAAGCTGAATGCCTCAACTCTGTGTTTGCCTCTAAATCTTGTGTCCCAAACCCATCCCTCGCTGTACCCACCGTACCCAGTCGTACCCAGCTGCTCCTGGACTATGTGTCCTTTCCTCCTGAAAAGGTGGAAAAGTTTCTGTGAACCCTCGACTCTGATTCTGCAACTGGACCTGACGGCATCAGCCCACGGGTCCTAAAATCCTGTTCTTCCACTCTTTCACTCCCTCTCTCTGTTCTCTTCTCCCTCGCTTTTGCTCAAGGTCATCTGCCATCTGCTTGGAAATCTGCCAACATCACCGATTTGCACAAAAAGGTGCAAAAACAGATCCCAGCAACTACAGACCAATCAGCCTTCTCCCAATTATCAGCAAATTCATGGAATCCATCATTGCTTCGGATATGAAATATTTTCTCTTCTCCAATGGCTTGATCTCTGATCATCAATTTGGTTTCCGACCTGGTCACTCTGCTCTGGACATGCTTCTGCTTTCTCAACAATGGATGGAGGTCCTCAATGCCAAACAGGAAATTAGAGCTGTCTCCCTTGACATAACACGTGCCTTCGATATGGTCTGGCACCCCGCTCTGCTCACCAAACTCTCCTCTTTTGGTATCCATGGAAATCTCCACGCATGGCTGGCGGACTTACTCTCTAGTCGTAGTCAATGTGTGGCCCTGAATTGGGTTCTCTCATCTCCTCTGCCTGTTCAGGCTGGAGTTCCCCAAGGCAGTGTTCTGCGCCCTGTGCTTTTTCTGGTCTTCATCAATGATCTCTCTGACTCTCTTGAAAATCCTCTCTATCTCTTTGCTGATGACTCTACTCTCTGTCACTCCATTCTTCATCCCTCAGATCGGCTGTCTGCAGCCTCCTCACTCTCTGCAGACCTGGACAAAATCACAGACTGGGCAAACAAGTGGAACATGTCTTTCAATCCTGACAAATCTCACACTCTTACGATGTCTCTACGAAAAGACCGACTGGACAACCCTCGCATCCACTTTCTGAATAATCCTCTCCAAGAAGTTCTGTCACTCAAGCTTTTGGGTCTCACTATCTGCCATGATCTTTCCTGGGAAAACCACATTTCAAATCTGGCCTCCAAAGCCAGTCGCCGACTGGGCATCCTCCGTCGTGCGAAGTCCTTCCTTGGCACACCTGAGCTCCTCACCACATAGAAGGCTTTCATCTGCAGCTCAATGGAATACTGCTCTCCCCTCTGGGCTGGTGCTCCTGCCTCACACCTAGCTCGTCTTCACGCTGTTGAAACCAAAGCGTTCAGAATCATTGGAATCTCCCGCGATGAAGCTAACTCCAAGGGCCTTTCACTCACTCACCGCAAGCAGGTTGGTGGTCTTTCCGTCTTTTACCGACTCCTCTCTGGCCTTGCCCCCCCAGCCCTCTCTGGGCTCTGTCCCCCAAATATTCCTACAGGTCGCACAAGATCTGCCTGCAACCCTCTTATGGTTAAACTGCCAAAATCAAGACTCTCTGCTCACCTTCACTCCTTCATTCCTCTTTTCTCCTGCCTCTGGAACAAACTCCCTCACTCTCTTCAATCCCACTCCACCCTCCAAGTCTTTAAAACAGCTGTTCACCACCATCTCTTATCTTCCCCCATCCAAAACCTTGATCTTTTCTTCCCCCGCTAATTTCACCCCAATTCCACTTTTTTGAAATACCAACTTCTGTCCTGGAAGTCCTTGGTGTCCTTGTGTTTTATACTTCTCCCACCCCTTCCCACGCCTCCTCCCCCCAAGCCCTCTCCCTCCCACACATCTCCCTGCTCTCAAATGTTGTGTTCTCAAGTGTTTGTGTGCTTCCCCTTCTCTCCCCATCTTGTCTTCCGCTCCCTCTTTTCATATATTTTGTTTGTCTGGTTGATTTGTTTGTGAAGTAAATGTCAGCTCTTTCACGAGCCTCGATTCAGTATACCAAAAAAATAAAAATAAAATATGATCCCATTTTGTGAACATGGCGGCCATTTTGAAAAATGGCGCCCATAAATATTCAGGCCAGCACCTGATTAATATTCTGGCATAAGATCATGAGCAATTGGCAGCTCTAAATTGGCTATTAGACACAAACAAAGATATCTAGTAGGCATTATCTGTATCGCTAATGCAGCATGGCGGCCATATTGGAAAATGGCCGCTCTGGCCAACATAGGTACAATTTCAAGTGCCTCCATATCTGAAATTGTTTACCATGTAATTATCTATGTCTGTGTCAATTTTGATGCTTTTATCAAAAAATGAACAATTGGTTTGCTAATCCGCTGGACTATTCTCAAAGCCTATGAATTGGTCCGTGAAGCTTACCGATAAAAATTTAGGAATGCCAGGAAGCAGAAGAATGAGACCCATGTGCAGTTTGCCAGAGAGAAGGAAACTATGTTTGATGGGTGGTGTGACTCGAAAGAGATTGGGGAAGACTTAACCGTTTACGACAATTGATTTTGGTGAAAGAATTTAAACAGTGTGTCCACATGGACATTAAAGTTCATTTGCATGAAAAAAAGTACCTGAGTTGTATGAGGCAGCAACAGTGGCAGATGACTATGCCTCGACTCAGAGGATGGGGTTTCACTAACCTAACTTCCCGCCTAGAGGTAGCCATGGGAGTTACATTAAATCAGATTTGAAGAGCAAATTTTCATGGATGCAGCCCAGAGAGGAGTATCGAGCAACATCCTGGAACTCCTAGCTGTGTCCATGTGTTTTTTTTTTAACCTCCACCACCCCCATCCCGATTCCTACGCCTGCTCCCCCCAAGCCCTCTCCCTCCCACAGACCTCCCTATGTCCCTGCTCTCAAATGTTGTACTTGTGTGCTTCCCCCTCTCTCTCCATCTTCTCTCCTGCTCCCTTTATTTTGTCTTTTGTGTCCGTTTGTTGTTTTGTCATTAATGTTAGCTCTTACACGAGCCTCGATCGTATACCAAAAAAAAAAAAAGTGGTACCTTAAATTTTAGTGAACGAAAGACTGACTGTCCAAAGCAGACATACCTTCCAGGGGGCCCGTGGCAAACCACGGGATTTTCCTCCGGGCCTACTTGTGCTTTTTGCAAGTAACCTGGGCATTTGATGTCCCAATGTTATGCCCTGAAAATGAGAAATCAGGTTTGGAGTCAGGCTACTGCAACTCTGAATGCGTTGGCCAATGCGAGAAATCGTCCTTGGAGGACAGTGAATTGTGAAGGTCCCCGTGCCAAACTTACTGCATCAGAGAACGACCTTATCCAAGAGGGTTACAAGCCTTTCATTTCCAAGCCTTTCATTTCCAAGGGGTTTGTGTCACTGGATGGGGACTTAACCAACCAGAGACCTGTTTGGGTATTGAGGGACACGGGAGCACATCAATCTTAATGCTCGAGGGCATTTTTCCATTGTCTGAAAAAACTGCAACTGGGGATAGTGTCTTCTTACAGGGGGGATTGGTGGCTTCGTTGAAGCTCCTCTTCATGTGATCCATTTAAAGTCTGAGTTGGTGTCAGGACCTGTCACCATAGGTTTACAAGCTACTCTTCATGTGGAGGGGATTTCGTTTAATATCGGGAATGATTTGGCCGGTGGTCGAATTTCAGGTAATCCGATGATGGTTGAAAAGCCCAGTATGGAAAATAACACAGCACAGTTAGAGCAGGAGATTCAGGGTATCTTTCCATCATGTGCAGTGACTCGTGCTATGGGTAGGAAGCGTTCTGAAGAGAATGAGAAGGAAGGTGATGTGAATTTGGGTTCCATAGAGATAAGGGAGGAAAGGTCTGGGAGACATGGTAGTAAAGGGAGTGACAAAGGAACCTAATGATAAGGTTTCATCTGGACCAAGGGATCAAATGGAGTGTCCGTCAGAGTCATCTGGGACCAAGGCTGAACAAATGGTGTTTGTCCAAAAGAGACTTGTTGAAGAGGAACACAGAGATTCTGAGGTCTGGAGTTTGGTAAAGCCATTACAGAGGAAGAGGTTATTAAGGTACCTGTTGGTTACTTCATGAAAGGGGAAATACGTATGAGAAAATGGAGACCACCGGAGGGACCAGCGAATGACGAGTGGAAAGTCCATTACCAAATTGTGGTGCCACAACCATACCGGAAGGAGATATTGAGTTTGGCACA
The DNA here is from genome assembly GCF_964187855.1 of Myxine glutinosa. Lineage (NCBI taxonomy): Eukaryota > Metazoa > Chordata > Myxini > Myxiniformes > Myxinidae > Myxine > Myxine glutinosa. Next base: position 415,165,525 of record NC_136261.1, read on the forward strand.
TGAGACACCTTTGGCCGGGAACCTTGGAGTGAACAAGACGTGTGAAAGGATTCTGGCACATTTTTTCTGGCCAGGATTGCGACGTGATGTGGCGGAATTCTGTAAATCTTGTCATTCTTGTCAGCTGGTGGGCAAACCTAATCAGAAAACCCCTTCAACGCCTTTTAAACCGATTCAAGCTTTTGAAGAACCATTCAGGCGAGTCATTATTGACTGTGTATGTCCTTTACCTAAAACTAAGGCTGGACATCAGTATCTGCTGACCATCATGTGTGCTTCCACTAGATTCCCAGAAGTGGTGCCTCTTAGGAAAATTACTGCGGCAGTTATTGTGAAGGCCTTGGTGAAATTTTTCACCCTGGTTGGCCTAACTAAGGTCATCAAGTCTGATCAGGGTTCCGACTTCATGTCAAAACTTTTTCAGCAAGTCGTACACCTGTTGGGAGTGAAGCAAGTGAGGTCAAGTACTTACCATCCTGAGAGCCGAGGGGCATTGGAAAGGTTTCACCAGATATTAAAGCATATGAACAGAACTTACTGCTTTGAATGTGACAAGGATTGGGACGAGGGAATACCCTTATTGCTGTTTGCTATGAGGGAGTCTGTTCAGGAGTCATTGGGATTCAGTCCTTTTGAACTTGTGTTTGGACTACAGTGGCTACAAGAGGAGTCACAGTCAACTGTGTTAGAGTATGTGACAACTGTTAGGCACAGATTGGCTAAGGCCTGTGAAGTAGCGAGAGCAAACTTGAAAGAAGCACAGGACAAAATGAAAGTGAGACATGATAAGACTTCTCAGATAAGAAATTTCAGTCCTGAGGATCGAGTGCACGTGCTGCTTCCAGTTGCAGGTCAGCCACTACAGGCTAGATATTTTGGTCCCTATGCCATCAAAAGGAGGGTCAACGAAATGGATTATGTGGTGACAATTCCAGACCGATGGAAAAAGCAGCAGCTATGTCGCTTTAACCGACTGAAGAAATATTATGAGAGGAAGCCTGTGGAAAAAAATGGGTCCCGTCTCACCTGTAGTTGGTGTGCAAGTTAATCCAGAGTTTGAAGCCAGTGTGAAGTTCGATAGCGTTGATGACCAGGCGATTGTTACGTTGATGACCAGGCGATTGATGTTGATGACCAGGCGATTGTTACCCAGATTGACGAACACTGAAGTGTTCAGGAACCTAGACCAGAAATTAGGTAATTTGGTGATGGAACAATAATGACAATTATCCAACCTAATTTCTGAGTTTGTAAATTTTCTCACGGATGTACCTGGTCGCACCGATCTGGTAAATCATTATATTGATGTGGGGGAGGCCATTCCTGTGAAACAACACCCCTACCGGATAAACCCTGTTAAGATGAAATATCTCCAGCAGGAGGTTCATCCAGATTGAATTAACCTTGAGGATTCCTGCGCGTTGTTTGGAATTTTTGTTGCTCAAGGGATTTGATCAGCCATAGTTACCTTCGCAAAAGCGGAAGGTTATGTTTTGATCGCTGTGTATTTATTTGTATGTCTGTGTGTGTGTGTGTGTGTATGTTATTCGCATAACTCAAAAAGTATTCAACCGAATTGCATGAAATTTGGTGGGATGATTGGTTATTATACGGGACACATTTGATTAGATTTTGGGAGCAATCGGGTCAAAGGTCAAGGTCAAGGTCACGAAAAGGTCAAAATCGTATTTTTACCATAGCGCGGTCAATTTTTATCCAATTGGCATGCAACTAATGCCAAAATGTTCAGAATTCAATGCCCGATCTTGTGATATACGACATGACCCAGTGAAGACATTACCCTTGTTAGCGGTTGGGGGTCAAAGGTCAGGGGGGTCACGACCTTGCAAAATGTGCGTTTTTTGTCATAACTCGGTCAATTCTTATCCGATTTGCATGAAATCAGCACCAAACTGTTCACTGTTCTGTTCCCTACACTCCCATGCCAAGTACAGAAGAGTAGCTGCGGCGAAGGTATGCGCTCTACCGAGTGCCCGTTCTAGTTTTGATTTGTAGTTGTTGGGTGTGAATATTACTTTTGGTTGTTAAAGATACTTTTTGGATGGAAAGAAAGTTTTCACCGTGTTCAAGCTTTCTTCATTGAAGGCAGGGAGAGTTACGGATCCGTCACTTCCGCCTTTGTTGTTATTATATACTTGTAGGATTTTTAGTTTCAGGTAATATTGTTGTTAAGATTTTTGTGTGAAATGGAGATGACTTTAGTAAAATGTAAAAATAAATGTTTGTGAAGGAAAAAGGAAAACACAGCAAAAAAGAAGCAGGAAGAGAAGAGAGGAGAGGAGGAGGAGACGGCCATAAAAGAGATACAGCCGTGAGTCGCAACGAGGCTGCGAGCAGACTATTTTTTGATATTGGTCACGAATGAGTTGAGGCTTCCCGGGAAAGGGATTTCCTGCGACATCGTCACATATTGCGAGTGCAATTAAACCTGCGTCTCATGTTTTATCACCAAGTGTGAGTCATTGTTGGAGGGAGCCAGCATCTCCATTACAGGCCTATATGCCATTTTGTCCTCGAAGAGGCAATCCACTTGGTGCATCTTGTTTGTCATTGGGATTTCCATATCGACCTCATCATGTCGATTGCTGTTGGTTTACATATCGGCCCAGTTCCCATGTCTACGTCTCACCTCGTAACTCCTCGTTCGCCACCGTGCTGATATCTGCCTGTTCCCATCGTTCTGCACGACTTCAACAAGCATGTGGATTTGCGCACAAACTTTGGGGAATGTTACATTCCACTCACGTTTGGCATATTGTGAGTTCATTGCTTGGAGAGCATTTGGGGAATGATGGTACCATTATATGTATTGTTCATTTGATGCAAGTGATATTTTCATTGCACTTTCTTTAATAGTTTTGCTATTGCGTATGTGAGAGTTCTTAATACAATTACTTGTTTTGTTCTACAATTTCATTTGTGTGGTTTTACCATTGGTTAATAGAACACTCAAAATAACAAATCTTTCTGCCGCATTCCCTCTCGAGACTCTGAAGGGCACCGTAACCGGGGTTTGGGATGGTAATACGTTATAACTGCTGTCAGCCGGAGGAGCCAGTCTACCTCCAATGTGATGTCAGTCTTCGAGGCCTTGGTGCAGCATTGCTTCAGGTCCATGGAAACTGGTTAAAGCCAGTGGCATATGCAAGCAAAATTCTAACAGATGCTGAACAACGATACACTTGCATTGAACCATTGAACGTGAGCCATTGGCCATTGTGTTCAAATTGAACGGTTCCACACCTACCTGTATGGTCGCAGTTTCTTTGTGCTCACGATCATAAGCCATTGTTGATGATCATTAACAAGCCATTGATCGCTGCCCCACCGAGATTGCAACGAATGCTTGTCAGACTCCAAAGGTATAACTTTACAACAACGTACCACCCTGGGGCAGACAATCAGCTTGCCGATGGTCCATCCCGCCTTCCTAGGCCCCTCAATACAATGACAAGTGAATTGGATTTGCATGTTGACTTTGTTCGTTTCTCTTCTGAGAAGTTTTCTAAGCTACAACAGGAAACACTTCGTGATTCTGACCTGAATAACCTTCGAGACTTTATTATCAGTGGATGGCCAGACCGTCTGAAGGACCTCGCAGAGGCTCTGAGGACATACTGGAGTTTTCGGGACGAGTTGACAATTGAAAATGGTGCAATTCTTAAAGGTGAGAGAGTCATTATCCCGAAGAGTATGAGAAACAACATTCTACAGAAAATCCACTCAGGCCATTTTGGGCACGAGAAAACTAAACTGCTGGCTAAGGATACTGTGTATTGGTATAACATTAGCAAGGACATTGATCGGCTAGTGGAATGCGGTCCTACCTGCCAACGACACCGGAAATCTCACCTGCCTGAACCACTACAGCAACATTACATTCCGCTCAGACCATGGAGCAAGTTCGGATGTGATCTATTCTATTTTGATGCAGCTCAGTGACTGTCATCGCAGATTAATTATTCCAAATTTCCTATTGTTCGCAAACTGCTCAAGACCCGCCCCCCTAACATTAAACATTAAAAAAACATTAAACATTAAACAAACATTTAAACATTTAAACATTAAACAAACATTAAACCCTAACCCTAATTATTACAATGATGTAATAATTCACGATTATTACAACCTTGCGACAGATTATTTTCTGAGTAAGGAATTCCTGATACGTTTATGAGTGATAATGGTCCTCATTTCTCCAGCGCAGAATTTCATTCATTTGCTGGGAAATGGAATTTTGACAACATCACGATATGCCCAACATGCCCAAAATCTAATGGATTTATTGAGCACCAAGTCGAGACGGTGAAATCCATCCTCCGCAAATCAAAAATTGCGGGGAACGATTTTCATCTGGCACTGCTAGCTGGGCATACCACCCTGGTGAGCTACAACTTGGCAAGTCCTGCTCAACTGCTAATGGACAGAAAAACCAAATCACTAGCAACAACCAGAATTGCCAACATGCATGACGATGACAACCTCATCCACGAGGAGCAGGAGGGGCACCGCTACTCACAAAAACTCGAACACGATAGGTATGCTCAGGTACACGAAATGTCGTGCCTATACCCTAGACCCCTTTATGTCGGCGCCCCACAAACACTCAGCATTATCGATCTTTGCTCATCCACAGTCGTGAAGTCGTTACCTGCGAAAAATAATGCTGCATCCGCTCCACATAGAGGGAGCACTCTTCCTCTTCGGCTTTAAACTCTCCCACTGTGCCAAACGTGGCCATGACGTCACGAAGAGAAGAAAAAGTCGGTCAGTTCAAAACTCATGTAGCCGTTTATCCTCGTCGCCACAATATTCAGTTCTCCTCGAAACTAACGAGGCAAGGAGATACACGAACTACACGAATGTCGCCATTCTTCAAACTGTTTATTCCCGCATGCGCAGACGCAACATAGCAATACATCACAAAGTTCGTTTTTCGCTCACCTGGACTTTAGTCCGGTCGGTAAACGTATCGATCGAGCAGTGTCCATAGGTAAGTAAGTGAGGGAGTGACAGAGTGTGTGTATGTATGTGTGTGAATCAGTCAGTGAGTTGTGTGAATCAGTGGGTTGTGTAAGTCAGTCAGTGAGTTATGTGAGTTAGTCAGTGAGTTGTGTGAGTAAGTCAGTGAGTCAGTCACTCAGTGAATTGTGTGAGTCAGTCAGTCAGGTGGTGAGTAAGTCAGTCAGTGAGGAGTCAATGAGTCAGTCAGTGAGTGTGAATTAGTCAGTCAGTGAGCCAGCCAGTCAGAGTGAGTGAGTCAGTCAGTCAGTGAGGGAGTGAGTGAGTCTGTCATTGAGTGAGTCATTGAGTTGAGTGTGTTTCAGTGAGTCAATCATTGAGTCGGTGAGTGATTGAGTGATTGTGTCAGTCAGTCAGTGAGTGTGTGTATGTGACTGAGTGAGTGAGTGAGTGAGTCAGTCAGTCAGTGAGTGGGTCCGTCAGTGAGTGAGTCAGTCAGGGAGTAATGTGATGATTGATTCAATGACCTTGCTGATGATTGGGGGCAGTCAAGGAGTGATGTGATGATGGATTCCATGACCTTGCTGATGATTGGGAGCAGGCTGATTGGTATGTAGTTGCAATGATCTGTTTTTGAAATGTTTGTTTTTAAATATTTTTTGGAATAATTCTTACTTCTTGGTCTGGCCAGTGGCCACATCGACTTAAATCTCAACCTTTTTGGGAGGGGGCGGGGGTCAAGAGGCAGAGGAGGAAGGGGGGTTAGTTCCCCTCTTTGTTCTAAGCCCTAAGGTATTCACTCCATTGACAATGCATTATCATTGATCCTGAGAAACATGTGGTAGCAACTAGAGTACCTACATAAAGAGAGTAGCGACAACTTCCGCATTGACGCCATTTTGTTTCACTCGCCAGCGCGCGGTGCGAGCGCTTGCCGCACCGCCAGTGAACTAGTATCTACATGGTCCAAACCTTGGCTGTATGGCAAAGTCGTCGTCCCCCCCCGTCCCCCCCCTCCCCCTTTATGCAACTCATTATCCTCTCTCTCTCTCTCTCTCTATAATATTGAAATAAGTATTTGCAAATAATAATTTGGTGGCTGGACATTCTGAGTTAAGGACGTCTTACCGTTACGCATGTTCAAAATGTAAAACTTTTGTCAGTTGTTTTGTAAATTGAAAATTGTCTGAGAGTTCCGAATTAATAAGAGTAAGACTTCAGTAGGGTGTGGGAAGGTTCGCCAAATCTGTCAGCTGTTTGTGCCCTGGACTGAGGCACAAAAGTGGACACAGTTTTTAATACATAAGCAATATTCAACTTTATTTTACAATGTGATCCAGTTGTCGGTTTGAATAGGGAATTGGCCTTTTGGTGCTAGGGGCTTTTTATATTTTTAGTCCAGTCGTTATGAAAAACAGAAAAAGCCATGCTTGATGCGATATCTCAGTGAGGATCTGGGGCTATAAACTTGCCCTTCAGGACTTTAGTATTTAAGAACGTTCCAAATTTGATTCTGCTAGCATTAGCAGAATTGTCCATGGGCTATGGGCCAGTTGCCTACTAGTTGTTGTTGTTGTTGACCTACCAGTTGACCTACAACCTACCAGTTGCCTACTTGCCCATGGGCCAGTCCCATATATTGAAATTTGTACAGTACATGCACAGACACGTGCACTCACGTCATGCGTTTCATCAGCAGGGAGTTTCTATGCCATTTCATTTGTACATGTCTATTGGAGTATTTTAGCTGAAAATTTTCAAGAATTCATTTGAGCCTTACTCAAAAAGGAATACGTGGATTGACTTGGAATTTGGTACACATCATTTGAACATTATTTTCAACAAGATCTGACAAAAGTCAGTTCATTTGAATAAACAGTTTCTGAGATCCTTCACTTCAGACACCCTAACTTTACTTTAGTAATCCAAATCTATGAGTTACGTATATGTGCTGTGCGTATATGTGTTACGTATATGTATATGTGTTTGTTTTGTTATTTATGGCCAACAGGGGCCGACTGTTGTGGTCCACCTGTTGGGCATAGGTGCCATGTTACCGTGGTCCTTGAGCAAGACCTTGGCCCCTCCCAACAAAGGGGTCATGCCCCAAAACATTGGGGTCCATGGTGGTGCTCGGCCACAAACAAGTGGTCCATAAGGTGGTGCCCCAAGTTCGTTTGCTCGAGAAAAGTAAAATTCTTAGTCGAGGCAATGGTAGATCACATATTGTCATGGCAAAATCATTTTATGACTGAGGGTAATATGATTACAAATAGGGTTTTTGGAAATAATGTAATATTATATCGAGTATGTCTCATTGAGTTTTATAAGCAAAATGAAGAAAAAAAAAGATATTGTCTTCTTGGTAAATAATTAAATAATACAAAAACACACATATACACATACACACACACACACATATATATACACATACACACACACACACAGACATATATATATATATACACACACACATATATGCACACACACACACACACACACACACACACACACACACACACACACACACACACATATGCACGTGCACACACACACACACACACACACACACACACACACACACACACACACACACACACACACATACACACACATATACACACACACACACACACACACCCCTGGAACTGTATGGAGATTCCGCTCTTGTTCTGCGAGGCTGCGTCATCGCGTTTTTTCATGACGTCATACGATTAAGCTCCTCCCTTTTCGTGCGAACCGATACATACGCCAATATTAATACATGGGACCGATATCACCACTGCTTACCTCGCACAAACACGATGACGAAGTTGGTTTCCATCCCACTCTGCTCACTTTGTTCTCCCATACTTTCCGTCTTTGTGGATTTGCAGGGAACCTATACATCTTGTACCCATTCTCCGATTTATTGCTGCATCCAAAGGCGCAACATCCCGTCATTTTGTCAGATTTTGTTATCACCAAACTTTCAGTACCAATTCGTTTTAAGCAGCGTACGGCGTTGATTGATACGCGATCGCGTGTGAAACAAAATGGCACCTGGAGTCACGTGACCCTAAATTTCTGGTCCCCCTATGTCGCTACTCTCTTTATGTAGGTACTCTAGTAGCAGCCAGCTGTGTGGTCTTCCACATTGGGACCTATGCAACTGAACTGCTTGGCAGCAATCAGTGATGGCTTGAAGGGTGGTCATGTCATTATGGTAAATGTTATGCAAGGCTTTCAACTAGTTTGGTGAATAACTCTCGGTTATATTTTTTTGTTTTTTTGTGTACAGGATCGAGGCTCGTGAAAGAGCTAACATTTATCACACAAAAAATCAAACAGACACACAAAGTATATAATAAGGGGAGCGGTAGACAAGATGGGGAGAGAAGGGGAAGCACACAAACACAACATTTGAGAGCAGGGACATTGGGAGATCTGTGGGAGGGAGAGAGCTTGGGGGGAGGAGGCATGGGAAGGGGGGGGGGGGGGGTGGGAGAAGTATAAAACACAAGGGCACTGCAAGGACTTCCAGGAAGGAAGTTGGTATTTAAAAAAAGTGAATCTGGGGTGAAATTAGCAGGGGTAGAAAAGATCAAGGCTTTGAATGGGGGAAGATAAGAGATGGTGGTGAACAGCTGTTTTATAGACATGGAGGGAGGAGTGGGATGGAAGAGCGTGAGGGAATTTGTTCCAGAGGTGGGAGAAAAGAGGAATGACGGAGTGAAGGTGCGACCTGTAGGAATATTAGCGGGACAGAACCCAGAGAGAGCTGGGGGGGCAAGGCCGGAGAGGAGTCGGTAGAAGACAGAAAGACCACCAACCTGCCTGTGGTGAGTAAGTGAAAGGCCCTCGGAGTTAGCTTCATCACGGGAGATTCCAATGATTCTGAAAGCTTTAGTTTCCACAGCGTGAAGCCGAGCTAGGTGTGAGGCAGGAGCACCTGCCCAGAGGGGAGAGCAGTATTACATAAAGTTGCCGATGAAAGCCTTGTATGTGGTGAGGAGCTCAGGTGTGCCAAGGAAGGACTTCACACGATGGAGGATGCCCAGTGGGCAACTGACTTTGGAGGCCAGATTTGAAATGTGGTTTTTCCAGGAAAGATCATGGCAGAGAGTGAGACCCAAAAGCTTGAGTGTCAGAACTTCTTGGAGAGGATTGTTGCGAAAGTTTATGGGAGGGTTGTCCAGTCGGTCTTTTTGGAGAGACATAGTAAGACTGTGAGATTTGTCAGGATTGAAAGACATATTCCACTTGTTTTACCAGTCTGTGATTTTGTCCAGGTCTGCAGAGAGTGAGGAGGCTGCAGACTGCCAATCTGAGGGATGAGGAATGGAGCGGCAGAGAGTGGAGTCATCAGCAAAGAGATAGAGAGGATTTTCAAGAGAGTCAGAGAGATCATTGATGAAGACCTGAAAAAGCACAGGGCCCAGAACACTGCCTTGGGGAATTCCAGCCTGAACAGGAAGGGGAGATGAGAGAAACCCATTCAGGGCCACACGTTGACCACGACTAGAAAGGAAGTCCGCAAGCCATGCGTGGAGATTTCCATGGATACCATCGGAGGAGAATTTGGTGAGCAGAGCGGGGTGCCAGACCGTATCGAAGGCAAGTGATATGTCAAGGGAGACAGCTCTAATTTCTTATTAGGCATTGACGACCTCCATCCATTTTTGAGACAGCAGAAGCAGCATGTCCAGAGTAGAGTGACCTGGTCTGAAACCAAATTGATGATCAGAGATCAAGCCATTTGATAAGTGGAAAGATTTGATATCCAAAGCAATGATGGATTCCATGACTTTGCTGATAATTGGGAGAAGGCTGATTAGTCTGTAGTTGCAAGGATCTGTTTTTGCACCTTTTTGTGTAAAGCAGTGATGTTGGCTGATTTCCAAGCTGATGGCAGATGACCTTGAGCACAAGAGAGGGTGAAGAGAACAGAGAGATAGAGTGAAAGAGCAGCAGAGCGGGATTTTAGGACCCGTGGGCTGATGCCATCAGGTCCAGTTGCAGAATCAGAGTCGAGGATTGACAGAAACTTTTCCACCTTGTCAGGAGGAAAGGACACAGATTCCAGGAGCAGCTGGGTATGACTGGGTACGGTGGGAGTGGGATGCTCTCAAGAGTGGGATGGGTTTGGGACACAAGATTTAGAGGCAAACACAGAGTTGAGGCATTCAGCTTTTTCACATGAGGAGTCAGCTGTGTAGCCGTTTGAGGTAAGGGAAGGGGATGGAGGGGCAACAAACACCAGAAACAGATTTGATCAGGATTACTTCTGAGGATATGGACAACTCCAAACTCTCCCTTCACTGATTATAATTGATCATAATGTGCCATTACATATTCACAATAACACAGACAGCGAGTGCTTTTGTGCTTTGAGGACCTCTCTTTATTGTGAAACTCTTCACATATTCAATTTTCATGAAAACATAGGCAGCAGTCTTCTTCTGTTGAACAATTTTACAACAAGGGTGTTCTCTCCATATCACACATGACAATGAAACATGGACTACAGCAAATATTGAGGAAAAATTGATGTTCAAACTGCCATGGAAAGATGCCATCTGAGCATAACCAAAAAGGGACAAGATAAACAACTAAATTAGATGGAAAACAAAATTCCTAAACACTGGTAACAATCAAAAAACTTAAACGGAACTTGGCTCATACATGGCAAGGACAGAGACAATAATTACAAACTGGCACACTAAGGCAGACCCTGAAAGAAGCACGATGAGATCCAAGATCAGATTGAGAGATTACGTTCTGTTACCATTTGAGTTTTTGGCATGAATTTTTCAACAGTTCTCTACAATGAGAATATGGAAAACCAAATTAATAAAGTTTACATTGTTAAAAAGATGTTATTTCTTTAAAATTCATTTGAGGACGCAGATGGGGTTGGAATTTTGAGATTATTGTTGTCTTCTGACACCAGTTTGCAGTCATTGTTGTAGACATTCTGGTGACATCCAGCCATATGGCTTTCCTCAAGGGGTTCAGGGTGCTGGCTGGTTGTCAGGGGTGATAGATGGTACTCTGAGAAGTTATGCTAACAAGGTCTATGCTCAAAGGGATGTATGCTTTCATGATGGCTTTCTCCTTATTGGTTCAACGAAATCCCTTGCCTACTGCGGAGGATCGCTTACAAGGGGGGCACATACAACCCTGTATGGGTAAAGCTATGTGAATTTAACAAACCTTTATCAGCAATACTTTTCCCACAGTCAGAGCACATTTTATGCGAGCACTCCAGCGTGGGTTGCACTATGGAAGTTCAAGCTCCGTTTAGAAATAAAATCCTTGTGACAAATATAATATTTGTAAGGACGCTCTCATTGGCTGTTATCTCCATAGATGAGTATTACGAGGTGGGAGGAAGTGCTCCCAGAACTCAAAATCTCCACCTCCTTTTTCAGTAAAGGATCATTATTCATAAACCAGTTTGTGAAACTTCATGCCTGGTGTTAGCTTAGCGGTTAGGGTGCCGGCTTGCGATCCTAGGATCCTGTAGTCCGTGGGCTGAGTAGGGTTTACATGCACCCCCCCCCCCCCCCACAACTTAACTTCCCGGGTATGTCCATGTACTCCCCACCCTAGTGGTTAGGAAAAACCATGTCAACAGAAAAAAACTCATTCCCTCATAGTTTGACCTCTGGTGACCTCATTAGTGGCCTCATTTGCATATAGCACATATCATTGTAAAGAGTGTCCCAGGACAAACATTTTGAGGTGTCATATGCAACCATAGAATGACTAGGTAAAAAGTTATGGCCATTTGAATTTCGCCTACCCCTAATTTTCGGAAATCACTGACACAGGGGGGGGGGGGGTAACATCAAAATATGCGTGGGAGGTACCTTGGGAATGAGTTTTTTTTCTGTTAACATGGTTTTTCCTAACCCCTAGGGTGGGGGGTACATGGACATACCCAGGAACTTAAGTTGTGGGGGGGGGGGGGGTACATGTAAACCCTACTCAGCCCACGGACTACTGGGTTTGAATCCCGGTCGATCGCTGAATTAACGCCAGGGGGGTTGACTCAGCCTGTCATCCTTCCGAGGTCGGCAAATTGAGTACCAGCTTGCTGGGATGAATGATCCCGGTGTGTACCCTGATTTAGAATAGGTACACCGTATCCCTGCGCATCGTAAGAGCGTGACCAAGGGTTGGCGTCAGGAAGGGCATCCGGCCATAAAAACATTGCCTCAAACAGGGAACCATGATTGTCATGGGGCCCGCAAGGCTAACCCCCGCTCTAGCGGGGAAAATGGCCTTAAAACGATCATTCTTATATATATATTCAGTTTGTGAAACTTCATTCTCATAGCTTTGTTCTGAGGGCTCATTTTAGAATCCTCACTGAACCTCTGACAGCCTCCACCTGTAGCTTGTTTGTCATACTAATTCATGGAATGTTTTTAAATTTACTTCTGCACGGTATCAAAGCTAAAGTATTTTCCCATTCGTGTCTTTGCCAAATTTCCACTCGTTATTTTATTGTGTGTGTTACTGTGTGTTTCTAGTTAGTGTTGGTTTGCAATTCGTGCAAACTTGTGAATAACTAATGATTTTATGTTCGGCACGGCCTGTTACTTGAGGCTTCCTTCCCCCCATCAGTGTTTTGTGAATTCAAGTTCTTTCCTTCACTGTATTGCTTATTTCTTAGATTTTATCTTCTCCCCCTAACTTCCCCGAACATCTACCCTTTGTCTAATGTTTTAAATAAACACACCCAAAAATTTCTTTCTATCCTTGAGGGCACATGTGCTTGTTGTCTCGCCCCACCCCTTTATCTCCTTTTCTTCTACCTCTTCCTTCCATCTCCAGCTGAAACTCGCCTTTCCAATTATAGTTTCCTCCATCTCATTTAACCCTTTCTCCTTTCTCCGATCCACGCCCTCAATTCAGGGACTTTTCCCATATCGTTTTTCACGGTTTTGTTTAAATATTGTCGTGCAATTCCCCTTGGTTGATACCGGGGGAATCATGGATATCCAATAGCGAGCCAAAGGCAATGCCCAAATGTGGATTTTATATATGCGGGGAAAGAAAGGGGAAGAGGAGGCTGAAGCTTTTACCTGAGCGATCCCACCGGATAGTCTTCAACCTGCGGAAAATAACTCACACGAAAACGGATTTAAAATGTACGGAAATAACGAAAGGATTTATTAAATAAAATGCTGGTAACACGAAAAACGTGACGGTAAAACTAAATTCCTACAGGATCCTTCACACCAGACTGATAACACGGACAAATGGGGAATAAAATAAATGGGAAAAAATAGGTTGTGTGTTTATCGTGCACTTAGCTCTGATCAGCTCGGAGCAGGGGGGGGGGCGGGGGCGGGCGTGTCTCATCAGGAATCCAAGGCTCCGGATGTACGGCCGGCTGGTGCATGCAATACACGCACGTTGGCAGGAAACAGGCCTCTCTGCACCCGTTCACGTTGCAACACTCGCATGGGGTCTTGTCATGCTGTATGCTGTCCAGCCAAATGTCGTTACTGATGACAAAACTCTCCACGTTTCCCGGTGGTGTCTGAACATGGCCGGTCCAAAAACAAATACGCAAGGGAGAAGAACAAGGGAACTAGAGGAGAGCAAGAACAGCGCAAGATCGGAGGGTCAGAGAGCAAGAGTCCAGGGTAAGAGCGGAGGGGCAAGAAGATGGAAATGTCCATCCTCTAGTTGCTTTATCGTCGGGGTAGTGATGTCATCAGCGCTTCTCCACCAATCTTCTTCTTGCTCGCCTATGACGTCCTCGGTGGCCTTTGCCAATCGGCGCATGGCTTCATCCTCGGGCTTCCTTCCCCCAATGAGCGGGTGGCTTCTTGCCCCACCATGGCCAATCACGAGTCCCCGGGGCATGTCTTCGGCCTGTCCGAGCTATGTGAGGCGATATAGATAGTGGTGTCCATCGGCAGTGTTCAGAACTGGCTTCCGGTTGGTTTTATTGTTGTTATTTAGTGCAATTTATGGGCCTTTCTCACTAGTGTCTATGGTGCAGTGCCAAAAGAGCCAAAGGATAGATCACATAAGGGGTGTTGCAAAACATTTTACCTTTTTTTCCCCCGAGAACCCGTTACGGTTGTGCATCAAAGGAAGCACGCCTCGGGGGAAAAAAGGTAAAATGTTTTGCAACACCCCTTAGGGTAAGACTTACGGGGATAATTTATTCTTACGCCCAAAGCTTGTTAACATACCCTGCCCCCTCGGGACAGGGACGACAACACACGTTACTCTGACATTTGGCTAAACAGAAATTACAGGTGATGGTTCTTACCCGACATCCGGAGCACCGACCGATACGAATCTACCTGACTCAACATATCACGACCCCCACAAACACAACAACATGTTTAAATGTTCCCCTGCAGTGTTTTATTCAGTGGTTTATTACAACATGCTGTTTTTCTTCCTATTTAAAAGGCTTTTTTCAATTTCCTCATAAAATCATTCCATTTCAAAAAAAAAATTAAATCTCTTACAGTCATTCCTTTCTACATTCTCTAAAGTCACCTTCATTCTACGACTCCTCTGTCGTTTTCAAACGGATATCTGACTTGAAAATCACAATAAACCCTGTTTGTTACAAATGAAAGTTTTTCATTAATCATCCACTTTCTAAACTCCCCTCTCAGCCCTCCAGTCCAAAACTCCCCCTCACCCCTCCCTTTCAATTCTCCACCCTCACCCTTCCCCTCATAAACTCCCCCCTCACCGCTCACCCCTCCCCTTCAAATCACCCCATCACCTCCCCTTCGAATTCCCCCCCCCCTCTACAATTTTTCTTAAATTCTCCCCCACTCCTCTGCCTCCCCACTTCCTCTCCCTTCCATCACATACCCCCACCTCCTCCAACCATTGAATTTGCTCTTCCCCCCCCCCCCCCACTCAAACAACACCTCACTGTGCCTCTTCCCATCACCATCAAGCCATTTGTCCTCCTCATCCTTCCCTTTCTCCTAACCATTCTGCAATCTCCGACACACCATCGAACAGCTCTCCCTACCTCCTGCTCTCACCCCTCATCTTACCCTACACCTTCCCTCCCCTGTCCTGTACCCTATGCTCCCCCTCCTTCTTCCTTAACGGTATGGACATCAAACATCCGGGGCCTTTGCTCAAACCTGATTGATCTCTTCATACAGGTTGCTTCTGACAAACCAGATGTAACATGCTTAACAGAAACTTTCCTCCTTCAAGATGTCTCTGATTCCTTAATATATCTTCCTGGTTACTCACTCCTCCAGTATGATAGACTTGAGCCTCGTCCTGGTGGTAGGGTTGCTATCTTTATCAAAAACTCTCTTTCTCACTCTCCTTGCACTGCCCTCTCTCCACCCCACCCCAGGGGTACCTCTGGCCACGGCTTCCCCTCCGCTCCCACCTTTTGTTCATATGTGTTCTGTACCGTCCTCCAAACAGTAATGACTCCATTTACATCTCCCTGTCTGACAACATGGACCAACTTCTATCTCCTCATCCCAACTCTCTCTTCCTCATATGTAGTGACCTCAACTGTCATGATGCCAGCTGGCTGGGTGTGGGTTCTTCTCACATCAGCCATGGCACCTCAGCAAAGGACTTCTGCGTCTCACTGGGACTGACACATTCTGTCAATTTCCCGACCCGGATCTCAGTCAATGGAGTATCTTCTCTTCTAGACTTGGTTATGACTAACTTCCCTGCAAATGTCTGCTGCTCTTCTTCTGTTCCAGTCGGTTCTTCTGATCATTTCCTTGTTAAAGTGGACATCTCTCTGGCCATTCACAAGGAGCCTCCTTTACCGCAGTCGAGTCTGGCATTTCACTCAGGCTGACTGGCACGGTCTTCACGCAGCCATCAATCATCTGGACTGGTCTCCCATCTCTAATGCCTCTTACATCAATGCTTCCTGTGAATTCTTCCAAAGTAAACTGCTCTCGATCATGCACAGACTTGTCCCATCTCATCTTCAGTTGTCGTACCCTTCCTCCCATCCATGGTACACTGAAGCTTGTGGTGAGGCAGTTGCCATGAAGCAACTTGCCTTCACCTCATGGAAGGCTAATTCAACTGAAAGTAATCTCAGTTCCTTCTCACAAACAAGTGTGTGTCTACCCTCAGGAGAGCCAGGAAACAATATCTCTCGACTCTCAATTGTGAACTCTCAAACCTGTCCCCCTTCTCCAAATCATTGATTAAAACTGGTCAAATGTATTTCTGGTCAAATGTATTTCTGGTGTTTCTACCCCTTCCACCCCCTCCCTTATCTCAAACGGCTACACAGCTGACACCACACGTGAAAAAACCAAATGCCTCAAAATCTTGTGTCCCGAACCCATCTCTCTCTATACCCACCTTTCCCAGTCAAACCCAGCTGCTCCTGGACTATGTGTCTTTCTCTCCTGACAAGGTGGAGAAGTTTTTGTCAAACCTTGATTGATTTTGCAACTGATCCTGCAACTGAACCAGACGGCATCAGCACATGGGTTCTAAAATCCTGCTCTCCCACACTATCTCATCCTCTCTCTGTTCTCTTCACCTTCTTTTTTGCTCAAGGTCATCTGCCATCTGCTTGGAAATCAGCCAACAGTACAGCT
The DNA here is from genome assembly GCF_964187855.1 of Myxine glutinosa. Taxonomy (NCBI): domain Eukaryota; kingdom Metazoa; phylum Chordata; class Myxini; order Myxiniformes; family Myxinidae; genus Myxine; species Myxine glutinosa. The sequence continues at coordinate 415,182,090 of NC_136261.1, forward strand.
TAACACAAAAAGGTGCAAAAAATAGATCCTTGCAACTACAGACCAATCAGACTGCTCCCAATAATCAGCAAGGTCATGGAATCAATCATCACTCAAATCAATCATCGCATCGGTCATGGGATTAAATCCTTCCTTTTCTTCAATGGCTTGATCTCGGATCATCAATTTGGATTCAGACCAGATCATTCTACTCTGGACTTGCTGCTTCTGCCGTCTCAACAATGGATGGAGGTCCTTTTTGCCAAACAGGAAATCAGAGCTGTCTCCCTCGACATATTACGTGCCTTCGATAGGGTCTGGCACCATGCTCTGCTCACCAAACTCTCCTCCAATGGTATCCCTGGAAATCTCCATGCATGGCTTGCGGAATTCCTGTCTGGTCATAGTCAACGTGTGGCCCTGAATGGTTTTGTCTCATCTCCCCTTCCTGTTCAGGCTGGAGTTCCCCAAGGAAGTGTTTTGGGACCTGTGCTTTTTATGCTCTTCATCAATGATCTCTCTGACTCTCTGGAAAATCCTCTCTATCTCTTTGCTGACTCCACTCTCTGCCACTCCATACCTCATCCCTTTAGATCGGCAGTCTGCAGCCTCCTCACTCTCTGCAGACCTGGACAATATCACAGACTGGTCAAACAAGTGGAACATGTCTTTCAATCCTGACAAATCTCACACTCTTACTGTGTCTCTCCGAAAAGACCGAATGGATAACCCTCCCATCTACTTTCGCAACAATCCTCTCCAATAAGTTCTGTCACTCGAGCTTTTGGGTCTCACTATTGGCCATGATCTTTCCTGGGAAAACCACATTTCAAATCTGGCCTCCAAAGCCAGTCGCCGACTGGGCATCCTCCGTTGTGCGAAGTCCTTCCTTGGCACACATGAGCTCCTCACCACATGCAAGGCTTTCATCCGCAGCTCAATGGAATACTGTTCTCCCCGCTGGGCCAGTGCACCTACCTCACACCTATCTCGGCTTCACGCTGTGGAACCAAAGCTTTCAGAATCATTGGAATCTCACGCGATAAAGCCAACTCCGAGGGCCTTTCACTTACTCACCGCAGCCAGGTTGGTGGTCATTCTGTCTCCTACCGACTCCTTTCCAGCCTTGCTCCCCCAGCTCTCTCTGGGCTCTGTCCCCCAAATATTCCTACAGGTCGCACAAGATCAACCTGCAACCCTCTTATAGTTAAACTGCCAAAATCAAGACTCTCTGCTCACCTTCACTCCTTCATTCCTCTTTTCTCCCGCCTCTGGAACAAACTCCCTCACTCTCTTCAATACCACTCCTCCCTCCAGGTCTTTAAAACAGCTGTTCACCACCATCTCTTATCTTCCCCCATCCAAAACCTTGATCTTTTCTACACCTGCTAATTTCACCCAAGATCCACATTTTTGAAATACCGCCTTCTTTCCTGGAAGTCCTTGCAGTGTCCATGTGTTTTTTTTTTTTTTTACCTCTTCCCCCCCCCCCCCTCCAATGCCTGCCTCCCCCCCCCAAGCCCTCTCCCTCCCACAGATCTCCCGATGTCCCTGCTCTCTATCTTGTCTCCCGCTCCCTTTATCATGTTTTATGTGTCAGTTTGTCTTTAGTGATCAATGTTAGTTATTACACGAGCCACGATCTTGTATAAAATAAAAAAATAAAAAATTACCTACTCGGTTCGGGTTTTCATAATCATCCGGATTCGCTGTTGCTCCGACTATCACTGGTACAATTTCATGTTTCTTTAATTTCGAAATCCTGTTACTCATTTGTCATATCCTGGTATTTAAGATTTCATTTCTCATGTATGGATCTTCATATGCGTTTTCAAACGGACTTTTTGAGAGAAACCTTTATCATATAGAGCATTTGTGAGGATGCTCTCCAGTACGGATCCTCATATGTAATTTCAAACTGCTGTTGTGAGAGAAACCTTCATCACATCTCGAGCATTTGTGAGGGTCGTTCTCCTGTATGGATCCTCATGTGCAATTTACAATTTCCTTTATGAGAAAACCTTTAGCACATGTCAAGCATTTATGAGGTTGCTCTCCTGTATGGATCCTCATACGTAATTTCAAATCGCCTTTTTGAGAGAAACCTTTATCTCATATCAAGCATTTGTGAAGTAGCTCTCCTGTATGGATCCTCATATGCTTTTTCAAATCACCTTTGTGAGAGAAAGCTTCATCACATGTCGAGTATTTGTGGGGTCGCTCTCCCGTATAGATCATTGAATCATCATGTGTAATTTCAAATCGCCTTTTTCAGAGAAACCTTTATCACATATTCAGCATTTGTAAGGCCGCTCTCCTGTATGGATCCTCATATGTGATTTCAAATGGCCTTTATGAGAGAAACCTTTATCACATATTCCGCATTTGTAAGACCGCTCTACTGTATGGATCCTCATATGTGATTTCAAATGGGCTTTATGAGAGAAATTTTTATCACATATCGAGCATGTATGAGGCCGCTCTCCTGTATGGATCCTCATATGTGATTTCCAATGGCCTTTTTGAGAGAAACCTTTATCACATATCGAGCATTTGTGCGGTCGCTCTCCTGTATGGATCCTCATATGTAAGTTCAAATGGCCTTTATGAGAGAAACCTTTATCACATATCGAGCATTTGTGTGGTCGCTCTCCTGTATGGATCCTCATATGTAATTTCAAACTGCCTTTTTGAGAGACACCTTTATCACATATCGAGCATTTGAGAGGACGCTCTCCTGTATGGATCCTCATATGTGATTTCCAATGGCTTTTTTGAGAGAAACCTTTATCACATATCGAGCATTTGTAAGGTCGCTCTCCTGTATGGATCCTCATATGTATTTTCAAACTGCCTTTTTGAGAGAAACATTTATCACATATCGAGCATTTGTGGGGTCGCTCTCCTGTATGGATCCTCATATGTAATTTCAAATAACCTTTTTGAGAGAAACCTTTATCACATATCGAGCATTTGAAAGGCCGCTCCCCTGTATGGATCCTCATATGTGATTTCAAATGGCCTTTATGAGAGAAACCTTTATCACATATCGAGCATTTGTGGGGTCGCTCTCCTGTATGGATCCTCATATGTAATTTCAAATCAGCTTTTTGAGAGAAACATTTATCACATATAGAGCATTTGTGAGGGCGCTCTCCTGTATGCATCTTCATATGTTTATTCAAATTGTTTTTTGTCAAGAAACCTTTATCACAGACAGAGCGCTTGTGGGGGTGTTTTCCAGTGTGGATCCTCATGTGTATTTTGATGTTACTTGTTGAAGCAATATCCATTCTGCACACAATACACTTATAACGTATTCGCCTTTCTCGAACCCTGTTGTATTTGTTTAATTTCATGTTAATGTTGGTGTTGCGAGGCCCAGACATGCACCTGTATTTTATAGGAAGTGAGTCTTGATGTCGTGATTGTTTCTTCAAAAAAGGCTTCTTCCTCACTGTCAAGCTGCGACTGGACCTTATTTTTCCCATATTACTTCTGGATTGTTCTACAGAAACAAAGAACACATTTTTTTTGGTCTAAATCAAAATGCAAGATATTTAACACTTTTACGAAAATGTTATATTTTCTCAACACAAAGGATTGTATGTTAGTTTGTTACATTTCCACTCACCAGTTGCAAAACAGGCAGCACTCCCATTTGTCATGTGAATATCATCTGAACCTTCCTTTGTAGAAGCACATTTTGAATCTTCTGTGACAGATGAATCGTTGTTGTGTTGTCTGCCTTCCACATTTACAGGATAGACATCACCTGTGTACAAATCAGCATCAGTCTTTTGCAGGGAAATGAGATTGAGAACCATCGTGAGAGTTCATAATACATGTTACCTCCTGTAATGTATACTTCAATTTAAATATAAACATAGGGGCAATACCCCTGGGCGCTCACTTGGTAGAATAAAGCAGTATAATACACTGTCTAAAGTATTTTAAACCGTATTGTTATGTCGGTGGGGTTGGGTCATATATAGATTCAGGTAGATCTGTGTAGGTATCATGCTCCGGTTTTCGTAAAGAAGAAGAACCATCTTGATGTAAATAAGTAGAGGACCTGTCTAGCCTGTATGTCGGATTAATTGTATATTTGTGGTCATACAAGGATGGCTTTGTGATAAGTAGAATAGGGATTAAGCTAATTCCCCGGTGTGTCAAATTTGTGATCATCCATGTGTCCCGCATGAAAACGCACCATAGACATTAGTTAGGCCCATTAGTAACACCACACAAACACTACTTAAATTCCCCTCTGAAACAATAACAATACGACTCACCGGAAGCCAGTTCGGGGCACTGCCGATGGAGCTGCAGCCAGCTACATCATGAACTGGCATAGCAACACTAATTGCTGAGGCAGGCTGAGGCCACACCCACCTTGCGAAGGATTGCTCGAAGGGTTGATGGGGAGATCGAGGTAGGCCGAGTAAGAAGCAGGCCGCTAATTGGCATAGTAAGGAAGAGCTCGTGATTGATCAAGGGAGGGGCAAGAAGCTTCCCTGGGATTGGTAGCAGGAAGACAACACAGGACGAGGGCCACCGATTGGCGGAGTGGGAGAGGACTGGTGATTGGCCAGGGGAGGGGAAAGAAGCTTCCCTCAGATTTGGGAATGTGAGGGGCGAGCAAGAAGTGATGCGCTGATTGGTCGGGAGGGCCGGTGACATCAGACGATGAGCGATAAAGCAACTTGCTGGCCGACATTTTGGCCCTTCTCCTTCCTCTCCCTCTGCTTCTGCTTCTCGTTTTTGGCTTCCTTCCTGCCGGACCTCTTCCCTCTGCTGCCTTGTGATTCCTCTCCTTCGACCGCTTACTCCTTTCACCACCCTCGACCCTCTCTCCCTTCTGATCCAAACATTGGGTGCATCGTAGACCTGTGCCGAACCCGGGAGGACATTGCATGGCTGAGGAGGCGGGTTGCACACCGGGCCGCTCGCTTCGCACGGCGAGGCGGGTTGCACGCCGGGCCGCTCACTTCGCACGGGAGGCCTTGTGAAGGCCTAGTGAATGAGGGTGCATCGAGGCCTACTTTCCGCCAACACCGGCGCCGAGTCGGACGACTGTGCTCGGAGCTTGACAATCCCTGACACACTGCAGACAGAGATAAGCCACAGCAAACACAAACACAATGCTTATTTTCATTTATCCTCCCCATTTTGTCTGTTGTTGAAGTCTGTGTGGAGGAGCGCTCGGGGTCCGGCAATAAAGCCGTGTTATTTTTGTACATAAATCCACCTCGGTTTGAGTTACTTTTTGCAGGGTGAAGACGCCTGTGCGGGGCCCGTGCAGGTGAGTCGGCATTCTTCATTCCTTCTCGCGTATCATCCGCCATCGATTGAAGTGAACGCCTTCATTAACGCTCGTTTCCATCTGTGGCTTACTCTCGGTGTTAACTAAGAGCCAAACCACACGACAGTAACATGGAATTTTAAGCAATCTCAATGGATGCCAGAAGACAGGGCAGCATGAACAATAACACTAACGTAATTAGAAGACTTTAAATAAACAAACAAACATAAAAACCTATTTTGGGGTTCAAACTCCCTCTCACCCCCCCCCCCCCCCGCCGCACCCTCCCTTGACTACATTAGATCCCAATTTTTTTTAATGCCCGGAACAAACGTTGGTACATCATGGGTGATGAACGAAATGTTGTTGTCAAGTTTCATTGGCATTGTATCTGTAGTTTTTGAGAATAAAGCAAATACCTATTTTGGAGGCAATAAAAATGTTCAAGGCATTTAAAAAAAAGAATCGGGGTTTAAGGAGGTTTTCCGGGGTCAAATTGGATACAGGTTTGACTCCTCAAAATAGGAATTTGCTTTTTCCTCAAACTACACACACTATTTCGATAAAACTTGGCCACAACCTTCACCCCCCATGATGTACCGAGTTTGTTCACAGCATTAAGAAAATCGAAGTCGAAGGGGAACTACGGGGGGTGGGGGGAGGGGGTCAAAGTGGGTCCAGGTTTGACCACCCCCTCCCCCCAAAAATATGTATTTGCTTTCTTCTCTGAAAGTACACACACAATTTCCATGAAAATTGACCACAACCTTCACCACCTGTGCTGTACGAACATTTGTTCACAGTATTTAAAAAATATCTGCCCCTTTGGGGATCTATGGGGGTGGGTGGTAATTTTTTTTGCATTTCTCCAGGGAGGGTATTGCACCCCCTCCCCCCCAAAGCATGTATTTTTTTGTTTATTTGTTTAAAGTCTTGTGATTAGTGTCAGTATGATTCTACATGCCAGTTGTCTTCTAACAACCATTTACATTGGTTTAAAATACCTTTAGTCAGTGCTGTATACTGTTTATTATACAAGATGAGATGAGTGCCAGGGGTATTGCCGCTGTGTTTAAAATTCATTTATCTTTATTATTTCCCACATTGCACCCTTTAGTTCTTCTTCTAAGATTACTTTAGTGTCTTCCATTCTTTCTTTCAATTTCCGTTCTTTTGTCTCCATCATTCATCCAATTTCTTCTATCTTCTGTGTTCGATCATCATGGGCCATTTTACATTATTTCTTACTTGCCTTTCTGAGCTGGCCTAAGATCCTGTATTTCTTCTGATTTGCCCGTTTAGTTCTTTTTTGCCCCTCCGCAAGTCCTTTTTTCCTGTTCAAGTCCATTCACGTCTTCTTTTATCCCATTTATTTCCATCATTCTAGCCTCACCTGCCCCCATCTCGTTCTGAACACCATCCACGTGCTCACTCACCTCTCTCCATACAGCCTCGAGCAATGCGGCTATCTTTTTGCCCATAGCCTTCATATCAGCCTTTACATTTGCCTGCCCCACATGTATGTCATGCCTTGTGACGACTTACAAACCATTCGTGCTTGGTCAGAGATGGCTGCGGAACTTTTCCGGAGGAAATAGGGCATGTGATTTGCTGTTCTACATATTGTCATATTTATGTATGAAGGCATGATTGATGTGTGTCACATGTTATAATAATAATAAATCTTTATTGTCCAATATTCAGAGAAATTATTGTTTGGTGACACCATAAGTTAACAATCATTAAAACATGAAACAAAGGGAATAAGAAAACGAAATAAAGATATAAAATATAAAATAAATATAAGATATAAAATATGGAAGATGGACAAAACAGCAAAATGGCTACGAATTTGAATTTAGCATTCGAATTGCACATGGTACAAATCCCTTTTTGAAAATGTTCTTCTTCAACCTCCTTACAGAAAAGCATCTCCCTGGTAGCAGTGTTTCAAAATGTCCATTCAAGAAATGACTCATCTGCACCTGCATGACACCTGCACCTGCAGGTGCATGGTGCATGACACCTGCACCACCTTCCTTTTTAATGCTCGCAGGTATAGAGACTCCAGACTGGTTGAAGGCCCACCCACTTTAAATGCCAGTGTAATGACCTTTCTCAATCGTGACTTATTCCGCACATTAAGATAACTGTACCAGGAAATCAAATGAAATGACAAAATACTGATCAGTAAGGAATTTGTCAACATCCACATCACACAAGAGCTAACACGAAATGAATTCAACTTCCTGAGGAGATACAATTTTTGCATTGATTTCTTGTACACAGCATCAGTATTTCCATCAAAAGTGAACTTGTTATCAATAATGGTGCCCAGGTATTTAAATTTGCTAACAATTTCCACGTTATCACCATTTATGGTTACAGGCTCATGATTGTGACCTTTCCAAAAGTCCAAAATCATCTCTTTTTGTTTTAAACACATTCAGATTTAGACAAAAGTCCCCACACCACTGTTTGAATGTGTCAATCTCATTGAGGTATGATACAAAGGTTGATTTAATGGAAAGACAGCCAACAATGGCGATATCGTCTGGGAACTTAATAAAGTTACAAACTTCTTTAAGAGCCACACATCCATTGGTGTACAAACTGAACAATAGAGGTGACAATACACAGCCTTGTTAACGCCACCAACTTGGTACCAGTATTCAAGATTGATAACTTTGATAAACTACCATTCATCCTCACCTGCTGAGGACAGTATCGTAAAAATACTTTCCACCCAAAGTATGATATGGTGGTTCAGGCACAAATCACTCAACACTTTCTGAAGGGTAAATGGTTGCATAGTGTTAAAGGCTGACGAGAAATCAATAAATAACACACGAACATCGGATCCATTCTGGTGAAGGTGACTTGTGATTAGATGAAGCAAACTGAGCGAGGCATCTTCAACACGTCATCTTGCTTTGTATGCAAATTGTAAAGGATCCAGTTAGGAGTTTAATCTGATGTTATAAACTTCACCATCAATTTCTCCATACATTTACACAAGATGGAGGTAATGGCAACAGGTCTATAATCATTGAGCTGCCTCGGGTGAACCATTTTTGGCACGGAAATAATGATGGACTTTTTCCAATAAATAGAAACAGTACGAGTAGCCAAAAGTAACTGGAACAATCAAGTAAAAACATTAGTAGTAGGAAAATGGGTGTTCTGACGCACAAAAACGTTGACATAGAAGTCAATGGGGAAAAAGGAAAAAAAAACTTATTGACTCACTGGATTTTCAACCAGATTTCACCCTCTTTTGGGACAACCTATTTACAAATATTAAATCCTCAATAGACCGAACTACTACTCATAGGTTCTGAAGCACACTAAAATTTAACATTGAAGTCAATGGAGAAAATTAAGGATAATTCTTGACTCACTGGATTTTCAACTAGATTTTATCCTCAAGATTTCACGATGTTCAACAGACATTCTCTGATGCTCATTCTCACTCACTATGTTAGTTCAAACACCCCATTCTCTGACTAATTGTGGTGAAGGGAACATTGGGAAGGGGATTGCATTTGATTATATGCACTAAGTGGACCAATGAATATTTGTTTACATTTTATTTTAGGGAATAATTTAATTTTCTTACAACACTCATCACCATCAAGTATATTAACAAACAATATGTTGGAACTTGGTTCTTGGTACAAGTATCTTTGTTGAGCAGATATGAAATGACTATATCAACAAGAAAATTATATTTCAAGCAAAGAAGCATCGATAAATATTACCTTATAAATGGAGCACTGATATGATATGGAGAAACCCCTAACATTTATGAAGCTACAAAAGTTTGTGAATAAACCTAAGTCTATTCAGTAGGCTGTGGAACAATGTGATAGATACTTTAAAACAGCTCTAAATAACTCCTTCAATAAATCAATGCCATTAACTATTAGACTTGGGTGCTCAATACAAGGTGAAAAGAGGAAACCATTTTTAAGAGCAACTCTTAGACAACTAAATAATTATGAAGAGTTTCTTGAGGGCGATCTCATAGAAGAGCTACTCAGGATTGAGGAGGATTGTAGTCCAGGAATAAGGTATATTTCTATATTCCTAACCCCCAAACAACAACATTAATCCTCCCATCCCTGTATAGTATTGGATTGTGAATTGTCAACCTATTGCTTTCAAGGGTACTATCTGCTTACCTGTGTCTTTTGAAATTCCTGTGAATAAAATGAACCTAAAATCTCTTCTCCTTTTAAATCATATAATTTGTAAGTCCAAGGAATTGTATTCATTACATCAACAATTTTAAAGAGTTCATTAGTCCATCTCTTTGTATAACCTTTCTCAAAATGACTTTTCCATCTATTAATCTATCTATAATTCCAGTAATCTCTGTATGTGTGTTTGTTTGTTTGTTTGTTTGTCTGTGACCGCTGTTTCTCGACAACCACGGGTCCGATATACTTTAAACTTGCCAGGTATATTGCTGGGGACCCGAGGATGTGCCTTTTCAAGGTTTCATATTAATCGGACAATTACTTACCGAGCTATGTCCAAAAAACGATTCAACCAATCAGAGAGCAGCGAGCTATCGCGTGTGCCGAACGTGGCGAACACACTCTGCCTCGGACGGCACATTTGAGAGCGTATTCATTTATTTCACGTTGGCAAACTATGTTGCCGCTATGTTGGCGTTAAACTATGTTTTAAAACTAATTAAAACCATTTCATGTAAATAGAGGGGGGGGGGGATTGTCACTGTACTCGCAAGCCGTTCGCCGTTCGCTTTGGCGTTGCGAATGGACCAAAACATTTCATGGACCAAACCATTTCATGTAAAGCGTTCGCCGTTCGCTTTGGCGTTGCGAATGGACCAAAACATTTCATGAACCAAACCATTTCATGTAAATAGAGGGGGGGGGGGATTGTCACCGTACTCGCACCCACGTACCCACGTACCCACGTACGGGCATTGCACCCACGTACGGGCATGCCCTAGTTCTTACAATATTACCAACTTTGAACTTTGGCTTTCTCAGATTAATCTCCTTTTCGTATACTAATTTTGTAAATGTTTCTGATGGTTTTGATTTCGTTGATGAATGAACTGTTTCATTGTAATTATCCACAATGTCCTGAATTATAGATACCCATTTTTGAGAACCAAGTTGAGCGAATTTTTAAATAAAATCTCTCTTTCAAAGTGCGATTAAAACACTCAATAACAACTGCCTTTTCCCTCATTAAAGGTGCCCAATGTAATACCATTATCTTTAAGAAGTTTTATAAATGTTTTGTTATAGAATTCTGTTCCCACATCAGTCCATAACTTCTTTGGTTTCCTTTTGCTTTTACTAAATATTCCACTGAAAGATAACATCAGAATATTACCCCTTTTGTTTTTAAAAGGAACAACCCATGCAAATCTACTCCTCAAATCAATAACGGTTAAAGCATACACGTATCCCTTGTCATTATTTTGTTCAATTAAATCAGCGGACCAGATGTAATCAACCCCTTTGGAATAAACCTTCCTTCTTTTAAACTTTGTGATTACTGGTCTATGTAATGAATTAGCCAAAAGCTCCGCAGTCTTGATGACATCATTAGAGCTTAATAGTTTTTTTAAATAACCAAGCCCAAGTCTCAATTTACCACTCATCAATTTCTTCACAATAAACCTATCAACTTCCTCTCTCAACGTTGGATTTCATATCAGAGATAAATTATACAACATTTCACTGTCGGCTTCGTGTTTTTCAACCAATGTAGTGGTATTCCCGTAATCAATATTGTGCTTCATACATATTTCATCAACCCTATTTTTAGGTGTAGACCAATGTTTAGGATTGTTCACTTCATCTAATCTTTTATCCAAGTTTGTTCCTGCTGCAGAAGTTTAAAAACTTCTGCAAGCCAGGGGTAGGCGAGTTATCGCATGGCATTCAAATTCAAACTTGTCCCTGATCCTCTAAATTAATAAAATGTATTGTAATGACAATGAAATAGATTTGATGAATCTTAACAATACAGACAAGGCCAGCAAGCCTCGCATGCAGAGACAGGCCTGTCAGGTTTCAGAGCTTCACAACCAAGATGGAGATTGGGAAAAAAAGCAGATGTCCTCAGTCACGCTAAGGCATATTATCTGTAAGAAGCAGTAGGCTTTGTTTATTTTTTAAGATGTTAGAAATCTCTGTGTTTCTTCATGACTTGACATTTTGTGGCTGGGAGAGTTGGAGATGAAGAAAGGAAAAAGCTGTTATCTCTTTAAACCTTGTTTGACCGACCTACTTTGATCTCTGACCATAATTCGCCATGCCGCGGCTTATCTCTGTCTGTAGTCAGGACTCGTCAGGCCCAGAGCTCGTCGTCCGAACACAGCACCGTTTGGCGCAAATGGCTCGGTCGTTGGCGTGAACCAGGCCCCGACATGCCCCCGTTCGCACGCTGCTGGTTCAGCATATGCTGCAGTCGCAAGCCGCGCTGGTAAACCCATCGCTCGCAAGGAGAACCCAACTCTTCGTGCTTGCTCAACCGTCTCTCTACCAACGTCCGAAGGCAGACAATTAAGCAAGGGTCCAAATGGAAAGAGGTCCAACGCAAGAGAAGGCAAGAAGGGAAGAGAGGTCCTGGCAGGAAGAAATCCAAAGACGAGAGAGGGAAATGTCAGCCAGCAAGTAGTTTTACCGCCGTCTCGTGACGTCAGCTCTCCTCCCCTCCAAACAGTGCGTCGCTTCCTGCCTTCCCGAATGTTCTTACCTGCCCTTTGCTTCCCATTGGATGAGCGCTTTGTGCCCTTGGTGTCATCCCATTGGTCGGTGGCCAATCAGTATCTCATCTCTCTCCTTCCACCAATCACAGAAAAGCTTTCTGCCCCCTACCCTGCACCCCGACCAATCACAAGTCCTTCCCTACCCTGCCAATCGGTGACCTGCTTCTTACTCACCCTTTGCCTTGACCAATTGCTGCCTCTCTGAGCATGTCCATTGCCTGCCTGCTCGATGTGTGCTGCCATGCCAGCTGGCGATGCCGCTGGCTGTGGCTCCATTGGCGGTGCCCTGAACTGGCTTCCTGTGAGTCATATTGTTATTGTGGCAGAGGGGGGAATTTAAGTAGTGTTTGTGTGGTGTTACTAATGGGCCTAACTAATGTCTATGGTGCATTGCCATACGGGACACAGGATTGATCACAGGTTTGACACACCAGGGAATTAGCATAATCCGTTCTCTACCTATCACACGATCATCCTTGTATGATCACAGATATACACTTAATCTGACAAACCACCTCAACAGATCCCTGACTTACTGTACATCAAAATGGTTCTTCATCTTCACGACATCGGAGCACCTACCTATGCAGATCTACCTGAATCTATATATCCCCCTACCCAAAATTCATAACAATATGTTAAACTTTAACGAAAATAAATAACACCAGCATCATCAACTCCTGAAATTGAGGTTATTTCAAGCACTCTTAAAGCTAATATTTTCATTCGACTTTTAATTTATTTATTTTCCTCTTCAGTGTGTTGTTCGATTTATTTTCTGTAATACATCCAATCTTTTATTAATCTCACGAGTTTCCATATTTTAATATTTTTCCTCCCTCTCCTCCCTCTCTCTTTTCTCCCTTTCCTCCCTTTCTTTTTTCTCCCTTTCCTCTCTCTCTTCCTTAAACCTTCTTGCTCTTTCTTCTTCAACTCCTTCCTCATCCCTTACTACACCTGAACCATCTCCCCATAGAATATCAAACATATATTCATCTGGATTTCTTGATATTCCTACATCCAAAATAAAAAATTTTTTACAACAGGAAACCAATAAAATTTCTTCTGAATTTCTAAAAGAGCTTTGTATTTTATTAACTTTAAAACCATTTCATTATTTAACATTTTAATTAAATCTACATTTGTAGGTTTATTAACATTAGTATAAAGCCAATCTTTTATTGAAAAACTCTCATTCTTATGTTGTATAACATATTTATTAAAATACCGAATACCCTTCTCTTGTAGGTATGCTCGAATACAGAAATGATAATTTTCTTGAAGTCTTCTTGTTGTCATTTATGTATCTATATTCCTCTCTGGATTTCACAGAAAATCACAGAAATATATTTCACAGAAATATATGAGAGATTAATATGATGACAGGTAATATCTCCCCATCTTCCTGTTGTTAAATCAGTTTGTATTCCCTGGCTTACTATAAAAAATCCTGTTCTTTGTGTTTTCATAAAATAAACTATGGCAAAACTGTTGTTGATTTTAGCTTCTTTAAATTCCTTTATTTGTTGAAAACTAACAGTGGTTCCACATATCTCATTATCCTCACCAAGTGGTTAATATTCTTCTTTATGTGATTGATTTAATTCTTGTAGGTCTTGTAGGTTTATTGGAAAAGACCAGTTATACCCTAAATCAGACATATCATACCCCCAATGTTCTATTCCAATAAAAACTATACGTCCTTCTTTATAAAAGTTAGTTTTTATTGGAACTGTGAATTGTGTATGACCTGGGGATGTATTCAACATTTCTACATCTTTTGAATATATAGCCATTTTATTTAAAGATATGTATTGTGATAAATCATTCAATCAAACAAAGTCATTGACATCAGTGAGGCTTGGATAATTGATTAATTTATAAGCATTTTTCATGTTAATATTTTTTGTTGTATAATATTTTTGTCATTCAGCCTGTGCCTTTGTATAATAATTTGATAAATTAATATCCAATTCTTGGGATACGCCAAAGATAGAACCATCTTTTCCAACATGTCATTTCTATTAGATTTAAAATGACATCATGAAATTTTTAATTATTGTTGAGTTGAAATAATACAAATAAACATAATTGACCACAACATTTGGAATTAAAGTCTTGGCCTTGAAATGTGTGATAAACACCATTCTGTAAGATTTTATTACTTCAAGAGGTGGTGGAAGACCATAACTATCAAAACTAATTTTTTTTTCCTGACAATTATAAATACAAACCCAAGGAGAACCATTCCCATTATTATCTTCTAAATTCATAATAATACTCTTTGTATTTTTAGACAACTTTGTTAATTCATCTCTCATACAAAGATTTGTAAAAGAAACCACATTATATTTTTTTGTTTTTTTTACAATATTTAGCAAGTTCTATGTTTGATGTTGTATTCTTCCCAAATTGTTTAAACCATTTATCAATTTATTTATAAGAAAGATATAATCCATTACCCCTTTTAGTTAGTTTTACACCTGCCTGTGTGATAGAAGAAAGCATATCTACAACTAACAATCTCGCTTTATCAGGAAGGATTTCAAGTTTTTCAGCAAAATCTACAATTATGCCACTTCCACTAATTTGTTCCTCCAACTCCTTGTTATGTCTTTCCAACTCTTTTTGAGCCTGTATTTGAGCCTTCCTTTCATTAGTAGTTTTTACCACTGCTGAAATACCACCCGTCAATGCTCCCGCCACATTTAAACCAGCAAAAAAAGGAATTAGAAATGGAAGAAATCCTGCACTCGTTTCCCTTGTTGAATATTTCTTCAACATAGGTTTTGTCATTTTAATTTTAAATGAGCCAGTCAGTATCATTTCATGTTTTCACCTGCTCTCTTGTGAGCAAAACATCAATTCTTACTGCTCCTTTTCTTTGAATTGTATTAACATGAATACTGCAAGGCTTTTGATTTTGAATACAAGATAATTGTTTATGGACATTGATTTGATTAATATATACCCCAGGTGGTTCTTTCCTACTCATTTATTTATTAGAAAAATCTATCTCTCCCACTACTATCAAAATCTCTCCCACTGCCCCCTTCCCACGCCCCCCCCCCCCCCAAAGCCCTCGCCCTCTCTCAGATCTCTCGATGTCTCCATGTCTCTCGGTCCCTGCTCTCAAATGTTGTGTTTGTGTCCTTCCCCCTCTCTCCCCATCTTGTCTACCGCTCCCTATGTTATATGTTTTATGTGTCGGTTTGTCTTTCTGTGTGATTAATGTTCGCTCTTTCACGAGCCTCGATATTGTATACAAAAAAAAAAAAAAAAAAAAAAAAAAAAAAAAAAAAAAAAAAAAAAAAAAAAAAAAAAAAAAAAAAAAAAAAAAAAAAAAAAAAAAAAAAAAAAAAAAAAAAAAAAAAAAAAAAAAAAAAAAAAAAAAAAATGTGATATTAATCATAACACCATTATCTGTATTAATCTACAATTCTGTTTTTTTTCCAAAAGCAAACAATATGTATCAACTTCATCACTCTCCCCTCTTTTAATGTATAGGGAAGTATCAAACCCATTAGACTTCATAGTTTCCTTTTGAGAACTCAGGTCAATTGCATAGATTGTATCAAGTTTTTTTTAAATGCAACCATATCCAAAATAGGTTCTTTATTACCGTTGCTTTCACACACCTTTTGCTGAGGTTTGTATGCTTCGGCATAATCATTTTTTTCCCATTCAATTTCCAATCTATCTCGTGGGTAAAAGGTACCATCCAGAGAAACCCGAAGTTGTTTTACCTTAGCATTATCACTCAACGCATTATTCTTATCAGTACCATCATCTCCATCTCGTTTCTTAAAAATGAGACATAAGTATACTGCCCTACTTTGACAAAAGGAAGCAACTGCCTGAAAGGAGTTTTCTTGTAAATGAGGAAAATGTGTTTTTCTTTCTGCTCTCTTTGGCAGAGTTTCTTACTTCCTGGGTATAAAGGGTCGTGTTACTTCATTTTTGTGTACAAACGTGTAGAGCATACCTCAAATACCCTAGAACAAGTGATAACTCAATTCCGACAAAAATGACAGTTGCTTCCTTTTGTCAAAGTAGGGCAGTATAGTGGCTTACCTTCCAGAACACCCAGATTCCACGTGTACGTCGTTTTGTTCAGTTTAACATGTTGGCATCTTCTTTTAAGGTATGATACATTCAGTGATTTCTTTGAGATAAGTCTTTTATTCAACATCTCTTTTCTTTTAAGATTAGGAATATATTCACAAATATACCAACACAATTCATTAATAACAAATTCATTCTGAGCCGCAAAAGCATTAGCAGCGCCAAAAAGCAATTTATTTTCATTGTCATTTCTTTGTAGTTGAAATCTAATTTTAATTCCACACAGAACTTTATCATAATCGCAAAATCCAAATATACCTTTAAGAGGTACTGCTACGGTAAAACTATTCTCTGCTTTTGTTTCGTCATTATACATTGCCTTCCTTTGACTATAACCAGGGTCAGCATTTGTTCCGGTTGACATGTCAGGAATAAAACCTTCGACAGCTCCCTCACCCATTCTATCACTTAACGAATATAGTGTAAATTTCATAATTCCAGATGTAGCAGAGACATAATCAACCACTTCAACCTCTTGTATTCCAATATACAAATGAACACTAACAAACATTTTCCAGAAGAAATCATTTACGAGTGTAGCATTCGTGTTATTTTCAGCCTTCGTGAATTTAAATTGACACAAAAGGAAACTAACAGCTAGATACAAGTAAGTTTGTTAATTATATATTTCAAAACTTTTTGTTCCATTTGTATTCCAATCTGTTCCTGTTGTAGCATTTACCTTAAAATAGTCTTCCTTTTTAGTGGAGTTTGAGATGATAATCGTATCATTCAAATCATAGATACTATCCATTGCTTCCATACTTGTATTTATTTCGTAAAAAAGTGGTTAAAACTTTTGAAACCCTGACCCAAGTATTTGAATGATTTTCTGCCATTCTTGTGGAGATAGTTGAATTTTGGCTTTCTTAATTTCTTTGATTGCTTGTAATTTATGAGACTCCTTTTGAGCATCTTTTATACTCTTTATAGCACCCGCTACAATTCCCATGGCAGAGGCGGTTGAACGTATTAGGTCTTTATGTTTAAGAATGGTTGAACCAATACCCATTAGAGTATCAATTATGCCATCTCCTTTATTTCTAAATTGATGTCCTATACCCCGTTGTCTCTTTGGTTTATAGTATCCTCCACCAAGAAACACACCTTCACCCTTATAGTATGGTGAAAAGAACATCCCATCCACATCTTTCGTATTTATTTTATATTTTCCCAACTCGTGTTACCTCACAATAACCATCATATATATTTTTTGAAAAACTACACGAAGGTGAATTCTGATTTATATAATTTCATCATTGAAAGAAATCATACGATTATCTTGATCGGTTATGCTAAAATTAACTCTATATATGTTATTTCCTGACACAGGTAGATAAACCAGATTTTTCGGTTCCAAATTGAATTTATAACCAATCACGGTTGAGTATGCGCTGAATGAAAATATTGTATTCGTTTTTATTCCATTGTTATAAGCACCGACAATCAAAACACAGTGAATTAATACCGAATTTATAACTGACAATATTTGTATAACATTATCACTGTAAAATGTTGCATTCGTCTCAATCTTTTTGAGGAGAAACCAATTGCTCTCTAAATGAATTATCAATCGTGAAATCAACTTTATAATTATTTTTAAGTACAATAGTTGATTTTAAAGTATATTTTTGAACACCTATAAGAACATTTTTTGGTTCATCACCTTGTTCTCTCATAAGGCGAGAAATTTCAGAAGATATTTGGGAAATCTCCTGTGCTCCGGGTGAAACTGTTATAGTTTTGTATCCCCTTCCTGGATTATAACTAAACTTGTTGTTTTTCTCTGTGATATTAAAAAGGGTATTGCAAGTTTCCATAGACAATAACAATGCCTCATATTCTTTTGTGTGGTCAAGTTGTAGTGGGTAAGGGAATGAAGCTGTGTATCACTTGTTGTAAAATCAAAAGTAAGGATTGTGCTTCTCATCTTATTAGTCCCCTGCCGGTGTACACCGGAGGGGACTATAGGTTTGCACACCGTCCCTCCGTCCGTCCGTCAGTCTGTCCGTCCATCCGTCCATCAGACAGTCAGTCCGTCAGTCAGTCTGTCAGTCCGTCAGTCCGTCAGTCTGTCAGTCTGTCAGTCTGTCAGTCCGTCTGTCAGTCCATCAGTCCGTCAGTCCGTCAGTCCGTCAGTCCGTCAGTCCATCAGTCCGTCAGTCCATCAGTCCGTCAGTCTGTCAGTCTGTCAGTCCGTCTGTCAGTCCGTCAGTCCGTCAGTCCGTCAGTCCGTCAGTCCGTCAGTCCATCAGTCCGTCAGTCCGTCAGTCCGTCAGTCCGTCAGTCCGTCAGTCCATCAGTCCATCAGTCCGTCAGTCCGTCAGTCCGTCAGTCCGTCAGTCCGTCAGTCCGTCCGTTCGTCCGTTCATCCGTTCATCCGTCCGTCACGCAAAGAACAGTTTTCCGGACTTTTTTTCTAAATGCTTAACGCTAATGATTTCAAACTTGGCACATTGTTTCCTCATGATAAGTTACAGATCGAGTTCGAACTTCACGACGTTTCGACCATGTTTGACAAAGTTATGGCACTTTGAACTTTGGGAATTCTGATAATTCTGATGATCCTTAACTCAGTGCCATTTTAAGTTTTAATTTCCTTTAAAAAATATTTTCTCAGCAATAATTGGACCGATTGAGATCAAATTTTCACCGTAGAGGGGACTCGGCCTGTAGAATATTATAATGGTAATTATGATGTCACAGGTCACGTGGTTCGGCCGCCATATTGTTTTTTTGTGAAAACACGAAAACCCCTTTTTCTCTGCAGCGGCTGAACAAATCGAGGCCAAACTTTGCAGGCAGAATCGCATACCCATGATGAACAAAAAAGTTAGCGAGCATGACGTCATGCATCACATGGTTTCAGAGTTATGACGTTTTTAAGCATGAACCTTTAAAACCGAGCTCCTCCATCATTTTTGATCCAATCAAGGGGAAACTTCACAGATCTGTTCAGCATTTCAATCTCCTAAAATGTCCTTTTGGAATTTGCGATAGGGCACGTGGTTTGGCAGGTATCGTTAATTAAACGAAAATATTTTTTTTTAATGGATATCTCTTGTTTATTCTAGAGTTCTCCTCAAGCCGCACCGCGTGCCCTCAGCCTCGTCTCGCGAACGTCAAAAGCGCGACACAGCATGCGCTTTCGTGAGGGGCAGAGCCAAGCCGAGCAACATATATATACACATCGATCATTGATCGTGAACCATAAAATATAATAAATTACTGATATTTAGCAACTCCAACGGTTCTTTGTCAACAACTTATTTTCTCGTGCTTCTGCTGACCTGTCTGCAAGGTGTATAAATCGAAGTCCCGAGTGCGAATCACAGGTGAGCCCATCCTGAGGTAATTAGCGATTGGGAACGATTCAGAACCTGTGGGTAAATAACCCTTGGTAATTTCCCCAACAGTTTTCCGGACGACAGACTGCAGGTAGGGGACATGTATTGCAGCGCAATACTCAGAATGCTTGTTTAATATGGTATAAAATATTTTTGTATTGACATTTATTAACATATTTGTATTGACATATTTATTACATTTTCATATTCATCAACTGATCTAAAATGGCCGAGGTTTCATTGAAACAATTCCTGAGATACACAGAAACTGAGAATTGAAACATTGAATTAAATTGAAACATGAAACATTGAAACAAACTGAGAATTCCTTCTCAGTTTTCCTCTTTTTTTTATACCAACAACAGAAACTCCATAATCAATCGAGTTTCGCAAATCAATATATACCCCTATCATCTTCACTTTGTGTATTCAATGGTTCATCAAAATAACTTGAACTATGGTATCCATCTTTTGTGAGAAGAAACATTAATCTCGGAGTTAGTTTAAGAGGTGCTTGGGTAGAACTTAAGAATATCAATTCATCATTATATATCAATACCTTTTCTTCAACAAGATTAAACATTGCCTGGTTCTTCTCTTGGAATGAGACCTGCTACGGTTTTTGAATCTACTGAATATTCATCGATTTGAAGAGCCTTCACAACATAATCAGGTTGATTTACCTTTTCCAGTCTTTGAAATAATCCTTCATCACCATATTGTAATTCTAATTCTCATTTATCTCCAAGTTCTTGCTCTGTCATTTGGCTAAAATTTTTGAGCATTTGAGGTTTTCCAGGAGAGTTTTCCAGTAAGTTTCCCATTGAAAAATATTATTTACTGAATTGTAAATGTCAATCGAAAAATTTCCTTTTTCTTCATAATTTCAGAGGATGTGTTAAAATAAATCCTTTTCTTTAAATATTTTATGAAACTCTTTATTAGCATTAATACGAGTTGTAATTGCTTCTTCACTAATGCTGGTATCTCTATTTTTCATATGTTGACGTTGAGTTTCTTCATCATCAAAACCGAATGATACAAGCGTTACGCCTAGGTCCCCTGTCGGTGAAGTGATGCGAGTTGACAAAGTGGAAGACGCAAGGCGGCCATCTTGGATTTTCACGTGGCGACCCAATTTTCAATAGCGTTCTTCCTTCTGCCTAGATACACCCACACACCAGATTAGAAGTTGGTACTTCGCTTATTTTTCAAGATATTCTGCTCACAAGGTTCAGACATACATGGCGGCGGCCATCTTGGATTTTGAGGTGGCGACCCAATTTTCAATAGGGTTCTTCCTTATGCCTAGATACACCCACACACCAGATTATAAGTTGGTACTTCGCTTATTTTTCAAGATATTTCGCTCACAAGTTTGAGATATATATATGGTGGCGGCCATCTTGGATTTTGACGTGGCGACCCAATTTTCAATAGCCTTCTTCCTTAGGCCGAGATGCACACACACACCAAATTAGAAGTTGGTACTTCGCTTATTTTTCAAGATATTCATCTCACAAGGTTCAGACATACATGGCGGCGGCCATCTTGGATTTTGACGTGGCGATCCAATTTGCAATAGCTTTCTTCCTTCTGCCTAGATACACCCACACACCAGATTAGAAGTTGGTACTTCACTTATTTTTCAAGATATTTCGCTCACAAGGTTCAGACATATATATGGTGGCGGCCATCTTGGATTTTGACGTGGTGACCCAATTTCAATAGCGTTTTTCCTTGTGCCGAGATACACCCACACACCAAATTAGAAGTTGGTACTTCGCTTATTTTTCAAGATATTCATCTCACAAGGTTCAGACATATATGGCGGCAGCCATCTTGGATTTTGACGTGGCGACCCAATTTTCAATAACCTTCTTCCTTGTGCCTAAATACACCTACACACCAGATTAGAAGTTGGTACATCGCTTATTTTTCAAGATATTCAGCTCACAAGGTTCAGACATACATGGCATCAGACATACAAGGCGGCGGCCATCTTGGATTTTGACGTGGGTTGCACCCACACACAAAATTCGAATGCGCTCCTTCACTTATGCACACATGCACACCCGCACGCATGCACGCACGCACGCACGCACGCACGCCCGCACGCACTGGTATCTCTGCTTTTCATATGTTGGCGTTGAGTTTATTCATCAACATCAAAACCGAATGATAAAATCTTAACTCCATTACCACTCGGGTGTTGCATAATTTGTCTCATTCCTCCTGGATTAGTTTCTAAAATCCCAAGACCACCAGATTTTAGTCACATATGCATATGCTCCTCCATTGAAATGTAGTAATAATCTTCACCTTCTACTTCTCCTGGTTGCATTGCTCTGTTTGATGTAGATACAATACGAATCATCGGGTGTTTAAAAAAAAAAAAAATTACAATCTTTTCATTTTTACTATTCAAGAGTTTAGATTTATGAAAGCTCTTTCCTGAAGCAGATTTACCCACAAGATTAATAATAATAGTTGGCATTTATGTGTTTCATTGTTTATAAAATATTAAAATATCAGTTGGTATCTCATCTTGTTTCACAACAATATATTTATATTTTACAGTCATGCATTTCATATAATCCTCAAATTCCTTTTTACTACATAATGTAGAACAATTCTCTCCAAAAAGTATTTACGTCTATTGAATTTAACTTGAATAAAATAAAAGTATTGGCATTGTTTCTTATTGAGCAACAAGGGAGTTGAAAGTATGATTAACTGAGATAAATACAATTACAAGAAGAATGTCTCCCTCTTGTGTAGTAGCTATCCATAACCGATTGGTTACTCTCATTAACACAATCATCAAAGATAACGAGGTTCTTTTTTGATTTATCTAAATCTTGGGGTGAAGGTATATCATCTGTATTATCACTGAGCATACAAGTTATGGGTTTTGATTTATTTTTACATTTCTGTGTATCACAAAATAGTTGTATTATATCTTCAATGTTGTAATCATTTAGTTTGTGTTGAAGTTTAAATAAACCGATTATATCTTATTTTTGAAGACCTGCTTTAAAACCTTGTGATAGTAATTGATACACGGGTTGAAAACTTGACTTTGTGAAAATTATTAAAATATCATAACCTAAAAAGTTTGGCATAAGGAGCATCTTTAAAAGCAAGCAGGTTTTCCCACATTTGCTTGAACCAACTATTTAACATCTTGATGAATTTGGAAGATTTTTATGGTTGTTAAATTTTATCTTATTTTCACAAACGGGTAAACAAAATTATTCATTTATATATTTGGAAAACAAGTCATCCAATTTTTAACAGGCTTTTTTTTTAGAAACCCTATGTTTTATCCTGAGTTCAGGTTTAATTTCAAGATAATCCATTATTTTATTTATATAATATCTTGTGTGGATATTTCCCTGAAAATTACATACAATCAGGCATAGCAAATAACATCAATCCTTGAAACATTACCATAATTTCTCAATCTCTTCCATTGTAAGGAAAGGTGTATTATCACCCTCATACTTAACGTTCATTTCTCTTATTAATCTTGAAAAGTAATTCATTTTTGGCGTAATTTGAAAATAGTTATGTTTATTTTTATATTTTTTAGCATCATTAATTAAAAGATAATCACAGAATAAACATTGTTTTTGGGCTTTTGAATCTTGTGTTTAATCCCACTCTTTCACAAGCTGGACAATTCTCTAATTTATCATGTGGCGTATCAGGGCATTCAAGAGGCTCAACATCTGGTATATCATTTAGATTCATCATATTTATATCGTAAAACTTTGCTTGAACTAAAATTCATCTTCACCATAATCGGTGCTTTCATAATCATTATCACTGATACAACTACTTTCGCAACTATCGTTTGAACACAAACTCTCAGTATAATAACTGTCTTCTGTTCCAATAGAGATACGATCATCACTATCATAATCCCCAAAATCTTTGGTTGTATAATGGCTCATATTTAATTAATAGAAAAAACATTTCCGTCTATATCCATATACTTTTTTTCATTGGAGATAAGACATGATCAAATCTTTATAGGTTCTGTGAGTGAGTTTCTTAAACTTAATACTTTATAAAAAGTCATGTTTTTAAACTTATTTGTTATGACCTCAACTTTAATACTATATAAATATAATTTTTTTAAAATCTACTCTAAAGGGTGAAGCCAGGCCCACACAGTGGAGTTGGGACATAAAGGAGCTTCTGACATGCTATTTGGGATTGGGACTAAAGACGAGTGATAGTGAGACAAGCAAAGTGAGTTGAACTATTGGGAGTTTTTGGGACCAGTCCCAAATAGTGTGCCAGAAGCTCCTTTATGTCCCCACTAACATCTGACGCTTCCTTTACAGAAGCATATCTCAAAGCTTCTGAGACAGAAGAATCGTTGTTGTTTTGTATACATTCCACTTTCATTGGATAGACATCACCTGCATACATTTCAGTGTCAATCTTTTGCAGGACACAAAGTTTAAAACTTCCAAATAGAAATCAGGTAATTAAGACATTCAGATAATCCTTTTCTTCGACTGAATAAATATCACAATCACTACACCGTCACAGGACATTTGGTCCACGTCTTTACTGCAACCTCCTCCCAGCACACGTATCAAAACTAGAACGGCACTCAGTAGAGAGCATAGCTCAGCCTGGTTGGCCATATCACTCAATGGTGAATAATCACTTTAAGAACTCTACTAGCTGGATCCGGATCCATATCTTCACCAAAATTTAATAGATTCACCTTGTCACACAAACAACCTGTCCAACAAGTTTCGTCCAAATCCATCCGTAACTTTTTGAGATATCCTGCTATGTATCGTTTTTGGCCCAATCTCCCAATGGTGAAGAATCACTTAAAAAATTCTTCTGGCTGGATCAGAATTAGGATCTTCACCAAAATCTAATCATTTTGTCGCTGTCACATATGCTACATCTCTGCCAAATATCGTCCGAATCCGTCCACAACTTTTTGAGATATTTTGTTCACAAACGGATGGACAGACAGACAGACAGGGGTGAAAACATAACCTCCATCACCTTTGGTTGCGGAGGTAATAAGACATTGCTAATTAGACAGCCAGCTCCAAAACTTAAGAGGAAGCAACTTTTCCAATGCCTTTTTTGAAAATACCCCATTTGATGTGGCATACTCTGTTATATAGTGTCGGTGCTGCTGAAGCAGTTTATTGGCAAGGGTCAGGCTGGGCAGTACGACATCTCCATGTCACCAACATTTATCCAATCACAGCCGTTATCTAATCAGGTTGAAATAATGACATGAGGGATAGATATCTGCACTATGAAAGTTGAATGTTTGATGGTTGTTGAAATATCGTGAACACAACAGTACATGGACATTTGATCGGTCAGTCAAGCTCATTATACAAAAATATAGTAACAAAATAATGATAGCACATGTAGTAAAAACAAAAAAGGCATCGGTTGATGGTAAATATATATATACAGTCACGTGAAAGAGTAAGTACACCCCATGTAAAGTTTTGACTTTTTCAACATATTTCAACATACTTATTTGTTATGACCTCAACTTTAATACTATACAAATATAATTTTTTTTAAATCTACTCTAAAGGGTGAAGCCAGGCCCATGCAGTGGAGTTGGGACATAAAGGAGCTTCTGACATGCTATTTGGGATTGGGACTAAAGACGAGTGATAGTGAGACAAGCAAAGTGAGTTGAACTATTGGGAGTTTTTTGGACCAGTTGTGGGGGGATTTGATCTTCATTTCAACAATATTGATAAATAAAGGTGATATAATCTAAAAAATATCATGAAACATTTACATTTTGTAGTCCATTGTATAATTTAAATAAACATAAATGCAAATTTTGCATGTGGAAAAAGTATGTAGGACCTTTCACTCACTCACCGCAGGCAGGTTGGTGGTCTTTCTATCTTCTACCGACTCCTCGCCGGCCTTGCTCCCCAAGCTATATCTGTGCTCTGTCCCCCAAATATTCCTGCAGGTCGCACAAGATCTGCCAGCAACCCTCTTATGATTAAACTGCCAAAATCTAGGCTCTCTGCTCACCTTCACTCTTTCATTCCCCTTTTCTCCCACCTCTGGAACAAACTCCCCCACTCCCTTCAATCCCACTCCTCCCTCCAAGTCTTCAAAACAGCTGTTAACCACCATGTCTCATCTTTCCCCATCCAAAACCTTGATCTTTTCTACCCCCGCTAATTCACCCCAGAGACACTTTTTGGAAATTCCAACTTCTTTCCTGGAAGTCCTTGCAGTGTCCATATGTTTTATACCTCTCCCACCTCCCCCCAAAGCCCTCTCCCTCCCACAGTTCTCTCGATGTCCCTGCTCTCAAATGTTGTGTTTGTGTCCTTGCCCCTCTCTCCCCCATCTTGTCTACTGCTCCCCTTATTTTGTGTGTGTATATGTCGGCTTGTGTCGTTTTGACTTTTTGTGTGATTAATGTTAGGTCTTTCACGAGCCTCGATCTTGTATACAAAAAACACAAAAAAAAAAAAATTCCTCCGTTACTCCAACATGCACGTTGAACTCCCCCACAATACACAGCATCACCTCCATCTTAACCATTCACATCATCCTCTCCAGTGCATCCCTGTATTCCTGCTTCTCCGTCCTAGACATTCCCGTTTGTGGCCCATATACCGACATAACACACACCATTTGCTTCAAAACCATCACCCATGCCATAACTATCCGTTCCTCCCATCTTTCCACTCTGACCACCTGCTTAATGGTCTCTTCCAAAACTATTATTCCTACGCCATTACTCATTTCATCCCCACCCGCGTGCAACAGCTTGTATCCTCCTGCAAACCTCCTGGCACTGTCCCCTTTCCATCTAGTCTCCTGCACACACACAGCACTTCCAACCTCCATCTCCGCATCATCTCCACCACCTCAACCCCTCTCCCTCCTCCCCCCCCCCACCACCATTGATCCTACATTTAAACTACCTAGCCAAACCTCACTTCTGAATCTCTGCCCGTTTGGCCCAACTGATTACCGTCTTGATTAGTCTGGGACACTCAGAGGAAAATTTTTAAAACGAAATATGCATATGTAGGAATGGGAAAATGAGAAGGTGATTGGGGGATTGAGGGAGGAAAGAGGTTTTGGGGTGGTGGAATTAATGAGGGTAATTCATCAATATGTGTGACGTCCCTTGGATGTTCGTTAAACTGGCGTCTCATCTGCCGGCATTAGTTGGTGGGTGTTAGGCAGGGAAGTACTGCTTGATTATTGTGTGGATGCATCGTTTGACTCTTTAATCGGAATAGATGAGTTCTAAAGGTTTTGAGGAATATCCATTTGGAAATTAGTTCCCTCTTCCAGATCACCTTCACCTGCACCTGCACACAAGTCGACTTTTTTTTGTATACAAAGGAGTGGCAACACATAAAAGAGAGCAACACATGTAAGAGCAACACATGAGCTCTTTTATGTAAGACATGAGCATGAACTCATGTAAGACACACATGAGCATGAACTCTTTTATGTAAGAGCAACACATAAAACACAAAGACATAAACAGAAAACACAAACATATCGATACATTACTAACATAATTGCCTACGCCGATTTCGAGACTACTTTTGTACATGAGGCAATTTGTCAAATTGCCTTCGCCGATTTTGAGAATACTTTTTTGCATAAGGCAATTTTTCCAAAAATAAAAATCGCGTATTTTGGATCGAAAATTAGTTTGATCGTCTTGACATTTTCTGGAAATGTTGGGTATAGTTCGGCATTCTTAATAGCGAAGAAATTTTTTTTTGGCAAAAAACGATCGAAGGCAATTATGTTAGTATGAATGAATGAATGATCATTTTAAGGCCATTTTCCCCGCGAGAGCGGGGGTTAGCCTTGCAGGCCCCATGACAATCATGGTACCCTGTTTGCGGCAATGTTTTTATGGCCGGATGCCCTTCCTAACGCCAACCCTTGGTCACGCTCTTATGATGCGCAGGGATATGGTGTGCCTATTCTAAATCGGGGTACACACCGGGATCATTCATCCCAGCAAGCTGGTACTCAATTTGCCGACCTCGGAAGGATGACAGGCTGAGTCAACCCCCCTGGCGTTAATTCAGTGATTGACCGGGATTCAAACCCAGGATCCTAGGAACCCAAGCCGGCACCCTAACCGCTAAGCCAACACCAGGCTAATGTTAGTAACATATCGATATTGTCGTGTGTCTATCCTGTTGTGATATTGTTATATTCGTCCCCTGATATTAAATTGTACCCACTCACCACCAAAGCCAGAAGATGAGAGGAAGTCAAGAGAGGAAGGAAGCCACGAGAAGAAGAAAATGTTGGGCAGAGCATTATTTTATAGTCAAGTCTCTGACGTCATCCGACCCGCTTGTGCCATGCTACCAATCAGCGGCCGCCGCCACATCACTCCATGGCTCAATGACCAATCATTGCTCCTCGGAGCGTGGCCTCCTGGCCACTTGTCGGCCTGATGTGGTGATGTAGCGGCTGGCAGCGCCAGCTGTATTGTTCGATGCAGTGTTTCCAATTAGGTTGTTATTTCGTGTTATAAATGCACGATTTCTTACTATGTGTTTGTGCTGCATGTGTCATAAGGAACAGAGGAATAATAACAGAGGCCATTACATACAGGGATTAATTACCCATAATCCCGAACTAATTAACATCCCTCTCATGGGGACAAAGATACACTCACAGACATCCGGTCTAAACGAAGTCCCTACTTATGATACATGGGATTTCCTCTTCTTCATCGCAACATACAGAGCATGGTAATCTATACATTCTACCTGGCTCTAAGGTAGTCATAGTCAAACCCCCACAAACGAAACAATATAATAAAGGGAGTGGGCGACAAGAGGGGGAGAGAGAAGGAAACACAAAAATAGTAGTTGTTACATGCTCTTCCCCGACCCCCTGGTCAGGGTGTACCTCCGAGCCCCGAGAGGAGTCACGGCAGAAAAATGTGTTATTCTGTGTCAGAAATCAATGGTGAAACCACACCAATTGTTACCAACAAACAAATATTGTATTAAAAATCACACAAGAATAACAGTACAACAATAATAGCAATCAAGAGTACAATCAATGTATATCTTATGATGGTACCATCAGCTAGTATAAAGTAACTCACTGTGCTCCAAGTGAGTGAAAATGAACATTCCCCAATGTCTCTATATTCCCGTCTTCGAGCTCAGAGTTGATCCCCTCCAGCGATCATCAGAACGATGTTGAATCAAAACCCGAATCCCGTTCAGGTGACAGGCCCAGTCACGCCGCCCAAACTGCACAAAGGCGCACGCGGCCAAAGCAGCGCAAAGAGTCACGCGGCCCAAAGCTGCGTAAAGGCGCACTCAAGGCGACTGGGAAATCTCACCCTCTGGTATGGAGGTTTTACAGCTCCAAATCGGCAAACCTCAGGTTTAATATTAATAATAATAATAATTCATTTATTTTGTATAGCGCTTTTCCAGAAGCCCAAAGGCGCTTTGACAGAGTGGCAATCCGCCTTCAAAATCCGCGTTGCACACACACATCCCAGATAGACGTCTGAATGGTGAAAACGGCTGACGCGAAGCAAAGACCTTTCGCGATGAGCAAAGCGTGCGAGTCAAAATGGCCGACGGCTTGCACTCGAGACGTAATGACACGACGATGATTCCTCGGAATCCAACGCCAAACCTGACATGCAGGCTGATCAGTCACAGCGATAACACCTCTGTCGAAGAAATCCCTTCGGGGAAACCCGAAAGTTCACTAGCGACTCTCGTTCAACAACATTCACTCAGGACAAAGAAGTGACTGCTTCTTCTCCGACTTCACTCCCTCCACTTCTTTTTCCCCTCTTCTTCCTTTTCGTCTTCGTCTTCCGGTTCCCGATCCGGTTTCCTGTTTCTTTTAACATTAACTTTTTTTTACCTTTTGAAAACAGTTCATGGACAATAAACCTTTTGAACACAATAACAGTACATGGAATCAGAAATATTTACAGTGGATGCAAAACCACCACAACGGAAGTGACGAATCCGTAACATAGTGAAGAGGGACAGTGGTAGATCTGTGGAAGGGGGAGGAGTATGGGTTTTACCCAATACGATAAGACAAGACAAGAGATTTTACCCAATACTGCACATAGATGGTCGATGTCCAAACTGCAGTTCCTGAAATTTAGTGAATTACAACTCAAACCTTGATTTAGGTTTAAATAAACATTTCAGAATTAAACAATTCTTTTGTTTCGAAGAAAGACCAAATTGTTGTTGGAAAAAAGCAATTTCCACATTTTGTTTGTTTTATCGACCAATGGGTTGGAGTTTGTTTTCAAATTAAAGTTTTTTTTTTTAATGTTCACATTGTTCAACCAAATAATTCCAAGATTTAAGGAATTATACGATTAATTTCACTGTTTAAACAAGGATAAGAGAAGGTGTGGGTACATCATATTGGATGTGGGGGATCTCTGGTTCACTCCTGGGAGAATGATCGGCTGTCTCCATGTAGCGGGCCTGTTCAAGAGAACTATTCAGGGTTATAAAACAACAATAGCTAAGGAGAGGTACTAAAACTACAAGAACAAAACATGGCATGTCAGCGCAAATCCCCACGCTTCACACCCAAAGAAAAGTTGAAAGAGAAAAATGGCAGCAAGTTCCACCAGGAATGACCCAATATCAAATTTTGAAGGATTCCTTTCCATTTTGACCCTTGACGCTAAATCCTGGGGCATGACCTGGGAGTCAACGAAAAAGGTTACATATTTCATGTATCCCCCAATGCTGATGCATTTGCAAGGTTACATGAAAATATGTTTTAAAATGTGCCTCTAATTACATTTTTTGCTGTTCTACCTTTTGGTATTCCATTTTTGGTGATGCACCGAGGGGGCGGGTTCAAAATTATACTACTCTTGCACCTTATTTCCATGTGGTGATCATCACAACCAAGTTTGTAAATTTTTACACAACCATTCAGGAAGAGACAGCATGACTGACAGACAGACAGACGGAAAGAAGGAGCTGATTACAATATGACTAAGATGAAGCGTTCATCTTGAAGCATGATGAAGGATCATGCAGGGTGCTGGAGAACAACAGGACGAATCTGATTTTGCAAAATTCCTGCTGGATCTGGGTGAAGGGAAGATTCCTGTCAATCCCGAAGAGGGTGAATTTGCTATTGAGCTCAGGGAACCGCTCATTCTTCCAGGTGAAAAACTTCAGGATATTGTCACTTGGGTGTACGAAGACTTGCATAACAACATTAGCAACCCCAAGTGGCTATGCGAGCGTGTTATACTATGTCCGACCAATTCCGAAGTCGATCAGGTAAATGCCTACATGACGACCATATTTCCAGGGGAGGAATATGTTTGCTGTAGCGTCGATACAGCGGAATCTGAGGGTGATCATTTGTATCCGCCTGAGTTCCTGAACACCCTCTGTCCATCTGGTATGCCACCACATCGAATCTCTCTCAAGGTGGGTATGGTAATCATGCTGCTGCGAAACTTCGACCAGCAAAGCGGGCACTGCAATGGCTCAAGGTACATCATACTTCAGATCCTTCCAAATCTGTTGGTTGCACAATCTGTGATGGGTGTCAATTCTGGACGCACATTGCTCATTCCACGCATAACCTTGAGTCCATCTGACAACATGTTCCCGTTCACTCTGCGGCGTCGGCAGTTTCCGGCACGACCCTGCTTTGCCATGACTGTGAATAAATCCCAAGGACAGTCGCTACACCATGTTGGGATCTTCTGCACACGAGACTTCTTCAGCCATGGTCAGTTCTACGTGGCGGCCAGTAGGGTTGGCAGATCCAGCAGCCTCCGCATTCTTGCCCTGGACGAGGAAACAAAGCAGAAGCGCCGTTTCCTCAGCAACGTTGTTTATGAAGAGGTGCTAACGAGATAACGGTGTGTACAATGTACATGTAGACAATTTTATTATTATTTATTTATTGAAGAAAAATTGTTTCGAAACGAATTCATCAAAAAAAGTGCACAACTTCTTTTGCCAGTCGTACACCATGTTAGGATCTCCTGGAGAAGTGCCGTTTCCTCAGCAATGTTGTTTATGAAGAGCTGCTAACGACATACAGGTGTGTACATGTGGACAATTCTTATTATTTATTTATTGATTGAAGAAAAATTGTTACGAAAAGATTTCATCAAAATAAGTGCACAACTTCTTTTGGCAGTCGCTACACCATGTTGGGATCTTCTGCCCAAGACACTTCTTCAGCCATTGTCAGTTCTACGTGGCGGCCTGTAGGGTTGGCAGATCCAGCAGCCTCCGCATTCTTGCCCAGGACGAGGAAACAAAGAAGAAGCGCCGTTTCCTCTGCAATGCTGTTTATGAAGAGGTGCTAAGGAGATAAAGGTGTGTACAATGTACATGTAGACAATTTTTATTATTATTTATTTATTGAAGAAAAATTGTTTCGAAACGAATTCATCAAAAAAAAATGCACAACTTCTTTTGCCAGTCGTACACCATGTTAGGATCTCCTGGCGAAGTGCTGTTTCCTCAGCAATGTTGTTTATGAAGAGCTGCTAACGACATACAGGTGTGTACATGTGGACAATTCTTATTATTTATTTATTGATTGAAGAAAAATTGTTACGAAAAGATTTCATCAAAATAAGTGCACAACTTCTTTTGGCAGTCGCTACACCATGTTGGGATCTTCTGCCCAAGAGACTTCTTCAGCCATTGCCAGTTCTACGTGGCGACCTGTAGGGTTGGCAGATCCAGCAGCCTCCGCATTCTTGCCCAGGACGAGGAAACAAAGAAGAAGCGCCGTTTCCTCTGCAATGTTGTTTATGAAGTGGTGCTAACGACATAAAGGTGTGTACAATGTACATGTAGACAATTTTTATTATTCTTTGTTTGGGAGGGAGATGGGAGGGTGATGGGGCAGGGTGATGGGGCAGGGTGATGGGAGGGTGATGGCAGGGTGATGGGAGGGTGATGGCAGGGTGATGGGAGGGTGATGGCAGAGGGTGATGGGAGGGTGATGGCAGAGGGTGATGGCAGAGGGTGATGGCAGAGGGTGATGGCAGAGGGTGATGACAGGGTGATGGCAGGGTGATGGCAGAGGGTGATGGCAGAGGGTGATGGCAGAGGGTGGTGGGAGGGAGATGGCAGGGTGATGGGAGGGTGATGGGAGGGTGATGGGGGGGGAGATGGGAGGGTGATGGGGCAGGGTGATGGGGCAGGGTGATGGCAGGGTGATGGCAGGGTGATGGGTGGGTGATGGCAGGGTGATGGGAGGGTGATGGCAGAGGGTGATGGCAGAGGGTGATTGCAGAGGGTGATGGCAGAGGGTGATGGCAGAGGGTGATGGCAGAGGGTGATGGCAGAGGGTGATGGCAGGGTGATGGGAGGGTGATGGCAGAGGGTTATGGCAGAGGGTGATGGCGGAGGGAGATGGCAGGGTGATGGGAGGGTGATGGGAGGGTGATGGGGGGGAGATGGGAGGGTGATGGGGCAGGGTGATGGGGCAGGGTGATGGGGCAGGGTGATGGGAGGGTGATGGCAGGGTGATGGCAGGGTGATGGGAGGGTGATGGCAGTGGGTGATGGCAGGGAATTAACATTAACGAATAAAATTTGTAATGTAATAATTTGTAATTATTTGTAGTAATATAATAATAATAACGAATTCTGCTCTGTTTCAATTCTGTTTGAATTTGGTGATATGCTTTGCAAACCTTTTTTTTTTAAACTATTTTAAAACTACAACAATTCGAACATGGAATACATACTGACACTGCACTTTCAGGTCTCCTACAAATCCTACCCTGTCGCCTCACCGTGGCGTAGGAGTGGCAATGGTCAATGGCATCGAATGTCATGGCTAGCAAAGACAGGGAGGTAAACTTGATTTAAATTTGGCAAAAAATGTTTTTTTTTTTTTTGGCAAGGAATGGGCACCCACGTACGGGCACGTCCTAGTATTTTTCAAAAAGTGTTGGACAAGGACAAGCCTTCCATGGGTAAAGAGAGGTAACAAACTACTTCCTGCATGCAGACACCTTAAATGCACCTTTTAACACGATACACCTAGAAATTTAATGCAATTTTCCAAAAAAGAAAGAAATATAGAGGCAATAGACCCCGAATTTTTCAAATTCTGTGAACAAACACTAGTGAATTCATCACTGGTGATGAAGGTTGTAGTCAAGTTTCATCAAAATCATATGTGTAATTCTAATTTGGGGGCTGCGGTGAGTCAAACCTGGACCCACTTTGACCCCAAGTAGACCCCCTGAGACGTCGATTTTTTAAAATGCCGTGAACAAACTTGAGTTCCAACAAACAAAATATAATTTTTACCAAGTTTGGTAACATCAGCAGTTTCAGAGAAGAAGTTGCACGTGTTTAAGGACAGACTGGCGATGCGCCATCCCATAAGCTCCCCGGAAATATGCTCCCGTTGAGCTAAAATTTACCTTGAAACCTACGTCAAAAATCCATTCCCATTAGACAATACAAAACTGATCTAAAAGAGATTATACAAGTGAAAAGTATACAAAAAAATCAATGGCAAAAGATCAAGATATGTGTTGGCATGCGATGTTGTATTAAAAAAGTCACATACCAGACGTGGGTCTTGATCCATCATCCTGAGAGCGGAGACTGCAGAAATCACTGAACCCGATTCCAGAGAAACCAGGAACATTTTCCAGCTGCACATTTTGGAATCTAACAAAGTTTTGAGAGAATCAGGAAACTTCCCGAATAACATTCTCTAAGATGACAAAAAATACTTCCCAACAGAGAAGAACCCGCAATCTGAACATCTTGCGGCTTCGAAAAAGAATTCATAAATTTACAGAAGTCAGCATACATTGCAAATTGTATTTTCTCTTTGGAGAGGGAGAGGAGCTCGGTCTGCAATGCATCCGATTCAGTACAAGCTCGAATAACCTGATTCTCAATTCCAAGCTTATCGATCACTGCTTGGGCTGTTTCTGCTCTCAGGCCTTGGAACTTGAGCCATTCCAAGAAGCTCTCCATTTCACCGATGACCTGCCAGGGATTCAATGCCTGTGTTAAGAAAGGAAAGGTTATACATGTTATTTTCCATACTCTCTTCGGAATGTTTTGTGTGTTATTTACATTGACAATCCAATCAATTATTATCCAATAAATGCGGCATTTTGCATACAGTTTGTTCACCCGCTGTGTCCCATTTTGTAAGTTTTCTTATCAATCATTATCTAATGAATGTGAATTTTTATATACAGAGGCAAAAATATACCCAAAGTAAACTAGGGGAGACCATTCATTCCGTTATGCTGCGCCACATCCACACCAGACCAATTTTATCCGCCAAAACGATGCAATTTCATTTGGGGAATGAGGGGACGAATGTGGATGAGACATTATTGAGACAATGTGGCACGACCAGGGACTATTGTATCGAGAAAAAAGTCAAAAGTTGGGGGGTGCGTACTATACATGGGGAAAGAGAAAAACTCGGCTTCAAAACAAGTCAATTTTCCAATACATTTACAAAAAAAAGTATTTTACAAAAAGCTATCTCGGTTGCACGTTTGCCCCATTGCGTCATGCACAATTGCGCCGACATGCAGGGCCACCATTGCTGCTCGTTCGCCCTGGATAGTAAGCGGGTTTTGTACCATTACGACCTTTCTATGGATTTTCCGCTCAAAGCAACGCTGCTTCCAGAATGTGAATAGAACGGCTTTTCCTGCTCTGAAAAGCCACATCAGTCTTTTATTTTGAAGGTCTTTTATTTTGCGACTGCAATTGCGTAGCAATCCGAAATTATAGGGCAGATTACCGTAAATGTCAGCTCGGACAGAAACGTCTTCATACGTTCTATCTGGTTCCAGAGAAGAGAAGATCAAGATGTCAAGTCGGTCGTACACTTCATCGTTCAAACTCTCCGTCTGCAGAAGAGTTTGGGAACCGAGAAGCTGGGAGGAAGCATGGCGTGAATGAGTCTGTCATCCGGCGCTGGCGAATAACAAAGGCTTCCATTGAGGATATGCTGAGGAAGAAGAAGGCAAACAGGGGAAAATTGGCGAAGTGGCCTCAGCTGCAGGAGTGTGTCATCGCCTGGGTTCGGGAGAAGAGGGCAGAGGGTCACGCCATTTCTACACTTGCTCTCAGGCTGAAGGCAAGGAGCTTCGCTTTGGACGGAGACATCGAAGACTTCATGGCCAGCACATTGTGGGCCTACGTATTTATGGAATGCCATAATCTGTCAGTACGACACCGCACACACATCGCACAGCATCTTCCCGTCGATACGGTCGACAAAACGACATGCTTCCAGGCGTTCATAATCAAGCTTCGCCGGGAGCACAACCACCTGCTCAGCAGGATCGGAAAGGCCGACCAGACCCCTCTAACCTTCGACATTCCAAAAGGGACCAGCATCGGAGTGAAAGGGGAGCAGACAGTCACAGTCAAGACCACCGGCCACGAAAAAGACCGTTTCACCGTTATGCTCACTTGCACCGCTGATGGGGGCAAGCTTGCACCGTATGTCGTCTTCAAGTGGAAAACTCTACCCAAGATAAAATTTCCAGCGGGTGTCATCGTTCGAGCCCAACAGAAGGGTTGGATGGATCCGGCCCTGGTCCAGGACTGGCTAAGAGTGGTGTGGGGTAGGCGGGATGGCGGCCTTTCTCGACGATGAAGTATGCTGGTCCTGGATTCGTTTCGCTGTCACAAGACAGAAGAAACCAAAGAGCTACTCCGGCATTCCAACACAGACCTCGTCATCATCCCGGGCGGGATGACCTCCCTACTCCAACCCCTCGACGTGGCCATCAATAAGCCCTATAAAGATGGTAGGCGACGATGCTGGGTGATTTGGATGTCGGAGGGGGACAAGAGTTACATAAAGAGTGGGCGAATGAGGAAGGTGGACCTCCCAACGATCTGTGGCTGGATTGTAAAGATGTGGGAGGAGATGCCACCAGCGATCATAAAGCGGGCCTTTCTCAAGTGCTGTATTTCTAACAGCATGGACGGTACCGAAGATGATATAATCTGGCAGGAGGGAGCTTCCAGTGGCGGCGACACAACAATGAGGGCGATGGTGTCCTGTACTACCCAGACGAGGACTTGCATGCCATCTTCGAAGAGGAGAGCAACGATGAGGATTTCCTTGGCTTTAGCTGAGAAGCCCATCACACACCCAAACGGCCCTTTGCAGGGCCACAACTCCACAATAAAGAATGTTTTAATAATCTCTCTACTCTCTCCTTTCTTCGATGAAGCAAAGAAGCTCCCACGATTGCATGCACATCTGGACAATGATGCGTGTGTAACAGAATACTGATATCATATAGCTAAATATTTTCAGTTTTTTTTTTCCTTTCAAAATGTTCATTTTGTGCGACTTAAAGTTTGTGTACAAATGCAAAGATTCACGCTACTGTAATCTGAAAATGAATGATTTTTTTTAAAGGTGGAATTTGGGGGTGTCTACTATACACGGGTGCATATTATACACCGGTATATACGGTACATTTATTTTAATTATTGAAATAAAAAGAGAAAAAAGCAATTTTTGATGTTTTTTTTTTTTTTCAGAGGGGTGGTGGCTGGGGGGAGGGGAGGGGGGGGAGGTTTGGGCGATGGCGGTTCTTGGATGACAAACATCAACCACACACCACCCCTTGACGAGACCCCCATAGACACGACACCACTTCACTTCACTCAGATGCACACAATCTCCCAATCCATACTCGAGTAACAAACGTCTTGCCAATCTATATTATAATAGGTGTAGGTGATCCGTCTGTCTGGGGGTGTGGCTTAGTCCGTTTGCAGAGTAGCTCCACCCAAAGCTCCACCCATTCTTGGAGAGGCTTCATGTAAACAAATATCTACCATTTTATTACCTCGAATGGCTTTGAGGCCTGTTTAGTTAGGCCCATGCTGTCTTTCTCTCTCACACAGGTTTATTTCAATTCTAATTCGATATATCATTTCATTGTTAACAGTCGCTAACATAGTGTTAGACTCGGTTGAAAAAAAACGGGAAGAGAATCCCATGAAAGTTTTCGTTTATAGAACGAAATGATTTCTCAAAGACCTGTAAACTAAAGCCCATTAATTGAGTCACCCTCACGATTTTATCTCGAATTCACCATCTGATTTAATTTTTATCGATGGTTTTAGACTCGGTGCCAGAAATAATTGAGAACATTCACGCACACACCGGAAATTGCCGAGATATATTTATAAAAATCGCACCACGATGATGCACGAAAATACAACGCCTAAAATAACATTCGGGGAAAATGTCGACATATATTAAAAATTCGCTTTTTCTTTTCCGTTAAGATATATTACTTTTACGTTTTATGAGAGTCGGCACAAAAACGACATATATATCTTCGTTCTTTCTTATTTCATTCAACATTATTATCTGGAAGTAAAATATGTTTCAGGAAATTACCGAGAGATATTTCTTCGTTTTTTTTTTATTAGTTATGTGTGCATACACTTTAAATAGGTTTATTTGAAATCTTTAATTTTCACAATGTAATTTACTTGCCATTTGTCATTTGATGATTACGAGACACTTACTCTTGAGGATCGTGACAATTCATGCGTTGCGTTGCTTCCATTTCCAAAATGAATGCGACGGTCGATGAAGAACGCAGACTTGAACAGAATGTAGCAAGAAAACGAATGAGACGAGACGGGCGAACGAGTCCTTCGACGAACGTCAATGCAAACGTGAACAGGATGTCGCAAGAACCGCACAGAGACCGCACGAGACGGGAGAACCACACAGGATGCTGCTGCAACAACGATGAGGAGGGGTTGGAGAGGAGCTAGGGGTTGGAGAGCGAGGTGCTAGGGGTTGGAGAGTGAGGAGCGAGGGGTTGGAGAGCGAGGAGCGAGGGGTTGGAGAGTGAGGAGCGAGGGGTTGGAGAGCGAGGCGCGAGGGGTTGGAGAGCGAGGAGCTAGGGTTTGGAGAGAGAGGAGCTAGGGGTTGGAGAGCGAGGAGCTAGGGGTTGCAGAGTGAGGAGCAAGGAGTTGGAGAGCGAGGGCCGATTGGAGTGGAGTGTGAGGGCCGATTGGAGCGGAGAGGAGTGTGAGGAGGTATTGGAGAGCAGTGTGAGGAGGTATTGGAGAGCAGTGTGAGGAGGGTATTGGAGAGGAGTGTGAGGTGGTATTGGAGAGGAGTGTGAGGTGGTATTGGAGAGGAGTGTGGGGGGTTGGAGAGGAGTGTGAGGGCTTGGCGAGGAGTGTGAGGGATTGGAGAGGAGTGTGAGGGGTTGGAGAGGAGTGTGAGGGATTGGAGAGGAGTGTGAGGGGTTGGCGAGGAGTGTGAGGGGTTGGCGAGGAGTGTGAGGGGTTGTAGAGTAGTGTGAGGAGGTATTGGAGAGGAGTGCGAGGAGGTATTGGAGCGGAGTGTGAGGAGATATTGGAGAGGAGTGTGAGGAGATATTGGAGAGGAGTGTGAGGAGGTATTGGAGAGGCGTGTGAGAAGGTATTGGAGAGGAATGTGAGGCAGTATTGGAGAGGAGTGTGAGGAGGTATTGGAGAGGCGTGTGAGGAGGTATTGGAGAGGAGTGTGAGGAGCGATTGGAGAGGCGAGTGAGGAGTGATTGGAGAGGGGAGTGAGGAGCGATTGGAGAGGAGAGTGAGGTGCGATTGGAGGCAAGTGAGGTGCGATTGGAGAGGAGTGTGAGGGATTTGAGAGGAGTGTGAGGGACTTGAGAGGAGTGTGAGGGATTGGAGAGGAGTGTGAGGGATTGGAGAGGAGTGTGAGGGATTGGAGAGGAGTGTGAGGGATTGGAGAGGAGTGTGAGGGATTGGAGAGGAGTGTGAGGGATTGGAGAGGAGTGTGAGGGGTTGGAGAGGAGTCTGAGGGGTTGGAGAGGAGTCTGAGGGGTTGGAGAGGAGTGTGAGGGGTTGGAGAGGAGTGTGAGGGGTTGGAGAGGAGTGTGAGGGGTTGGAGAGGAGTGTGAGGGGTTGGAGAGGAGTGTGAGTGGTTGGCGAGGGGTGTGAGGGGTTGGCGAGTTGTGTGAGGGGTTGGCGAGGAGTGTGAGGGGTTGTAAAGGAGTGTGGGGAGGTATTGGAGAGGAGTGTGAGGAGGTATTGGAGAGGAGTGTGAGGCGGTATTGGAGAGGAGTGTGAGGAGGTATTGGAGAGGAGTGTGAGGGGGAGTTGGAGAGGAGTGTGAGGGGGCATTGGAGAGGAGTGTGAGGAGGCTTTGGAGAGGAGTGTGAGGAGGTGTTGGGGAGGAGTGTGAGGAGGTGTTGGAGAGGTGTGTGAGGAGTTTTTGGAGAGGAGCGAGGCATTGGAGAGTGAGGAGTGATTGGAGAGGTGAGTGAGGAGCGATTGGAGAGGTGAGTGAGGAGCGATTGCAGAGCAGAGTGAGGAGCAATTGGAGAGGAGAGTGAGGCGCGATTGGAGAGGCGAGTGAGGAGCGATTGGAGGGGAGTATGAGGAATTGAAGATGAGTGTGAGGGATTTGAGAGGAGTGTGAGGGATTGGAGAGGAGTGTGAGGGATTGGAGAGGAGTGTGAGGGATTGGAGAGGAGTGTGGGGAGGTATTGGAGATGAGTGTGAGGAGGTATTGGAGAGGAGTGTGACGAGGTGTTGGAGAGGAGTGTGAGGAGGTGTTGGAAAGGAGTGTGAGGAGGTGTTGGAGAGGCACGAGGGGTTGGAGAGTGAGGGGCGATTGGAGAGGAGAGTGAGGCGCAATTGGAGAGGAGAGTGAGGCGCGATTGGAGAGGCGAGTGAGGAGCGATTGGAGGGGAGTATGAGGGATTGAAGATGAGTCTGAGGGACTTGAGAGGATTGTGAGGGATTGGAGAGGATTGTGAGGGATTGGAGAGGAGTGTGAGGGATTGGAGAGGAGTGTGAGGGATTGGAGAGGAGTGTGGGGGATTGGAGAGGAGTGTGGGGGATTGGAGAGGAGTGTGGGGGATTTGAGAGGAGTGCGAGGGATTGGAGAGGAGTGTGAGGGATTGGAGAGGAGTGTGAGGGATTGGAGAGGAGTGTGAATGATTGGAGAGGAGTGTGAGTGATTGGAGAGGAGTGTGAGGGATTGGAGAGGAGTGTGAGGGATTGGAGAGTAGTGTGAGGGATTGGAGAGGAGTGTGAGGGATTGGAGAGGAGTGTGAGGGATTGGAGAGGAGTGTGAATGATTGGAGAGGAATGTGAATGATTGCAGAGGAGTGTGAATGGTTGAAGAGGAGTGTGAGGGGTTGGAGAGGAGTGTGAGGGGTTGGAGAGGAGTGTGAGGGGTTGGAGAGGAGTGTGAGGTATTGGAGAGGAGTGTGAGGAATTGAAGATGAGTGTGAGGGATTTGAGATGAGTGTGAGGGATTTGAGAGGAGTGTGAGGGATTGGAGAGGAGTGTGAGGGATTGGAGAGGAGTGTGAGGGGTTGGAGAGGAGTGTGAGGGATTGGAGAGGAGTGTGAGGGATTGGAGAGGTGTGTGAGGGATTGGAGAGGAGTGTGAGGAGGGTGTTGGAGAGGAGCGAGGGGTTGGAGAGGAGCGAGGCG
Source organism: Myxine glutinosa (assembly GCF_964187855.1). NCBI lineage: Eukaryota > Metazoa > Chordata > Myxini > Myxiniformes > Myxinidae > Myxine > Myxine glutinosa. The sequence goes on from NC_136261.1 coordinate 415,223,140, forward strand.
TTGGAGAGTGAGGAGCGATTGGAGAGGCGAGTGAGGAGCGATTGGAGAGGAGAGTGAGGAGCGATTGGAGAGGAGAGTGAGGCGCGATTGGAGAGGCAAGTGAGGTGCGATTGGAGGGGAGCATGAGGAATTGAAGAGGAGTGAGGGATTTGAGATGAGTGTGAGGGATTTGAGAGGAGTGTGAGGGATTTGAGAGGAGTGTGAGGGATTGGAGAGGAGTGTGAGGGATTGGGGAGGAGTGTGAGGGATTGGAGAGGAGTGTGAGGGATTTGAGAGGAGTGTGAGGGATTGGAGAGGAGTGTGAGGGGTTGGAGAGGAGTGTGAATGGTTGGAGAGGAGTGTGAGGGGTTGGAGAGGAGTCTGAGGGGTTGGAGAGGAGTGTGAGGGGTTGGAGAGGAGTGTGAGGGGTTGGAGAGGAGTGTGAGGGGTTGGAGAGGAGTGTGAGTGGTTGGCGAGGGGTGTGAGGGGTTGGCGAGTTGTGTGAGGGGTTGGCGAGGAGTGTGAGGGGTTGTAAAGGAGTGTGGGGAGGTATTGGAGAGGAGTGTGAGGAGGTATTGGAGAGGAGTGTGAGGAGGTATTGGAGAGGAGTGTGAGGAGGTATTGGAGAAGAGTGTGAGGAGGTATTGGAGAGGAGTGTGAGGAGGTATTGGAGAGGAGTGTGAGGGGGAGTTGGAGAGGAGTGTGAGGGGGAGTTGGAGAGGAGTGTGAGGAGGCATTGGAGAGGAGTGTGAGGAGGCTTTGGAGAGGAGTGTGAGGAGGTGTTGGGGAGGAGTGTGAGGAGGTGTTGGAGAGGTGTGTGAGGAGTTTTTGGAGAGGAGCGAGGCATTGGAGAGTGAGGAGTGATTGGAGAGGTGAGTGAGGAGCGATTGGAGAGGTGAGTGAGGAGCGATTGCAGAGCAGAGTGAGGAGCAATTGGAGAGGAGAGTGAGGCGCGATTGGAGAGGCGAGTGAGGAGCGATTGGAGGGGAGTATGAGGAATTGAAGATGAGTGAGGGATTTGAGAGGAGTGTGAGGGATTGGAGAGGAGTGTGAGGGATTGGAGAGGAGTGTGAGGGATTGGAGAGGAGTGTGAGGAGGTATTGGAGATGAGTGTGAGGAGGTATTGGAGAGGAGTGTGACGAGGTGTTGGAGAGGAGTGTGAGGAGGTGTTGGAAAGGAGTGTGAGGAGGTGTTGGAGAGGCACGAGGGGTTGGAGAGTGAGGGGCGATTGGAGAGGAGAGTGAGGAGCAATTGGAGAGGAGAGTGAGGCGCGATTGGAGAGGCGAGTGAGGAGCAATTGGACGGGAGTATGAGGGATTGAAGATGAGTCTGAGGGACTTGAGAGGATTGTGAGGGATTGGAGAGGATTGTGAGGGATTGGAGAGGAGTGTGAGGGATTGGAGAGGAGTGTGGGGGATTGGAGAGGAGTGTGAGGGATTGGAGAGGAGTGTGAGGGATTTGAGAGGAGTGTGAATGATTGGAGAGGAATGTGAATGATTGCAGAGGAGTGTGAATGGTTGAAGAGGAGTGTGAGGGGTTGGAGAGGAGTGTGAGGGGTTGGAGAGGAGTGTGAGGGGTTGGAGAGGAGTGTGAGGTATTGGAGAGGAGTGTGAGGAATTGAAGATGAGTGTGAGGGATTTGAGATGAGTGTGAGGGATTTGAGAGGAGTGTGAGGGATTGGAGAGGAGTGTGAGGGATTGGAGAGGAGTGTGAGGGGTTGGAGAGGAGTGTGAGGGATTGGAGAGGAGTGTGAGGGATTGGAGAGGTGTGTGAGGGATTGGAGAGGTGTGTGAGGGATTGGAGAGGAGTGTGAGGAGGGTGTTGGAGAGGAGCGAGGGGTTGGAGAGGAGCGAGGCGATGGAGAGTGAGGAGCGATTGGAGAGGCGAGTGAGGAGCGATTGGAGAGGCGAGTGAGGAGCGATTGGAGAGGAGAGTGAGGCGCGATTGGAGAGGCAAGTGAGGTGCGATTGGAGGGGAGCATGAGGAATTGAAGAGGAGTGAGGGATTTGAGATGAGTGTGAGGGATTTGAGAGGAGTGTGAGGGATTTGAGAGGAGTGTGAGGGATTGGAGAGGAGTGTGAGGGATTGGGGAGGAGTGTGAGGGATTGGAGAGGAGTGTGAGGGATTTGAGAGGAGTGTGAGGGATTGGAGAGGAGTGTGAGGGTTTGGAGAGGAGTGTGAGGGGTTGGAGAGGAGTGTGAGGGGTTGGAGAGGAGTGTGAGGGGTTGGAGAGGAGTGTGAGGAGTTGGAGAGAAGTGTGAGGAGTTGGAGAGGAGTGTGAGGGGTTGTAGAGGAGTGTGGGGAGGTATTGGAGAGGAATGTGAAGAGGTATTGGAGAGGAGTGCGAGGAGGTATTGGAGAGGAGTGTGAGGAGGTATTGGAGAGGAGTGTGAGGAGGTATTGGAGAGGAGTGTGAGGAGGTATTGGAGAGGTGTGTGGGGAGGTATTGGAGAGGAGTGTGAGGAGGTGTTGGAGAGGTGCGAGGGGTTGGAGAGTGAGAAGTGATTGGAGAGGAGAGTGAGGAGCTATTGGAGGGGAGAGTGAGGCGTGATTGGAGAGGCGAGTGAGGAGCGATTGGAGGGGAGTATGAGGAATTGAAGATGAGTGTGAGGGATTGGAGAGGCGTGTGAGGGATTGGAGAGGAGTGTGACGGATTGGAGAGGAGTGTGACGGATTGGAGAGATGTGTGGGGGATTGGAGAGGAGTGTGAGGGATTTTAGAGGGGTGTGAGGGATTGGAGAGGGGTGCGAGGGATTGGAGAGGAGTGCAAGGGATTGGAGAGGAGTGTCAATGGTTGGAGAGGAGTGTGAGGGGTTGGAGAGGAGTGTGAGGGGTTGGAGAGGAGTGTGAGGGGTTGGAGAGGAGTGTGAGGGGTTGGAGAGGAGTGTGAGGGGTTGGAGAGGAGTGTGAGGGGTTGGCGAGGAGTGTGAGGGGTTGGCGAGGAGTGTGAGGGGTTGGCGAGGAGTGTGAGGGGTTGGCGAGGTGTGTGAGGGGTTGGCGAGGATTGTGAGGGGTTGGCGAGGAGTGTGAGGGGTTGGCGAGGAGTGGAGGGGTTGGAGAGGAGTGTGAGGGGTTGGAGAGGAGTGTGAGGGGTTGGAGAGGTGTGTGAGGGGTTGTAGAGGAGTATGGGGAGGTATTGGAGAGGAGTGCGAGGAGGTATTGGAGAGGAGTGTGATGAGATATTGGAGAGGAGTGTGAGGAGGTATTGGAGAGGAGTGTGAGGAGGATTTGGAGAGGAGTGTGAGGAGGTATTGGAGAGTGTGAGGAGGTATTGGAGAGGAGTGTGAGGAGGTATTGGAGAGGAGTGCGAGGAGGAATTGGAGAGGAGTGTGAGGAGGTGTTGGAGAGGAGTGTGAGGCGTTGGAGAGGAGTGTGAGGAGGTATTGCTGAGGAGTGTGAGGAGGAGTGGCATTGGAGAGGTGTGAGGGTGGAGAGGAGTGAGGGGTCACATATTATGTGAAATAAATAAATTGTGTTCATTACACCATTTCAACAATTTTGTAAAATTTAATGTGCAACATCTAAATCAAGATGTCCAAATGTCACACCCCTCCATACCAATGGGATTCCCACCGGTGACCCCACTAGTATCCCAATACTCTTCTTTCTCTATAGCCTCCAGGTACCTATCTAATCCTAATTTAAACTTATCTATTGGTTCTCTTGCCACTGCCTTGCTCGGAGACCATCCCATGCATTAACTACTCTCTGAGTGAAAGACCCTTACCTTACTACCATATTATCTCTTCTTTTCTTTACTAGATTACTGACCCTGGGCCTGTCACTGTCTCTGCGGAAGAATTATTCTGCACTTATTTTGTCGATACCCTTTATTATTATCATATCCCATCATAAGCCCCTCCTTTCTAATGTATAAAGCCATCTCCTTCAGGCACTCCTCATTTTTTCACCTCAGTCTAGCTGGGCCTGGAATCAATCTAGTAGGTCTGTGTTGAATCCTCTGTATAAGCAGCTATGTCTTTCCAGACCTGTGGTGACCAAAACTGCAAGCAATATTCTAGATGAGGCCTCACAAAGTGTTCAATTGCATACTTCAATTTTAATAAAATAATCATATTGTTGCGCGGCCGACTTTGATTAATATCAGGCGGTCACGGATGCCGATCGCGAAGGCCTTAACCCCTGAGGGGAAAACTCAATGGCAGACTCCGGAACCATAAAGCTACACCAAAGCGCGTGGGATGGAGGGAAGCGGCGAGAGCCCTGCATCCATACCTATTGAATCAATCACACGGAAAACTGCGTTCAAGTATGTACAGCAAAATAATACAAGGGTTTATTCAAAATAAAAGCAAGGACAGGAAAACGCGATTATAGCTCTAATAAGAAACCTAAATTGGGATCCCACACACCGACTTCAGAAACAAGAACAAAGGAATGGAATTACGAAAGAAAATGTCTCGTCGTGTAAAGTGTAACCGCGGAGCTCGGGCTTATCTGGTCTTTGTCGTCTTCAGTGTAACACGGCCCCGCGGCCCTCTCCGTCCGCCTCCGAGCACCACCAGGCCTCGTCGGTTCAACGGCACACCACGAGGTCCCTCGCTCCAAAGGTCCAACGCAGGGCTGCATGAAGCAAGCGAACTCCACTTGGGCTGCCAGCCGGGACTAAAGCTGCTCGAGCTGTAACTCTCCACTCGACCAGGGACAGGACTCTCCAAACTAGGGATCGCACTGGGACTGCCAACTCAAGCCGTGAACTGCGAACCGAACAAGTCAACTGCTCTGAACCAACTCACTTTCAGACTCGCGTTCGGCGCTCGCTGATCTCTCCTCTCGAACCAACAACCGGGAACCAACTCTGGCCAACTCACTCAGGTGCGAACCCAACTGCTCGCCGAGTCACTCACTCAAACCAAAGTCCTGCCGCACCTCATATCACTCCGCGGCGGTGATGTCAGCCCTGGCGCGCCACCCAATCAGTGGCCTCCACCGACTCGTTGGCTCACCCAGGCCCCTTCCTACCATGCCACCCCAACAATCGTTCTCTGTTCCTTGGTCATAGCACGTGGTACTCAAGGTGGATAGGCCTGTCGGAGGTGTAAATGGCGGCGGCCATGCGGTGGTGTCCTGGCCTGGTTTCCTTCCTAAGTCATGTCGGGGGGGGGGGGGGGGGGGGTGTTATTTAGTGTTGCACTAATGACTTGTTGGAATGTCTAGATGGTGTGCAGTGTGAAAAGGGACAAAGATTTGGCTAACCAGGTGAGGACACACAGGGGGGCTACCCTTTAATCCCTAACTCTACTTAACGCACGAACTTCCTGGTAGATTCACAGGTATACTCCTTACCCGACAAAATGCCTACACATGAATAACTTATTACAGGGTCAGATTCCTTACTGCGACACCTCGAAGCATGTTACCTACTCAGCCCTATCTGCTCTACATATCACTACCACATAGACATAACAATATTAAAGATGGTGCAAAAAAATCCAAAAGTTTAGCACTACTGAAGCAGTCTCATCAATCACCAGTATGACCTTGCATACTGTAACAAGATGACATTGAGTCGCAGTTTAGAAGCTGGACGTTTTATTGATCAACACAGAACACAGCGTCAATCAGCCTGTCAATCAGCCTTGTACGACACAGCCATATCAGCAGAGTCTTCTTCACCATAATCCCGTGCCTCTTACCTGTGAGGCCCTCTAATGTTAAATATCGAAATATATCATGGTTCTTGAAAGTATTATGAAGGCGATTTGTGTTAAACAATATATTCAAGTACGAGTGGGGTCACCCGTGGGAATCCCACGGGCATGGATGTGTGTGACATTTGGATGTATTGAGTTAGATGCTGCACCTGCACATTCAGTGGGTCACACACACGGGGGAGATTGGGTCACACACACGGGGTAGAGTGGGTCACACTTTACTCCTCTTCCCTCATTACTTTCCAACTCCTCCTCAGACCTCTCCCCTCCCCAGTCTCCTCTCCCCTCCCCAGTCTCCTCTCCCCCCCCCAGTCTCCTCTCCCCCCCCCCCCGTCTCCTCTCCCCTCCCCAGTCTCCTCTCCCCTCCCCAGTCTCCTCTCCCCTCCCCAGTCTCCTCTCCCCTCCCCAGTCTCCTCTCCCCTCCCCAGTCTCCTCTCCCCTCCCCAGTCTCCTCTCCCCTCCCCAGTCTCCTCTCCCCTCCCCAGTCTCCTCTCCCCTCCCCAGTCTCCTCTCCCCTCCCCAATCTCCACTCCCCTCCCCAGTCTCCTCTCCCCTCCCCAATCTCCACTCCCCTCCCCAGTCTCCTCTCCCCTCCCCAATCTCCACTCCCCTCCCCAGTCTCCTCTACTCCTCCCCCAGTCGCCTCTACTCCTCCCCCAGTCGCCTCTACTCCTCCCCCAGTCGCCTCTACTCCTCCCCCAGTCGCCTCTACTCCTCCCCCAGTCGCCTCTCCCCCTCCCCCAGTCACCTCTCCCCCTCCCCCTCCCCCAGTCTCCTCTCCGCTCCCCCCTCCTCCAGTCTCCTCTCCCCTCCCCAGTCTCCTCTCCCCCTCAACCAGTCTCCTCTCTCCCTCACCCAGTCTCCTCTCTCCCTCACCCAGTCTCCTCTCTCCCTCACCCAGTCTCCTCTCTCCCTCACCCAGTCTCCTCTCTCCCTCACCCAGTCTCCTCTCTCCCTCACCCAGTCTCCTCTCCCCTCCCCTCCCCAGTCTCCTCTCCCCTCCCCAATCTCCACTCCCCTCCCCAGTCTCCTCTACTCCTCCCCCAGTCGCCTCTACTCCTCCCCCAGTCGCCTCTACTCCTCCCCCAGTCGCCTCTCCCCCTCCCCCAGTCACCTCTCCCCCTCCCCCTCCCCCAGTCTCCTCTCCCCTCCCCCCTCCTCCAGTCTCCCCTCCCCTCACCCAGTCTCCTCTCCCCCTCAACCAGTCTCCTCTCTCCCTCACGCAGTCTCCTCTCTCCCTCACCCAGTCTCCTCTCTCCCTCACCCAGTCTCCTCTCTCCCTCACCCAGTCTCCTCTCTCCATCACCCAGTCTCCTCTCTCCCTCACCCAGTCTCCTCTCTCCCTCACCCAGTCTCCTCTCTCCCTCACCCAGTCTCCTCTCTCCCTCACCCAGTCTCCTCTCTCCCTCACCCAGTCTCCTCTCTCCCTCACCCAGTCTCCTCTCTCCCTCACCCAGTCTCCTCTCTCCCTCACCCAGTCTCCTCTCTCCCTCACCCAGTCTCCTCTCTCCCTCACCCAGTCTCCTCTCTCCCTCACCCAGTCTCCTCTCTCCCTCACCCAGTCTCCTCTCTCCCTCACCCAGTCTCCTCTCTCCCTCACCCAGTCTCCTCTCTCTCCCTCACCCAGTCTCCTCCCTCCCTCACCCAGTCTCCTCTCCCCCTCACCCAGTCTCCTCTCCCCCTCACCCAGTCTCCTCTCCCCCTCACCCAGTCTCCTCTCCCCCTCACCCAGTCTCCTCTCCCCCTCACCCAGTCTCCTCTCCCCCTCACCCAGTCTCCTCTCCCCCTCACCCAGTCTCCTCTCCCCCTCACCCAGTCTCCTCTCCCCCTCACCCAGTCTCCTCTCCCCCTCACCCAGTCTCCTCTTCCCCTCACCCAGTCTCCTCTCCCCCTCACCCAGTCTCCTCTCCCCCTCACCCAGTCTCCTCTCCCCCTCACCCAGTCTCCTCTCCCCCTCACCCAGTCTCCTCTCCCCCTCACCCAGTCTCCTCTCCCCCTCACCCAGTCTCCTCTCCCCCTCACCCAGTCTCCTCTCCCCCTCACCCAGTCTCCTCTCCCCCTCACCCAGTCTCCTCTCCCCCTCACCCAGTCTCCTCTCCCCCTCGACCAGTCTCCTCTCCCCCTCGACCAGTCTCCTCTCCCCCTCGACCAGTCTCCTCTCCCCCTCGACCAGTCTCCTCTCCCCCTCGACCAGTCACCTCTCCCCCTCACCCAGTCTCCTCTCCCCCTCACCCAGTCTCCTCTCCCCCTCACCCAGTCTCCTCTCCCCCTCACCCAGTCTCCTCTCCCCCTCACCCAGTCTCCTCTCCCCCTCACCCAGTCTCCTCTCCCCCTCGACCAGTCTCCTCTCCCCCTCACCCAGTCTCCTCTCCCCCTCGACCAGTCTCCTCTCCCCCTCGACCAGTCTCCTCTCCCCCTCGACCAGTCTCCTCTCCCCCTCGACCAGTCTCCTCTCCCCCTCCACCAGTCTCCTCTCCCCCTCCACCAGTCTCCTCTCCCCCTCCACCAGTCTCCTCTCCCCCTCCACCAGTCTCCTCTCCCCCTCCACCAGTCTCCTCTCCCCCTCCACCAGTCTCCTCTCACCCTCCCCAAGACTTCCCTTCCCCCTCCCCCAGTGTTCCCTCCCCTCCTCCCCCAGTCTTCCCTCCCCCCTCCCCCAATCTTCCCTCCCCCATCCCCCAATCTTCCCTCCCCCATCCCCCAGTCTTCCCTCCCCCCTCCCCCAGTCTTCCCTACCCCCCACACCCAGTCTAAAACCGTCGATAAAAATGAAATCAGATGGTGAATTCGAGTCGAGATAAAGCCATGAGAGAGTCTCAATGTTATTTATGTTATCGGCCTTTGAAAATACATTTCGTTCTATAAATGGTAACTTTCATCAAATTTTATTCCCGTTTATTTTTCAACCGAGTCTAAAACCATGATAGCGACTGTGAAAAATGAAATGAGATATCAAATTAGAGTTGAAATAAAACTGTGAGAGACAGCAAGACACCGCGGGCCTAACAAAAGAGGCCTCAAAGCTGTGCATGTGAACAAAATGGTGGATATTTGTTTTTGAAGCCCCTCCCAGACCGGGTGTAGCCACTCCCCTGGACAGACGTTTCACAGACAGACAAAATATTATATAATTCAATTTAATTTGAAGGTTTAAAGGTGTAAATTTAAAAAAATCCAGGTTTTACCACCATTTTATCCAGCGGCTATTGCAGCACCTCATCATTCTAACATGTTACAAGAAGGGGCATTCTTGGGGAAAATGTCAGGGGCATAGAAAAGGCCCCTTTTTTGGTATGTCTCATGTGGCAAACTATAGAAAAGAAGGGTCATTCAAAAAAAATTAATATGCATACTGGACAACCATTGTGTTCTTAGGAGGAACCAAGTAATGCTCCAGAAAGGTTCATATGAAGGGGTGCCCTACATCTGGCAAATAAAATAGATTTACTTCTTCATTAAGCTGTATGAATCAAATTGGCGCCCCTTTATTGTTCTAATGGATGAGGCATCAGACTTCCAAGCTGGGGATTGTGAGTTCAAGTCCCATCTGGGTTGAATAAAAAAAAAATTCTTTATTTTTCAAATCTTTTATATCATCTTGAATAAAGTCTTGTACGATGAACAAAATGCAATTTGTTCATATTTAAAGCGTATTAATTCTTAAACCTGATTTTCAGCATCATTATGAGTAATGTACACAGTTGTGCAGGGCCAAATTTTGAGGTACTGAATCCATGCAAAAATGTGTCGGCCGTGATATCACCAGATGTTGTCGACCATCACATCAAATTTGAACATGACACTAACCATTTGAGTTCCCAAAATGAGTGATAAATGAAATATGTTCCTTTTTCCATGATAAATAAATAATACGCCAATTTTAACACACACACACACACACACACACACACACACACACACACACACACACACACACACACACACACACACACACACACACACACACACACACACACATATATATATATAGTGTTGGGAATGTGGAAATTGGGTGGGTAATCTGATGTAAATTTTCCCCTTTTTGTATGCTGTAAATCTTGTAAATATCACCCTCCAATAGTATAAAGATCAAAGGTCGCCCGTAGTTAATCCATCGCATACACGTAGCAAATCTTAAGTTCCCTCACTAGATATGTCCGTAATACATGTTAGTATAAGGCTCTGTGGTCCACTAGTTCATTGCGTTGCATCGAATGAAATGAAATAGGATCCCTCCGACACCCCCATGGCCTCCTAAAAAGCGCCGGTACGGCGGCGTTCGCCACTGCTGCCCTTTGGCTGGGGGCTCGCTCGAATCGCCCCAAGACTCCATTAGCCACGAGGTGAGCTCAGAGAGGAAAGGCATGTCTCCACCTCGTCATAGAGGGGAGGAGTGAGCCAGCCCTTGCCGACCAACCAAGGATGAGGGGTTTGGCTTTGAGAGGGCGTGGAGAGAACCGTCGAGGAGGTTCGCGAAGGTTTGAGGGTGTGGCATATATAACCCGTCACGGGACGCCCCCCAGGAGAGAGACAAGAGAGAGAGGAGAGGAGGTAAGACAGGGAGCAGATGAGATACGAGAGCTGAGCTTTGGGTCCACACAGCTTTTGACTCCACCACGCAGCGGTTGACTCCACCACACAGCTTTGCCACCGCCGCAGTTCGAACCGTAGCAGTTTGCACGACCGCAGCTCGGGCTTCGACGGCGGTGCCGACATGGGCGCGAAGGAACGGCGGCTGCCCACTCCCGACCCGACCGTGCTTCGGTCCGAGCTGGACCTCCCTCTCCCTCCAGCCAATCCATCTGCAAGTTCCCCATCGTGTGTGTCTGCTCGTTTGTCCGTCTTTCATGTTGTCTTGGGGTTTCTAGGTAAGACTGTTTAAAATAAGCTAATATTGCACTGTCTCCTTGCTCCTTTCTGTTCAGTTATTTTCTTATCTTTTCCATTCTCCTTGGTTATTTTTGGTCTTGTTAATAGTTCGCAATAAATCATATTTGTTCTTCCTACTTCTTCTTCTTCTCTTCTTCACATTCGGTCGCTTTAGTGATTTCCAGATTGAGGGTACGTGGCGCGATTCGGCCGACGCACATAAATCGGGTCTAGTCCTTGGTAACCGGCTCACGCCGCAGTTCGCTTCGCTCGGCGTTATCCATCCATTACACTGCGGCCGTGAGCGGGGGAGTATTTCCTCGCGTACCGGGAAGCGCTGGTATTTAGGTCATAGGACGGTTGGGCCTAATACCCTACCCAGCGCTGACCGGGCGTGGCGTCATACCCCCGGGACCACGTCGGTCAGTCATAAATGATGGGACTAATCCCCCCTCGGAAAAGGGGAGAGAGGCCGATGTTGGGGTCCGTAACAATATATATAAATAAATAAATATATATATATATATATATATATATATATATATATATATATATTGTTGCGAATATGGAATTTGGCCTCCATATCCGCTTGTAAATATTCCCCTATTTTCTCCAATACTCCCCAACTTTCCCCAATCCCCCATTCCCTAGTCCCATTGCATGTAAATAACAATCAGTAGAGCCGACCTTCCCCTTATTCCCCCATTAAATGTCGTGCCCAGGTCCACCGCACCACACGTAGACAACTTTCGGACATCTTCCTAGTTATTCTTATTCTATGTCAGTTAAGGCCTCGTTTCCATTAATTATGACTCTTCGTTGCACCAGAATGTGATTATATGGCATCAGTAGTGAGTTTAGGACCTTTCCCATACCTCCTCCCATCTTCTTCCCCAAACAACAACAATAACAACAACTACAACAACAATTACAACTACAACTACGACTACAACAACAGAGGGGCGGGGAGTGTGCGTCCTCACACCGGCTCGGTTACCCGCCATGACCATGCGCTCCACGGCGTTACCCCGAAGGGGCTGGCTGTCAGCTCCTCGTCAGGGGCGGAGCCAGTAACCCCCCCACGCACCCAATGAGAAGCAACGTGCCGATTCCATCTGGGGCGGAGCTAACGAGCCGAGGGCGTGTCACTCCCCGCCGGATATACGCGGCCCCGCGCCGGATGTGACGTAAGATGCGCCTCAGCTTGGAGAGAGAAGCCACCGCCACCCCCAGCGCGACGATACCTCCCCGCATCTTTGGACCGGACCGGACCGTACTGTACCCTGCTTTGAGCCAAGAGTGCACCTTGAGCCATCGCTATCTGCCTTTCCTTGCCATCAACCCCCGTGTGAGTCAGCCTTGTCCCGTTTACCTGTCGTCTGTCCGGGGTTAATGTAAGAGTGTGTCTAAGTGCCTGTCTTCCTGTAATATACCTCTAGCCCCTGTAATCTGACCTTTCCGTACGAATATAATCTCCTCCGGAGGTCTTGAGAATTGAAACATTGGTGTCGTATTGTGTTATTGTAATCCAGCCGGGTGTCTTCTTTTTCTTATTGAGCCAGCATCGCGCGACTAGTCAACGTTCGGGCACAATCGGGTAACTTGTGCAGACGTGGTCATACCATAAAACCGCTCGGTAAATAACATCCAAGCCACGTCTGTAACAATTGGTGTCAGGAGTGGGATTCGAACCCGGGACTAAATTTATTAGGCCCAAATTGGTAACAAGTAGAATCGATTCGGAGCGCGTTTCCCGCGCGAAATTATAACGGCGAAATTTGTATTTGTTTTACGAAACTCGAATTTTGCAAGTCGCGCTATGGCGGATCAACACGGCTGGGGTCCGGTAGGGGAGAGTGAGGCAGGGTCGGTCCAGGACCAAATTGAGGGACATGAGGGACATGAGGAGAGCGAAACAGCGGGGGTAGCAGGTGCACAAAATGGCGCTCTCGCGCACGATGCTTCAGGCGCGCAAAAAGGCGCCTCGCTGGTCACCGTGCCCGCGACCGAAGTAGCGCCGCTGGGAAGATTGGAACTTTTTTTTATACAAATGACGGCCCTTATGGAAAAGAATAGTGAGCGATTGGAAAACCAAATGGGGGTAATGAGGGACGAAGCGAGGGCTCGGAGTGAGCAATTGGGGGTAATGAGGGACGAAGCGAGGGGTACCAGTGAGAAGTTAGACAATAATTTTGAGGGGTTAGACAACGGGATAAAAGAAGTGAAAAATGGGTTAACGGGGGTAGAAAACAGAATGGCCGCTCAAGAGAATCAAATGGAAGGGATGCAAAAGGGGTTAGAGGGGGTAGAAAATAGAATGGCTGCCCAGGAGAATCAGATAGAGGGAGTGAAAAATGGGTTAGAGGGGTTAGAAAACAGTATGGAAGGCAAATTGAGGGACATGAGGGACCAAGCGGAAAGGGAAGTTAAACAAATGGAGCAGCAGATAGAGGGGGTCAGAATGGGGGTAGAAACCAAACTGGATGCTCACAGGGAGGAAATGGAGCAGATGAGGGTGGCATCTGGGCAGGAGATGCAAGTGATGGGAGAGGAGATCAGAAGAGGAGTGAGTGAGGAGGTCGGAGGAGTGCGCGAGGAGGTGAGGAACTGTGAGGAGCACATGGAAAAGGAGGTGAGAAAGGGGACTGTAAAGTTACAAGGGGGCATAGAGGTCCTGACGCAGGAGGTGGAACAGCTGACGGAGGGACAAAAAGGACTAACGGAGCAGGTTCAAAGGAACACTGCGGTATTAGGAGGTTTAAAAGCGACACAAAACGACATAAAAAACGACTTAGTAGCGACGAAGAGGGAATGTCAGATGGTACGTGAGGGACTGACAACGAGGTTGGACGAGGTGATAGAGGTAATGGAGACGAAGGACCGGCAGGTGAGGACGCACATGGAAACGGTCAAGGTAGCCTTGGAGGACGAGCTTGAGGAGACGTACCGGGGAATAAAAGAGGTGAGGCACAAATTAGAAGAAGTGGAAGAAGGGGTGAGCGAAATTAAGAAGCGACGGAGAGGGGATAACAAAGAGATAAAAGAGGAGATAAAAGAATTGGTCCAAAGTCTGTGTTTGGATCGTGATGTGCTCGTTAACCGGATGATGGATTCGCAGGTGATGGAGGAGAAGCGAAGAGGAAGAGGACCCGGTGTAAGTGGTGACCAATATGGTCGTGCGTACGATGCGCCAGGTGATTTAAGAGGCTTGGGGGTCGAGATAGACCCGGGTGTTCGTGAGAGGCCGTTGGTGAAGTGTGCGACAGGTCTGGTGTGCGAAAATGGAGGTGTGCAAGAAAGTCCGACTCTGGGGTGTGTGAGGAAAAAGTGCGTGCCAAGGAGTGAGTGTGCTGGCGAGAGTGAGTCGGTCGTAGCGCGTGTGCGAGGGAGCACATGGAAGCGTGGTGTGGTGAGTGTTACAGAGGGTGTGACGGGAGAGTGTGCGCAGGAGTGTGCGCGAGAAAGGTGTGTGACGGACAGGTGCATGAGGAAAGAGTGCGCTGTCAGAAGTAAGGAAGAGTGTCCACCTGTGGTGAGTGTTACAGAGGGTGTGACGGGAGAGTGTGCGCAGGAGTGTGCGCGAGAAAGGTGTGTGACGGACAGGTGCATGAGGAAAGAGTGCGCTGTCAGAAGTAAGGAAGAGTGTCCACCTGTGGTGAGTGTTACAGAGGGTGTAACGGGAGAGTGTGCGCGAGAAAGGTGTGTGACGGACAGGTGCATGGGGAAAGAGTGTGCTGTCAAGAGTAAGAGTGAGTGCGTTGTCACGAGTGGAGGTGAAAGTAGTGAGAGTGACATGGAGCGTGAGTTAGTTGTGACAGGTGAGCGAGGATGTACACCTGGGATGGAAGGATGCACACCTGGAATGGTAGAGCGTGAGTGGGAATGCACGCTGGAGTTGGTGGTGAGGCACGTGGTTGGGTGTGCGAATGAGAGCACACCTGTGATTGTCACAGAAGAGGTGACCGAGGAGGGGGTGCGAAGAGGTGTTTTGGTGAGGTGTGCGAGCAACGAATGTGTGCCACAGTGTTCGGTGGTCAGGTGTGTGACCAAGGCTGTGAGTGGAATGAGGGTACCTGGGTGTGTAAGGAAGGGTACGAGGAGCATGGGCACAGCTGGATGTGTGAGCAAGGAACGGGCTGCGGGGTGTAAGCGTCCAGGTGAAGCATCGACGTTAGACGGGGTAGAGTTTAGAACGACTTATAGCCGAATCGGGCCCTCGGTGCGTGCTGGGCCTCGCTTTGAACGGCCGCGTCTGCGCTCCACTAGGCGGAGCGGGCGGCTGGATAGGAAGGGTCGTTATGGCGACCACGTTTTGTTGAGGCATGCCGGCAGGTCGAGATCGGGACATTGGATGGCTCCACGCCGAGGTGATGTGTGGGATCTCGGCACGGGTAAACCCCCGTCCCTGCACCGAGTGCCGGACGCATTCAGCCGCTGGCACAAAACAACCAGCATCCATTGCTTGGCTTTACGAAGCCGGGCTTTGGACAGGGATTGGCGCACCGAGAGGTATTAGTGAGTCGACTGGGTGATGAGGTTAGTGCTTTGGACCCAAAATTAGAGAAAAACAAAATTTGATGATTGGCAGTAGTGATTGGCAGATGATGGGCAGTGATTGGCAAATTTTTAATTTGTTGAAATTTGATGTGCAAAATTGGTAGTGAGAGACCCCCGATGTGGTGGGATGGCAAATCCACCATCCCTCACAGGTGTGGGGCAAATGAGCAATAGCTTATGGGGTGTATGGCAGTGAAAACTAGCCCGGGTGGGTTAGGATATTGTGTGTAGGGATCTAGAGAAGATGACATTAGGTGACGTTAAGTTTAGTTAGTGACTGATACCTGTAGTGGGGACGCAGGTAGATTAGTATGGATGATAATGACGAGGGAGCGCAATAGTTTAAAGGGACGACTGGGAAGCGCAAGTTTCAGAAGGGAGTAGTTAGCTGAGATGATGCCGTGTGTGTGTGAGAATTGAACAGGTGTGATTGCACAGGTGTGCAACTGGACAGGTGTGTGGAGCAGTGTATGAGTAGTGAGTGTGTGGATCAGCGCGAATGCGCTTGGGGAGAGAAGGGTGCAGGTGGCACCAGGTGTGAGAGCACAGGTGTGCAAATACAGGTGTGTGGAGAGAGTTGGAGTAAGTGGTACGGAGTGGTGTGCATGGTGTGAAGGTGTGAATGGGGGAAGAGTGGACCCCCATCACGGATACCCGGGGCGGGTAGTGTAAGTGTTAGGTAGAGGGTGCAGGTAAATTGTGGTTGGATATTGGCATTTGTGGTGCGGTGGCAGAATGGTGTTGTGGATGGGTGCATTAGTGTTGTGGAAATGGCTGGGCGTGTAGCCTGTTAGTGTGTGTAGTTGGTTGGGCACTCCACCACTGTGAGGATGTCGGCCAGGTGAGGCCGCAGGTGGGCTCTGGGAGCCGGTAGTTGTGAGTGGGTGCCTGAGGATCCCGGGTGTGGATCGGGCAGCCCAGTGCCAGAGAGGGCACGGAGTGGGGAGAGCGCCAGAGGGCCTTCCCCAGGTAGATAGGTTAGGGTAAGGAGCAGGTAAGCTCGGAGGCAACTGCAGTGGTGGAGGGGTGCAGGTGGGTAGACCCACTGGGAGAGGTACACGCCACAGCCCAAAAATTGTACGAGGGCACCGGGAGATGAATCGGGGGAGTGAGACCCCAAATTGAAGAGCACCACAGTTTGGCCAATGGGAATTGGTTTTTAGAACCCATAGTGTAAGAGGGCCAATGGTTTGGCCGGAGGAAGACCCCGGGTAGTGTAAAGTTGTTAAAGTCATTTAGGAAATAGTTAGGATTGAAGAACCTGTCGCACCATACGCAGCCACTTACCTGTGGTGATGATGATGACTCCACACCTGTGTTTTCTTTGTTCTGTGTGCAGGAAATGAGATTGCTGTGGATTTGTGAGACGCATCACGACGTGGATGAGACATTGGGGTGATTCCATCTCTCCCTCCTTAGGAGGGACTGATGATGAATTGGTGATGGCAAATTTTGATGTGCAGTTGGAGATGGCAAATTTTGATGAGAGTTGAAAATGGCAAATTTGATTGGTTAGGAGGGAGAGAAGACGAATTTGGTTTATGGGAGGAACGGGGAAGACAGTAGGGATGTTTGTCGATTTGTAAAGTAGATGTTTATGGGTAGTGTTGTGTTTTGTGGATGCAGTAAGGGGTAAGGGAGGGGCCATGTAGGTTACCTGGTGGGGGGGGGGGGGCGTACGATAGGAACGTACCTGTCTCACCTGGTTCCCATGTGCCCCCAGTGTGCATCACCTTACATTGCGTGCACTTTTGCGCCCTTACCACCTTACTCACTTGTTTCTTCTTTTGTCTCCCACCTCCGAGGATCTGGCTTTGGGGTAGAGAGAGAGGAGAGAGAGGTGCTGGCTGCGCAGTTGTGGGCCTGCACTTTCGCTGTTTGCTGCCGGGATCGATACACCATATGGACCGCAATGTTTGTGGCCACCCACAATGGACCGCAGTTCGTTTGCGGCCAAGCACCACCCGGGGATGGACCTATGGGTCAACGTGGCACCTATGCCATAAAGGTGAACCACTGTTAATTAACACCAAGTGCACCACAAGAAGAGCAAGAGACACCTGCAGGGTTAGGGGTTGTCGAATTTATTTTTATTCCAATGAACAATGGTGACTGCACCGATTGGTGGTGGGGTGGTGCTTTTGATGCTCGGGAAGGGTGCTCTGCACGTTATTAAAGGCCGTCGGCCACAGAGCACTCGTGGGTTGGTGTATCGATGCTGGCAAGCGCGCTCTCTCTATGCATAACATCTGCATGTGTTCCTCCAAAGACAGGTCCTGGATCGTAGTGTAGATATCAGCGTAATCTTGTAAATAATGCTCCCTACCGGCTGTATGTTTAGTTTGAGAATTCTTTCCGGATTCGGTTATCCTGTGGGTGTGTTTCTGTGAGGAGAAGGGTGCAACGTCGCAGGGGGACATATTTACTCATTTGTGAATATCTGTAAAACTGTCGCACTCAGGGTAGAGTTAATAGTAGAGGGAACTACATTGCGTGCCACACTAAAGTAGGTAAAAATTTATCGGGTCGGGACGCCCCGAGGGTAGAGAAGGGTGCAATGTTGCGAATATGGAATTTGGCCTCCATATCCGCTTGTAAATATTCCCCTATTTTCTCCAATACTCCCCAACTTTCCCCAATCCCCCATTCCCTAGTCCCATTGCATGTAAATAACAATCAGTAGAGCCGACCTTCCCCTTATTCCCCCATTAAATGTCGTGCCCAGGTCCACCGCACCACACGTAGACAACTTTCGGACATCTTCCTAGTTATTCTTATTCTATGTCAGTTAAGGCCTCGTTTCCATTAATTATGACTCTTCGTTGCACCAGAATGTGATTATATGGCATCAGTAGTGAGTTTAGGACCTTTCCCATACCTCCTCCCATCTTCTTCCCCAAACAACAACAATAACAACAACTACAACAACAATTACAACTACAACTACGACTACAACAACAGAGGGGCGGGGAGTGTGCGTCCTCACACCGGCTCGGTTACCCGCCATGACCATGCGCTCCACGGCGTTACCCCGAAGGGGCTGGCTGTCAGCTCCTCGTCAGGGGCGGAGCCAGTAACCCCCCCACGCACCCAATGAGAAGCAACGTGCCGATTCCATCTGGGGCGGAGCTAACGAGCCGAGGGCGTGTCACTCCCCGCCGGATATACGCGGCCCCGCGCCGGATGTGACGTAAGATGCGCCTCAGCTTGGAGAGAGAAGCCACCGCCACCCCCAGCGCGACGATACCTCCCCGCATCTTTGGACCGGACCGGACCGTACTGTACCCTGCTTTGAGCCAAGAGTGCACCTTGAGCCATCGCTATCTGCCTTTCCTTGCCATCAACCCCCGTGTGAGTCAGCCTTGTCCCGTTTACCTGTCGTCTGTCCGGGGTTAATTTAAGAGTGTGTCTAAGTGCCTGTCTTCCTGTAATATACCTCTAGCCCCTGTAATCTGACCTTTCCGTACGAATATAATCTCCTCCGGAGGTCTTGAGAATTGAAACATTGGTGTCGTATTGTGTTATTGTAATCCAGCCGGGTGTCTTCTTTTTCTTATTGAGCCAGCATCGCGCGACTAGTCAACGTTCGGGCACAATCGGGTAACTTGTGCAGACGTGGTCATACCATAAAACCGCTCGGTAAATAACATCCAAGCCACGTCTGTAACAATATATATATATATATATATATATATATATATACTGTGTGTATATATATATATATATATATATATATATATATATATATATATAAATATATATATATATATATGTATATATATATATATGGAACCTTGACTTACGAGTGCCCCAACTTACGAGTTTTTCGAGATACGAGCCGTCGCTCGGGCGGTTTATTGCTTTGAGATGCGAGCCGCGATCTGAGTTACGAGCTTTCGCCACCTGGTCACGTGGTTATCTTGCCGTGCAAGTACAGTATATCTCTGCCGTATAGCGCTGCATTTTTGTTTTCGCATGTTGGTTATTTTGAGTTTACGCCACCAGGTGGGTTCTGGTCACGTGGTTATCTTGCCGTGCAAGTACAGTATCTCTGCCGTCAACTTGTTCAGAGTGCCGGCGATAGCTTGCCTTCTCTTTGTGGAAAACACGGTACTGAGAAGAAGAAGAGGATGATGTGCTTGGATATAAAACACGCAATCGTCGAAAAACATGAGCGAGGTGTCGAGGAGGACGTATATAACGGCAGAGGAGAAGAGCATGCCAGGCCACAACTTGTGGATATAAAACACGCAATCGTCATGTTTTATATAAAACTTGTGCTTGGATATAAAACACGCAATCGTCGAAAAACATGAGCGAGGTGCCGAGGAGGACGTATATAACGGCAGAGGAGAAGAGCATGCCAGGCCACAACTTGTTCAGAGTGCCGGCGATAGCTCGCCTTCTCTTTGTGGAAAACACGGTGAGATCCTTAACATCCAACAACTAATGGGATGCAAACGGGGCGCCCAGTTTAGCGGTACACACATTGATGAATCACCCTGCCTGTGATTCACCCATGACAGGTTATAGCTGGGTCGGGATTCAAACCCAGGCTGGACAGTTTAGACTTTAGAGTCAAGTGTGCGTACCTCCAGTCCAGGCCATCCTGCCAACTTGTATGCTGCATACAGGTGAAATATAAAGCGCGAGATATTTTTATATATACTGTATATTTAAAAAAAAATTGGTGTGGTTTTTGGCGGGCTGGAACGGATTAATAGCATTTCAATGCATTTTAATGGGGAAATTTGATTTGAGAAACGAGCAATTTGAGTTACGAGCTCGGTCACAGAACGAATTAAACTCGTAAGTCAAGGTTCCACTGTATATATACATATATATATATATATATATATATATATATATATATATATATATACATATATATATATATATATATATATAAATATATATATATATATATATATATATATATATATATATATTGTTGCGGATATGAGGATGGCATTGTTTTGATTGTGTGTATTGTTGTGGTAAATTGTGGTGATGAACATTGTTTGGATATGGCCCCTCCTGCCTCCGGAGTTGTGTAAAGATAAAAAGGGCGTCTCGGTAGTTAAATCCATAAAGCATACACGTCAGCCAATCATAGAATACCCCTGTTCGATAGCTTATATCTTATTATGTGTTTCAGAGTAAGGCCTTGTCTTCCATTAGAATGACACTCCATTGCACCGAATCAATTAAGAATAGCTCCCCTTCAATAATTCCATTTCCCAGCCAAACTCTCCATCTGTGGGTAAAGCAGTTCACAAGCATGAGGTGCACGCCCTCTCAATTCGCTGCTATAGTGAATATGTGCTCCGTGCTCTGTTTGAACAGGAGGGGCGGGGTCGCCAGGGAGAGGCAAGCCCAGGGCGCGCCACGAAGGGCGGGGCTGTGCAGCCCCATGCCCAAATAAGGAAACAAGCCCATGGCTTGCCACGAGGGGCGTGCCGTCGGCACGATGCCCAAATAAGGAGACAAGCCCGTGGGATTACCATACAAGGTCATGAAACAGAGCACGGGGGAGAGGGCGGTACCGAATCCGAAGGGGGCATGTCAGACCGGCGCTAAAGGTATGCGAGAAGGGTGCGAAGATCGCAGATGAGCTGGAGAGAAGTGAGAGAAAGGCTGAGCTGAGCTGCGTGGAGAGGGACACGACAAAAGGAAGGGTCCAAGAGAAAGCCGAGGAGCTTTTACGAACCAAGCTACACGAGAGATACAGCAGAGGAGTGCAGCCCCGTTTCAACCAGCCGCGTGAAGACCTGATGGTGTGCGCTGTAAAGCGATATACAAGGAGCTGCCGGCTCCCCGCTTCCCGCCCGGAGTGGACCTGCTTGCTGTGCCCTGTGATCCCACCTGCTCATGCTTTCCAGCCATTCCTGCCTGCAAGTTCCCCATTTTGCCTACATGAGTTTGTTTTGTTCGTGCTGTCCTGGGTAGTAACTAAGTCTGTATAAGCTAGTAATTCACTGTCTCTCTAAAAGCTTCTGTATATTATTTTCTTATCTTTCCTTCTCCTTGGTTATTTTGAGCCTGTAAATAGTAATAAATAGTAATCGTATTTCCAAACCTTTCTTTGCCTTCGTCTTCCTTTTCTTCACATCCGTCGTCTTTGTCTTTTCCCTATTGAGTAGCTGCGGCGCGATACGGCCAACGTCTGGGTGAATCGGGTGAATCGGGTTTAGTTGGGGAACAACTGTTCGGTCGCGGAGCCTCCGCTCAGCAAACATACCATCCTTAACCGCGTACCGTAACAATTGGTGCCAGGAGTGTCAGATCGGACCCGAAGCGCGCTTAATGCGCTCAAAATTACGAGCTGCTGGAAATTTGTGTTGTAAAGCAAAACCCGAATTTTGAAATCGCGCCATGGCTGGTCAAGGCGATCGGATGCAGGTGAGGAGGGGTTAGGAGTAACCCAGGATCTCGGGGTAATGTATATGAAGGAGGTGGTTGAGGGGGTATCAGGCGCACAAGATGGCATCCTCGCGCACGTGGGTGTAGCGGCACCAAATTTAGCCGTGCCCGTGACCGTAGCAGCACCAAATTGCGCTGCGTACGTGGTCGCGGCAGCCGAGTCAGAGATGCCAGAGTACATGCGAGTCTTTATGATTCAAATGATGGCAAAAATGGATCCTCGGGGGGAGCGATTGGAAGCCAAAATGGGGAACCGGATGGATGCTCAGGGTGAGCGATTGGAGGGCCAAATGGGAGACCAAATTGGAGGTTTGAAAAACAGTATGGGGGTAATGAGGGATGAAGCGAGGGCTGATAGTGAGCGATTGGGGGGCGAAATGGGGGGCAAAATGGGAGAAATGGGGGAACGGCTAGAAGCTAAATTTGAGGGGTTAGACAACGGAATAAAATAGGTAAAGAATGGGTTAACGGGGGTGGAAAATAGAATGGCTGCCCAGGAGAATCAGTTAGAGGGGGTGAAAAATGGGTTAAGGGGGTTAGAAGATAGGATGGAAGACAAATTGCGGGAGATAGGGGAGCAATCCGCCCGAGAAATTAAACAAATGGGAGAGCAGATAGAGGAGGTGAAAATCGGGGTAGAAACCAAACTGGATGCTCAGAGGGAGGAATTGGGACAGATGAGGGCGGCATCTACAAAAGAGAGGGAGGAGATGAAAGAGGAGATACGACGAGGTGTAAGTGAGGAGGTCTCGGGGGTATGCGAGGAGGTAAAGCGAGGTGAAAAGCGTATAGAGAAAGAGGTGAGGAATAATACGGCTAGGTTACAGGGGGGAATAGAGGGTCTGACGAGGGGAGTAGAACAGCTGACAGTGGGACAAAAGGAACTCGTAGACCAAGTGGAAAAGAACACGGAAATAATCGGGGGACTAAAATCGACACAAAAAGACATTAAGAACGAATTAATAGCGACACAGAGGGAATGTCAGATGGTACGTGAGGGACTGACAATGAGGTTGGACGAGGTGACAGAGATAATGGAGACGAAGGACCGGCAGGTAAGGACGCACATAGAGATGGTCACGGTAGCCTTAGAGGACGAACTTGAGGAGACGCACCGGGAAATAAAAGAGGTGAAGCAAAAATTAGAGGAAGTGGAGGAAGAGGCGAGTGAAATTAAGAAGAGATGGACAGAAACTAAGAGAGAAATACAGGAGGAGGTGATGGAATATGTGCAAGGTCGGTGCTCAACTCATAATGATGTACTCACTAACCAAATAAAGAGTTTGCAGGTGACAGAAGAGGTGCGACGACGAGGTACCGAGGTGAATGGCGATATACGAGGAAATGTATATGATGTGAGGGGAGCTTCAGTCGGCTTGGGGGTTGAATTGGATCCGGGTGTTCGTGAGAGGCCGTTGGTGAAGTGTGCAACAGGTCTGGTGTGCGAAAAAACAGGTGTGCGAGAATGTCCGACCATGGGGTGTGTGAGGAAAAAGTGAGCACCGAGGAGTGAGTGTGCTGTCGAGAGCGAGTCGGTCGTAGCGTATGTGCGAGGGAGCACATGGATGCGCGTAGTGAGGAGTGTTACAAGGGATGTAACGGAAGCATGCACGCCTGTGGTGAGTGTTACGGAGGAAGTAACAGGAGAGTGTGTGCAAGAGGATGCACGAGAAAGGTGTGTAACGGACGGGTGCATGGGGAAAGAGTGCGCTGTCAAGAGTGAGGAAGAATGCATGCCTGTGGTGAGTGTTACAGAGGATGTAACGGGAGAGTGTGCGCAAGAGTGTGTGCGAGAAAGGTGTGTAACGGATGGGTGCATGAGGAAAGAGTGCGCTGTCGAGAGTAAGGGTGAGAGCGCTGTCAAGAGTGGTGGTGAAAGTAGTGAGAGTGACACGGAGCTTGAGTTGGTTGTGACAGGTGAGTGAGGATGTACACCTGGAATGGAAGGATGCACACCTGGAATGGTAGAGCGTGTGTGGGAATGCACACTTGAGTTGGTCGTGAGGCACGTGGTTGGGTGTGCGAGTGAGAGCACACCTGTGATTGTCACAGAGGAGGTGACCGAGAAGGGGCGCGAAGAATTGTGTTGGTGAGGTGTGCGAGCGACGAGTGTGTGCAAAGGTGTTCGGTGGTCAGGTGTGTGACCAAGTCTGTGAGCGGAATGAGTGTAGCTGGGTGTATGAGCAAGGAAGGGGTAGCGTATGCGTGTAAGCATGCAGGTGAGGCATCGATGGTAACCGGGTTAGCGGTTAGAATGACATTTAGCCGAAGCGGGCCCTCGGTGCGCGTCGGGCAGCTTCGCGTGCCGCGAGGACCAGCGGGGATCCGAACCACGGCGGGTTCGAAAGGACCGCCGTACGTGATCCACGCTGGGCCGCGCTTGGAACGGCCGCGTCCGTGCTCTGCTAGGCGGAACGGGCAGCCCAATAGGAAGGGTCGTCATGGCGACCCCCTTTTGTTAAGGCGTTCCGGCAGGTCGAGATCGGGCAATTGGATGGCTCCGCGCCGAGGTGGTGCGTGGGATCTCGGCCCGGGTAAGCATCCTTCCCTGCACCGAGTGCCGGACGTATCCAGCCGCTGGCACAAAACAACCCGCATTCACTGCTCGGCTTTACGAAGCCAGGCTGTGGAAGTGAATTGGCGCACCGAGAGGCACTAGAGCAGCGTTTCTCAACCGGGGGCCCGTGGCCCCCTAAGGGGGCCATGGGCCTTCGACCGGGGGGCCACGAGCAGACGCCGAAAAACTGCGATTCAGAATGCAGAAGCTTGTAATGTACAATTAAGGTGACGAGTCTCCGGTCATAGTGTCAAAGTGTCAAAGTAAAAAGGGTAGATGAGTTTAACCTTCTCTAAAAAAGGGTAGATGAGTTTCTCTCCATCTCTTTCTGCTTCTTTACATCTCTACTTCCTTTCTTCTCCTTCCCTTTACATCTCTACTGTATTACCGTTACAAAAGTAATTAATTCCTATTTGCAATTTTTTTCTCAGATTTCGAAGGCTCGAAAATGGAATGACAGCTATGTCAAGTTTGGATTCATGAATGTCAGTCGAGATGGCATGGACTGCGCGCAATGTCTGCACTGCTCGGTCGTGATGTCAAATGCGTCACTACATCCTTCCAAACTTTCAAACCATCGCGACAAGATGCATCCCGGAAGGAAGGAAGATAATATTGACGCTCTGTCTGCGAAACGATCACGATATGACCGTGAAGCGACACTTCCCAAATTTGGATTCCGGCCAGAAGAAAAACCTGCTCTTCAATCCAGCTACGAAGTGGCATACCGAATTGCGAAGTGCAAGAAGCCGCACACTATTGCTGAGGACCTTATCAAGCCATGTACAGAGAAAATGGTGGAATTGATGATTTGACCAGAGGCGAAAAAGAAGATCCAGCAAGTTTCGCTCTCTAATGACACGATCCGACGACGGATTGACGACATGGCTGCTGATGTGTGCCGTCTGGTTTGCTCCGAAATCAAACAAAGCACGCTCCAGCCTAGCCTTCAATTAGACGAGTCTACCGACACCGCCCTGGAGAGCCAGTTGATCGCCTTCGCTCGCTACGAGAGAAAGGGAAAGATGAAGGAAGAGTTCTTGTTCTGCAATACCCTACCAACCACAACGACAGCGGCAGTTATCAAAGCTATTGTGGACTCTTTTTTTGAAGCTAACGGACTCGGTTGGCAGAATTTCAAGCACATTTGTACTGATGGTGCCCCAGCGATGGTCGGCGTCAGAGGAGGGTTCGTCACGCTTGTGAAGAACGAATGGCCCCATGTGACGTCCTCCCACTGTTCGCTACACCGATACGCTCTTGCGTCAAAGACTCTTCCGCCTCGTTTGCTGGAAGTCATGGACGTCGCGGTCAAAGTGATCAACTTCATTTGTGCGAAGGCCAAAAATCATTGGCTCTTCCAAATACTGGCTAACAAAATTGGAGCGGAACATGTTGGACTTCTGTTCCACACCAAAGTCCGTTGGCTATCGAGGGGGAAATGCCTCTCTCGGCTGTATGAACTCCGGGTTGAGGTGGAAATCTTCCTGCGAGACAACGAAAACAACCTCCATGTCCACTTCGACAATGAAGAGTTCGTCATGATGCTCGCCTACCTGGCCGATATATTCGGCCAACTCAACGAAATGAACCAGTCCTTGCAAGGCCGTGATGTGACAGTCAGTGACGTTCAAGACAAGCTTGACGGACTGTCTGCTAGAATGGAAGTCTGGCAGGCACGAATCAAGGCCGGGTCCACTGCCTCGTTTCCTTTCTTGGACGAGCACCTGCAGACACAGAGGATTGAGCTTCCCGTCGGCATCAAAGATTGCATCACTAGACATCTCGACAATCTCTCCGCTGAGTTCAAATCGTATTTCGACGATGCACCGTTGGATGTTCCGTGGCACAAAGACCCGTTCAACGCCAAAATTGAACCTACTGAAGACGAAGAAGAGGAGCTGGCAGAGTTGAAGGTTTCAAAAGCAATGAAGCTGGTCTTCAGTAACAAAGAAGACCTCTCCACCTTCTGGTTGTCTGTTCAGGATGCGTATCCACTACTCAGCAAGAAGGCATCCGTAATGCTCATTCAATTCGCCACAACATATCTTTGCGAATCTGGATTTTCTGACCTTGCGACCATTAAAACGAAGTCCAGAAACCGTCTTGACGTTGGGAACGATATTCGCCTTGCTGTGTCCAAGACGGAGCCGGACATAAGAGGCCTCGTCAGACAAGCCCAACAGCAAGTGTCTCATTGATTGTATTGCTTAGAAAAATGTTTACTTTGATTATCTTTTAAGACTGAGTAAATAAATTTCATAAAACGAAATCTGCATCTTTTATTGAAGGGCAGGGGGCCACGAATGTTAAGCGACTCGGTAGGGGGGCCATGGGCCATCAAAGGTTGAGAAACGCTGCACTAGAGTATAGACTGTGGTGACGAGGTTAGTGTTCTGGACCCGAAATTAGAAAAACAAAATTTGATGATTGGTAAAGGATTGGCAGAGTGATGATTGACAGAGGATTGGTAGAGTGATTGGCAAATTTTTGATTTGTTGGATTTGGATGAGCAAAATTTACAGTAAGAGATGCCCCATGTGATGGGATGGCAACTCTGTCATCTCTCACAAGGGGGGCAAAGGAGCACTAGTCTTATGGGGTTTATGGCAGTGTAAGCTCGCCGAGGGAGGGTTTGGATAATGTGTAGGGCCCTAGAAGATGACAATAGGTAACGCTAAGGTTTAGTTAGTGACTGACACCTGTAGTGGGGATGCAGGTAGTTAGTGTGGATGATAATGACGTGGTATGTGCTTAGTTTAAAGGGAAGACGGGGAGCACTAAGTTAGCAGGGCAACAGGTAGTTTAGATGATGCCGTGTGAGTGTTGGAAATGTATAGAAGTGTATGGTGAAAAAGGTGTGATTGAACAGGTGTGATTGCACAGGTGTGCAACTGAACAGGTGGATGGAGCGGTGTATGAGTGAGAGTGATAGTGATAGTGATGAGTGTTGTATTGACCAAATGGTCCAGGAAGAGGAGGAGGGTGCAGGTGGCACCAGGTGGGAGTGCACAGGTGTGCAACAGCAGGTGTGAGGAACAGGTGTATGGAATAAATGGTAGTGTGGAGTATATGGAGTATTGGAATGGATGGTCGTGGAGTGAGTATGGTGGAAACTATGGAGTGGAGTGGATGGTGCGAAGGTGTGAATGGGGGAAGGGTGGACCCCCATCACGAATACCCGGGGTGGATAGTGTAAGTGTTAGGTAGAGGGTATAGGTAAATTGTGGTTGGATATTGGCATCTGTGGTGCGGGTGAGAGAATGGTATTTGGATGGGTGCATTAGTGTCATAGAAATGGCTGGGCGTGTAGCCTGTTAGTGTGTGTAGTTGGTTTGGGCACTCCACCACTGTGAGGATGTCGGCCAGGTGAGGGCGCAGGTGGGCTCTGGGAGCCGGTAGTTGTGGATGGGGCCCGAGGATCCGGAGGACGGACCCGGGTAGCCCAGTGCCAGAGGGCACCGAGTGGGGTGACAGAGCCAGGAGGGGCCTTCCCCAGTATATAGGTTAGGTTGAGGAGCTAGGTAAGCTCGGGTGGCAACTGCAGTGGTGGAGGTGTGCAGGTGGGTAGACCTGCTGGGAGAGCTACACGTCACAGCCCAGAAATTGTGCAAGGCACCGGGAGATGAATCGGGGGAGTGAGACCCCAAATTGAGAAGCACCACAGTTTGGTCAATGGGAATTGGATTTTAGAACCCATAGTGTAAGTGGCCAATGGATTGGCAGGGAAAGACCCCGGGTAGTGTAACGGGTGTTAATGTCATTTAGAAAGTAGTTAGGATGAAAATCTCCTCGCACCATCTGCATCCACTCACCTGAGATGACGTACCTCCACACCATGCCAGGTTGTTTTGTTATTTTTATTTGCAAATGTTTTGGATTGTGAGACGCATCATGACGTGGGTGTGACATTGTGCTTTGTTGTTCCATCTCTTCCTCCTTATGAGGATTGATGACGAATTGGGTGATGGCAAATTTTGGATAGAGGGAGTGAAGACGAATTTGGTATAGGGGGAAGATGTGACGGTAGCGACGGATTTGTAAATGTGTAGACTGTTGTACATATGGGGTAAGGGCAAGGGTAGTGTAGGTGACAGGGGGGGTGACGTACGGTAGGGACCAGCTTTCTCACTTCGCCCTCCGTACGCATTTCGCCTTGCATTGCCTTGTTTGATGTGTACCCTTGTGACCTTACACCTCGCTCATTTGTCTTCCCCCTTTTGTCTCCCACATGCCCTGTGCGCCATTGGGCACCGAGGGGAGCATGCGTGAGTCGGCCATTGTGCGCCCGGAATTCCCAGAACCAGCTGTCTGCATCGATGCACCACATTATGGACCACATGTCAGTGGCCGAGCACCACTTATGGACCCCATGGTTTGGGGCATGGCCCCTCTGCTGGAACCGGCCATGAGGGCCCGAAATCTTGCTGGCGGACCTTGGCCACAGGGCACCGATGCCCCACAGGTGAACCACACGTAGTCGGCCCTGTGGGCCATAAATAAAGAAAATAAAATGGACACGTTTGGGCAAGCTTTATTGCAAATAGGCCGCCAGTAAGAAAATGAAAGAAAGACAACATCTGGAAGAAATAATAATAGCCAGCAGAGGGAGCCGAAGAGCAAGAGATCACCTGCAGGGTTAGGGGTTGTTGATTTTATTTTTATTATTGAACACTGATGAACTGTGGTGACTGCACCGATTGGTGCTTGAGGGTGTGTTGGTGCGTTATAGGTGCTTTCCTGGTGCGTCGATGCAGAGCAGACTGTCTCCCCCCCCAGAAAGAACGACCACAGGTCCTGGGTTAGTCTTGTAAATAAAAGTAGCGTCAACTGTAAATAATGCTCCCCACCGTCAGTGTATAGTTTGAAGACCATTCCGCAATTCGGTTAGCTGTGGGCGTGAGTCTGTTAGGCAGGGTGCAATGGAGCAGCGGGACACATTTATTTATGTTTTAAAACTGTCGCACTCAGGGTCAGGTTAAAAGTAGAGGGAACTACACCTACGTGTCACGCTAAATAAAAGTTGTAGGCCCGGGGGGTGCCTAAGAGGAGGAGGGTGCAGTGTTGCGGATATGAGGATGGCATTTTTTTGATTGTGTGTATTGTTGTGGTAAATTGTGGTGATGAACATTGTTTGGATATGGCCCCTCCTGCCTCCGGAGTTGTGTAAAGATAAAAAGGGCGTCTCGGTAGTTAAGTCCATAAAGCATACACGTCAGCCAATCATAGAATACCCCTGTTCGATAGCTTATTTCTTATTATGTGTTTCAGAGTAAGGCCTTGTCTTCCATTAGAATGACACTCCATTGCACCGAATCAATTAAGAATAGCTCCCCTTCAATAATTCCATTTCCCAGCCAAACTCTCCATCTGTGGGTAAAGCAGTTCACAAGCATGAGGTGCACGCCCTCTCAATTCGCTGCTATAGTGAATATGTGCTCCGTGCGCTGTTTTAACAGGAGGGGCGGGGTCGCCAGGGAGAGGCAAGCCCAGGGCGCGCCACGAAGGGCGGGGCTGTGCAGCCCCATGCCCAAATAAGGAAACAAGCCCGTGGGATTACCATACAAGGTCACGAAACAGAGCACGGGGGAGAGGGCGGTACCGAAACCGAAGGGGGCGTGTCAGACCGGCACTAACGGTATGCGAGAAGGGTGCAAAGATCGCAGATGAGCTGGAGAGAAGTGAGAGAAAGGCTGAGCTGAGCTGCGTGGAGAGGGACACGACAAAAGGAAGGGTCCAAGAGAAAGCCGAGGAGCTTTTACAAACCAAGCTACATGAGAGATACAGCAGAGGAGTGCAGCCCCATTTCAACCAGCCGCGTGAAGCCCTGACGGTGTGCACTGCAAAGCGATATAAAAGGAGCTGCCGGCTCCCCGCTTCCCGCCCGGAGTGGACCTGCTTGCTGTGCCCTGTGATCCCACCTGCTCATCCTTTCCAGCCATTCCTGCCTGCAAGTTCCCCATTTTGCCTACATGAGTTTGTTTTGTTCATGCTGTCCTGGGTAGTAACTAAGTCTGTATAAGCTAGTAATTCACTGTGTCTCTAAAAGCTTCTGTATATTATTTTCTTATCTTTCCTTCTCCTTGGTTATTTTGAGCCTGTAAATAGTAATAAATAGTAATCGTATTTCCAAACCTTTCTTTGCCTTCGTCTTCCTTTTCTTCACATCCGTCGTCTTTGTGTTTTCCCTATTGAGTAGCTGCGGCGCGATACGGCCAACGTCTGGGTGAATGGGGTGAATCGGGTTTAGTTGGGGAACAAATGTTCGGTCGCGGAGCCTCCGCTCGGCAAACATACCATCCTTAACCGCGTACCGTAACAATATATATATATATATATATATATATATATACATATATATATATATATATATATATATATATATATATATACACAGACTTGGCATTTAATATGGAATTATTTTTTTTTTCTTGACAGGTTTACTTTCTTAACTCAGTATATCAATCTGGTGAGTTTCTTTTACACTTTGGTGATTTATTTGTTAAAAGAACAATGTCACTGATTGTCTGTCGCAGCAAGAAGTCAACAACAGGATTATATCACAGGTGGCTTGGCAAAATGTACGGACAGGTGCATTTGATGATTGGCTTCACAGTCGGGTATACAAGGGTTGTTGCGTTCTGTATTAGTGGAAAACAACTGCTGCACGTCTCCAAAAGTTATTGCCGCTTCCTCTGGAGATGGTCCGTCAACTCGACAATGCTGTTTGTCATAGAGTGGTGGCTTTATGAAATTACGGCATGAAACAGCGTGCTATTGCTCAGCAGTATGGCATCACTCAAGGTCAGGTGTCAAAGATCCTGAAACAAAATGCTCAGAGGGGTGTCCCTACTCCAATACCCAGGCCAGGACGTCCCCGCAGAACCACAAGGAGGGATTATCGCCAGCTGCACCAGTTAGTCCGCAATGGCCATACCAAGTCAGCTAATCGGCTTAGGGCTGAGTGGCAGCAACTGACAAATGTGCCTGTATCCAGAGGGCTAGTCAACCAACGACTGGTTCAAGCAGGCTATCGTGCCAGGCATCCACTGAGAAAGCCATGCCTGACCAGACAACACTGCCAGCGCCGATTGCAGTGGGCCAGAGAGCACCGTCAATGGCAACCAGGACACTGGAATCACGTGATCTTCAGTGACGAGTCTTGATTTCTGGTCTATCGTCAAGATGGCCGCGTCCGAGTGCGCAGACAAGTGGATGAAGCCTACAACAAAGATTGTATAGTGCCAAGAGTCCAAGCTGGAGGTGGTGGGGTGACCGTTTGGGCTGCTTTTCATGCAGGGGGCAAAACTGCCCTGGTTGTTCTGAATGGAAACCTGAACCAGGTCAAGTACAGGGTCATTCTGGAAGAAACATTGCTTCCATTTGCTCGTGCAGCCTTTCGAGGAAACTTTGTCTTCCAAGATGACAATGCACGGCCTCATCGTGCTCGCATGATCCAACACTTTCTTGCTGACGGTGGTGTAGAGCATATGGAGTGGCCTGCCAAGTCCCCGGATATGAATCCGATGGAGAACTTGTGGGCAGAATGAACGCGTCAAATCGACCACTTGGACCAGCAGCCGACCTCAGTGCATGAATTGCAGCCGGCTATCGTCACTGCAAGGCAAGCGATTCCTGTCCAAACCTTGGCAAATCTCGTGAACAGCATGCTTCAACGTGTACGTGCTCTCCTGAATGCTCGTGGGGGTTACACGAAGTACTGAACTGTAATTTTACTGTCCGTAATCCCAGTCGTAATTTAACTTTTGTTTTTGTTAAAAAAAATTTTGGCTAATGTGCAAAATAAAGAGATACTTCTGGAAAACGTACAGAAGTTTAACACAGTACTGTCCATGAATCGAGTTCGATATCAGTTTCAATCGCTTTCAAGGATCAATTTATTTGTTTCGAAATGTCAAATGTGGTTTTTGTTTCTTTTAAAAGTCACATTAACAAAATCTAGAATAATTTCAACATAATTCCAATGAACTTTTGGTTCTAAGACATCTTGAAATGTAAGTTCACACCCGCAAAAAAAAATTCCATATTAAATGCCAAGTCTGTATATATATATATATATATATATATATATATATATACAGTGGAACCTTGACTTACGAGTTTAATCCGTTCCGTGACCGAGCTCGTAACTCAAATTGCTCGTATCTCAAATCAAATTTCCCCATTGAAATGCATTGAAATGCTATTAATCCGTTCCAGCCCACCAAAAACCACACCAATTTTTTTTTAAATATACAGTATATATAAAAATATCTCGCGCTTTATATTTCACCTGTATGCCAGCATACAAGCTGGCAGGATGGCCTGGACTGGAGGTATGCACACTTGACTCTAAAGTCTAAACTGTCCAGCCTGGGTTTGAATCCCGACCCAGCTATAACCTGTCATGGGTGAATCACAGGCAGGGTGATTCATCAATGTGTGTACCGCTAAACTGGGCGCCCCGTTTGCGTCCCATTAGTTGTTGGATGTTAAGGATCTCACCGTGTTTTCCACAAAGAGAAGGCGAGCTATCGCCGGCACTCTGAACAAGTTGACGGCAGAGATACTGTACGTGCACGGCAAGATAACCACGTGTCGCACGATCTCTTGTCATGGTCCACAAGATTATCACAGAGAGGTGCAGCTTCCAGCGTTTCGAGATATGATCCAGACCTAACTTTTGAGACCAGTCCCAGCCTTCTAGGCCCCGTGGTTGGTTCAGACGGACCCGACAAAGGACGTGTTGGATTTTACCGCGAGCCGATTCGAGCACCGACGTGCCGGCGAACAAAACCAGTCATATCTTTTGAACGCGTGGCTCGATATTTACAAAATAAACTTTTTCTTGAAGGTCTGAACCGTGCGCTCAAAACGATACCGAGTTTGACCCTGAGAGAGCCGTTTTGCGCCGGAGATACTGTACGTGCACGGCAAGATAACCACGTGACCGGGTGGCGAAAGCTCGTAACTCGGATCTCGGCTCGCATCTCAAAGCAACAAACTGCCAGAGTGACGGCTCGTATCTCGAAAAACTCGTAAGTTGGGGCACTCGTAAGTCGAGGTTCCACTGTATATATATATATATATATATATATATATATATATATATATATATATATATATATATATATATATATATATATATATATATATGTGGGGGTTCAGACCCTCCCCCCTTGTGTTCTATTATTGTTTGCCCTATTACCAAGTATAAACAAGAACATGTTCTGTTTTTGATTGATTTCTCTATACTCATAATACTTTCATGTTCTTTGGAAACCTGTTATCCCAGTATTAGGCTAAAGATGTTGCTCAATTACCAAAAATAACTAATTTGTATGTGTTGCTTTGCAAACTTTATCCATTATATTTCCTGTTAAAGAGTTAAGTTACTGTGATGGCATGTTCTCTTACTGTCGAAATGTTCTTTGGAAACTTGTTATAAAAAGTTATATGCTTTGTAAATCCAGACCCTGATGATATTATCCCTCTGTGAAGACCATCCTATCTTTCCCAGTCCCCCTTAAAGGACTGCGTTATATCACTTTCATGTTTGACATTTTTACGACTTGCTGAACTCCCCCAAAAATCAGGTTTCTAGAAAGTAGTCAACATGTTTTGACCCTTTGATGACCTTGGAGACCACTCTGTCTTTCCTTTGTCTCGAGAGCAAAAACCACACCCCAATATTCCTTTTATAAAGTGAAACTCGACCGAATTATTTCAGAGCATCTTGTTGAAATCCTGGGCCATGTGGGCCTCAGTTTAAGCATTTTGCTTTCCACCAAGCTTGTGTGTTTGATGAATCAAATAAATATCTCAGTTGCACCTTCTCTCAATCATGAGTCTTGAGTCCTAAGTCACGGATCCATCAAATGGCGACCCAGATGGGACATCAGCTCCGGCAGACTCGGGACGCGGCTCCAGGCGCGAGTGAGTGGAAAAAAACACCAGCTGGTTTGATCGGTCTGGGTGAGGTGAGCCTTGGGTTTATTTTGTTATAGACTGGGATGTTAGGCTAAATTGGAACTCACTCTGTCGCTCGGTGTCGTTTGCCTGTTTCCTGCTCGAGCCTGATCCTCGAACAAAATTTAAGAACGAGCCGTTTTTGGGCTCCGGAGCAACTGACTGCTTATAGGATTCATCAGGGTAACGTTATGGGACGGGAGTAAAGGTGTCCCAGCAGGGGGGCACGAGGTAAGGAATAAATTGGTTTTGAAAGTAAGGTTAGAAGCGTCATAAGGACGCCGGCAAAAAGTAAGGTATGATTAGCATATAAAGGGAGCTATATGCGGGAGAGATCTCTGATTAGGCGGCTATATGCGGGAGAGATTTCTCAGGAATAAGGAGTAAGGTTGCCTGATTAGTGATTACCTGGCGGTTAGCTGGACAGGTAAGATACGGTTAGCACACAGAAAGTTGTGAGGCGGTCGAACCTCTGGAGTTAGGCTAGAGGGCTGTGAGGCGGGCGAGCCTCTCGGCTCTCGATGGCCTGAGGAAGCAGGCAAACTAATTGCAGGTGCAGGATAAGGCGGGAATAAGGAGTAAGGAATAAGATAGATAAGCGAGCCAGGGAGCGACCAATGTCGCTCGTTGAAGATCAAGACCTGTGGAAGGTTAGGTAGATACAGATCCCCTACCCTCCAAGCCCTAAAGCTCTGTCCCAGGGCTTCAGGCAACACCCCCTGCGCAGCGAGCCCCCCCTGCCCCCCCTTCCCCTGCTTCACCCTTCTCACCCCTTTCCTCCCCTTGTCCCAAAAATCCCCTTTTCCTCTGAATGAAATGAGACGTATACGAATGAATGGGAATTGCTGCACACGATGCTCTGAGATTGATGGGTGTGCATGAATCCACGTTTGCTGTAATGTACGCGGTTAGTGTCAAGTTGGTCGGATATAAGGAAACGCATGAAATGCGAGCCGGTTTGACAGTCACGTGGTATGAGGCACATGAACGAATGTGGATTTTGATGACCACTTGATGTGCAACACCACTGTGTGGGCTTCGAATCATTGTGATTGGCCGCTTGCGGTGCGGGAATCCAGACCGGGATTGCCGATTCTGGCATCCATCCGAGGGTCCTGGTGATGTTCGGTAATTGACGTGTGTATTTTTATTTGTTTGGGACGAGAGGCGAACGGATGGTCTGGCGGTTCTTTTATGGTGTGCGAGCGGGCACATTGAAGTGTGTGAGGGGAGATTCAGTCGGCTTGGGGTTGGTGTTCATGAGAGGCCGCTGGTAAGGTGTGCGACAGGTACAGGGTGTGACAGGAGAAGATGCAATCAACGATTACATTGTATATTGGCGACTCGTGTATTGGTATATCCCTGAGGCAGCTCACCTTTAGGATGATGTTATGTCACGTTTTGATGATGATGATGATTATGTCATGTAGTGCGTTTTGGGTCTGGGGTCTGATATCCTGTCAGAGGTCAAGGGTCTGATATCCTGTTTTTTGCGATGATTACGAGCTAGGGATGAGTTAATGACCAACTGATTGACAGCTGAATGTTTTGACAGCTCAATGTTTTGAGTCCCGACGTGAGGTAAACCCCGCCGTGAACGCGAATAGAGCGGCGTGCAGTCTGGTTGCCGCGGCAACGGCCCTCGCAGGAAACCACGAGGCGGGAGTGTTGGGATTCGTGTGGAGGCACGAGGGTGCGCGGCGGGATGGGGGCGGCGTGGCGTCGTCGCGTTGAGTTGGTTGTGCCAGGTCGATCGGCGATCTCTGAATTTAAATCGGATTTTTGTCGTGTGTATTGTGCATTCGTCATTGACGTGTGTGTGTCGATTTTAGCGTCTATCCGAGGATCCTGGCGACGTTCGTTTAATTAAAGTTCTGTTGGTGTGGAATGCTGTCAGAGGTGCGAAATACACACCGTTGATCTGGAGGGGAGGTATTTTGGTAACTTACTTCTGTGATTTCCGTTTCATTGGATGGGAATTGGGAAATGCAAGCCATGCCGGGGTTTTGAGTTTGTTGAATTGGGTTCGGAGCATGGGATTTGCTCAGAGTGCCGGTGATAACTTGCCTACTCTCAGAGGGGATGTGTCCCGCACAGGGGGAGAATACTGCTATGAGGTTGCTCGGAGGATGTGCCCAGATGCATTGTGGGTCATTGCGACTTTGCTGAGTGTCGGTGAGCAAGGGAGACGTTCGTGTGTGTTTTATGCGGTGTGCTGGACGCCATGTCAGAATGGTGGGTGCCTGCGACATACATGCCATGCAATGTCACAGGAGGAATACGTTATTTAAGATGGATTTATATAAGGGGAATGCTAAATAAACGATGATAGTACGCGAAGTATATAAAATGAGGTGATTGTCGTGGTCGAATGAAGGATTTCAAGACAGAGTAATTAATTTCCGGTGCCAACAGGAAGTCTTGTTCATACAGTAAGTGAGGTAGAGTGTGAATGATGAGATTCAGAGAGATCTCTGATTGAGGTAGATGAGGTTGTCTAGAGCAGATGAAATATAGAATAGCAGGTGCGGATGTGATGCGGAGTGGCGGCTGGAAGATGCATCGATGTATTTGTGTTGATCGATGCGCCGGATGAAGACCTTTTGGCTTTGCATTCGAGCGATGGTGGTAAGATTTAGTTAGGAAAATGCATGTGGTTCTGGGGGCAGATAATGTGGGACAAGCTGCCTCACGGGCGCTGCAAGGAGAGTATTGGAAATTCAATAATTTGAGCAGAAATGTCGCGTTTTCAACAGAATGCTCATCCGAGGAAGGAGGACGGTCGAGGTTTCAACTGTCGGTATGTGGTGTGGCGTGTGCCAAGGTGTGCGGTGGTCAGGTGTGTAATGAAGCCTGGGAGCGGAATGAGTGTACTTGGGAGGATATTGTTCCAGGTGCAAGACAAGATGCTCTTGCAATGACGGGGGGGGGGGGGATAAGGAGACACCTAGATGTGTGAATAAGGTACGTCGAATGGTTGTCGGAGGTTGAGGTTTTTGGTCGTGTGAAAGGTGGGGCTGAATTGAAGTTTATTTGACCTTTGTTCGAGATATGCATGGGAATGAGGTCAGAGTTAGTTTGCTAAAAACCTTGGAAGGACGACAGGCTGAGTCAATCTATTGGGTGTTAGTTCAACGAATTGTTATAGAAGTTAAATCGGAAAAAGGAACAATATATTGTTGGTTAAAACTGAAATTGTGGACGTAATTTGTGGATAGAATAATATCGGTTTCTGAAATTTGTAAGTTGTTGTGGTGGATGTCTTAATAGGTGATGTCCTTTGTTGGGGCTTGTGATACGCCTCTGTTATCTGTCTGTCTGTGAGTTACAGTGTGTCTGGAGAGGAGGTCAGTCAGGTAGGATGGGGCCAAGTTATGGAGGGCTTTGTAGGTCTAGAGGAGGATTTTGTACTGGATTCTCTGGGGAATGGGGAGCCAGTGAAGATTATAATGACGGGGGTGATGTGGTCACGGGTCCGGGAATGGGTGAGTAGACGGGCAGCGGAGTTCTGACCGTTTTGGATTATTGAGGTTTGGTGATTATTGATGATTATCGAGGGTGAACCATAGAGAAGGCTGTCTTTGTGATCTGTTTGGTGTATTTGTCGAAGGAGAGGGTTTGGTCAAAGATGGTGCCAAGATTCCGGTTGTGAGTGGATGTGGATACTGGGAAACCGTCGATGTTGGGGGCAAAGTTATGGGTGGATTTGGTAAGCGGTTTTGGGTAAATGAAGATTAATTCAGATTTATCATAGTTAAGTTTGAGGAAGTCGATTTGAAGCCAGGATTTTATTTCAGTAATGCAGTTTGTCAGGAGATGGCGGAGGAGCTCAATTTGGTGGAGATTAAAGCTGGATGTCATCGGTGAAGCAGTGGAATTGGAGACCATGGTGTATTGGCCATGGTGCATGACGGATTAAGTGACCGAGGGGGATAGGTACAGGATGAAGAGGAGGGGCCAAAAACTGAACCTTGAGGGGGAGCGAATTGTGGTGATTAAGCTGGTGTAGATGCTGTCAATTTTGCTTTGGATGAATGAAAGGAAGGAAATGCAGTTTCTACTGTGAAGGACTGGTGGTGGTATCCAGGGCGTTGAGGAGTTTGTTTGTTGTGTTTGTAATATTTTGTTGTAGTGTTTATATCTTTGTAGTACTAAAGGTGGTCCTTGTAGGCTTGGGAGTGAATTGTGAGACCTGTTTTATTGCGGAGTCTTTCAAGTTGGCGAGCACGAGTTTTCATCAGGCGGAGTTCAGGGGTAAACCAGGGAGCAGAATGGGTGGAAGAAACTGATTTGGGTTTAATAGGCGCAAGCTGGTCTAAGCAGGGTGAGGAGGATGGTGTGATTGATGATGTCAAAGGTGGCGCTGAGGTCGAGGAGGATGAGAATGTTGAGGTTGCCGGCGTCAGAGGAGAGAGAAGGTCATTGGTGATTTTGAGGAGAGCAGTTTCAGTGCCGTGGTTGAGGCGGAATTCGGGTTGGAATGTTTCATACAGGTTATTTGCAGAGTGGTGATGTTTGAGTTGAATGGCTACAGAGCGTTCCAAAACTTTTGACAGAAAGGGTAGGATGGAGATGGGTCTGAAGTTATTTAGGGTGTCAGGGTTTAGTCCAGGGGTTTTTTCCAGAATGGAAGTGAAGTTTCACGAGGTTTTGGGAAATCGGTATGTGAAGCTGGATTAAGTTTGAGTGGTTATTACATATGCTCTGGGTCCATGTGGTTAATGTGATGTGACTTTAAAAAAAAAATGAATTGGAATTGGCGTCATCTTTGACCAAACCCTTTCCTTCGACAAATACACTAAACAGATCACAAAGTCAGCCTTCTTTCACCTGAAAAACATTGCCCGTCTCCGCTCATCCCTCTCCTCCACGGCTGCAGAAACCCTCATCCACGCCTTCATCACCTCCCGTCTGGACTACTGCAATAGCCTCCTCTATGGTTCACCCTCAAAAATCACCAATAAACTCCAATACATTCAGAACTCCGCTGCCCGTCTACTCACTCATTCCCGGACCCGTGACCACATCACCCCCGTCCTTTACAAGCTTCACTGGCTCCCCATCCCCCAGAGAATCCAGTACAAAATCCTCCTCTTGACATACAAAGCCCTCCATAACCTGGCCCCATCCTACCTGGCTGACCTCCTCTCCAGACACACTCCCACCCGCAACCTCCGCTCTGCTGGTACCAACCTCCTGACCCCCTCCATCCGGACCAAATTCAGATCCTGGGGGGACAGGGCCTTCTCCATCGCTGCTCCCACCCTCTGGAACTCACTACCTCACACCATCAGAGACTCCTCCTCACTCACCACATTCAAAACATCACTAAAGACCCACCTGTTCAACGCTGCATTCAACATTCAACCCACAGCATTTAACCCCTGACTATCTCTTCTCCTTCTCCCTCCTTTTGCTTTAAATATTTCCCTATTGATTCTTGTCTTGTCTTTTTGATTCTTGTCTTATATATATGCCGTATATCGCTGCTGTTTGTTTTCTTGATTCTTGTCTTTTTGCAATTGTTGTTTTCATGTATTGTTATGCATTATGTTTTCCACTCTGTCAAAGCGCCTTTGGGCTTCTGGAAAAGCGCTATACAAAATAAATGAATTATTATTATTATTATTATAATCGCTGTAAACAGTAGATGGAAAAAACATATGAGACAGGGACAATGGGCTGCTTGGTGAGCCATGGAGATGGATTGGATGTTTTGTTGTTGGTTGTCTGGGAGTTCGGTTGTTGCATTGCCAAAGGTTTCTGTGTGGTGGACACACTTGTTGTCTGTTGTCTTGTGTGACGTGGGTGGAGATGTATGTGGCTGTGT
Organism: Myxine glutinosa; assembly: GCF_964187855.1. Classification (NCBI taxonomy): domain Eukaryota; kingdom Metazoa; phylum Chordata; class Myxini; order Myxiniformes; family Myxinidae; genus Myxine; species Myxine glutinosa. The sequence goes on from NC_136261.1 coordinate 415,262,999, forward strand.
GTGGCTGCCTGGAGTCGGGAAGGCGGCTACAGTGGTTGATATTGGTTGTGGGTTGTCCGGGGTGCTTCGATTTGCATAGGAGGTAAATTGTGGTGGATATTGGTGGATATTTTGAGTAAGTCACAGTGGGTGAGGAAAATTGACCAGACGGTAGGACATATGAGAACTATTTTTATTTTCAATAAATAGACCAGGTTATTTTGTTATTTGTTTATTTACAAAAATAAATAAATAACAGAGAGGTTAATGGTGGTGTGTTGGTGGAAAAAGTCGTCATTGAAAGTCGAGTTGAAACAATTTGTATGGGATTTATATTGTAGATATTGGACAGCGATTGGGCCAGAGGCTGAAACAACCTTGTAGGGAATTCTTGTAGGGAATTTGGAAAATGCGAGGTGTCCTCACATTCGCAGGTTCGGTGATAAAGAATTTGGAAGAATTTGGAGAGATAAATAGATAAAGAGATAAAGAATTCGGAGGCCACCAAAGGGCGGACACTGACGTTGCTCGAGGCAACGCAAGGGCGGACAGGAAGGGCCGCCAACCCATGGATAGGATGCACAGATTGTCAAAAGGATAGGATGCACAGATTGTCAACATATACCACCAAAATTAGGGCAGGAATAGGGAGTTGGTTGAGAATGCCGGCGATAACTCACCGATGTGTGTCCCTGTGTCTGTCTGGTCGTCTAGCAGGCCATGGAGTTATATTTCTGAAACATGGATTTCAAAGAGGCAGGTGTGTGCCCTGAGAAAATTTTTGATGGGTCTGATGGATTTTTGGATGGATGGGTTTGATGGATTTTGATGGAGTGGGCACTTTTTGATTGGCACTGGGGGCTGCTGTTGTGTGGACTGGGGAACGAGGGCGGAGTAGGTGACGTGAGGGGAATGCCACGCACTGCGACCGTCTCCCCCCAAGACCGAGGTTGTCGGGGACATGAGTGGGATGTCGATTGCAGTGATGTGGGATGTCGATCACAACCTGACGATGCTGTTCGTGGAGGAGGTCTTGTGTTAAAGTTGGGACGCGTTGCTGGGGATCTGGGTGGCTGGCACCCCGTGTGGTTGGGGGTTGCAGGTTCACAGAAGGAGGTTGGAATCCAGTGTTATGTTCGGAGCACGCAAGGCTGAGCAGGATGGATTGCCATTGGGACGTGTTCTCAAATGATTTTATCAAAATGATGGCTCCTGAGTAAGGGGAGGGAGCAGGGAAAAATATTCACTGTAACAGGTGTTGTTAAACTGTTTGTCTGCATGAGGATGGCAGAGTTGGCCTTCGAGACTCATGTGAGTTGTGTCTGGAGGCAAGGTTCGGGAGGGAGTGTGAAGAAGGAAGGACAAAGGGTTGTAAAAAGTTGATGGTAAGGCAGGGTATAAGGGAAAGTGGTTGTGAAATGCTGTCTTAGTGATAAGGAAGTGTTGGTGGTTGGCCTGCACTGGGAAGAGTGTGACAATGAATGGAAAGTTGTGGCTTTTATTTGACAAAATGGTGCTAGGTTGCCACAACACAGGTTGGGGCTGGTGCAGATGGGATCACGGCTCTGCAGACCAGGTGAGCAGAACTCCACCAGGTACGCTGGAATCACATCAGTTGAATTATTGCTCGGAAAGTAAGGTATTTTCGGAAATTGGTGAAAGTAAAATTAACATTTGAATTTCCAGACATGACGCAGGAAATGCAGCTATAAATAGAGATGAGGTAACTAAATGCCAATTGGTGGGCAGGGGGGCTAGGAATACTAATCAAGGATTTAGTCCTTGCATGTGTGCGCAAATGTTCCACAGGATGAACCCAAATGAACCTCTGGCTGTCGACGTGACTGCGGACCCTGGAACGATGACCCGAACGAGTCACTGAGCAGCAATGATGATATCTCCGCGTCTGAAGAATGTTCTTCCATTTTAATGTTGCCAATAACGATTTTGAAAATGATTTTGATTATACTGAAAAATTGAATTTGGATCCGGATGTGGACTTGCTTTTCACGGACCCAGTCTAGTAATTCTCTTGTCACTAATGCCTCACGAGCTCACAGCAGTTCAACCCTTGCTGTCCCAGCCCTGGATTTTGACTCGGCTCCGGACCCAGATGCATCGCTGGGCCCGCCTGCCAGGAAACCGATTATCCTGGATCCCAACATGTCACATGCAGACGCAAACGACTACTTAAAAGGAAGTTTCTCTCTTTTTCATGGATGTAAGGCTCTGATTGCTGGTCTTCCAGGCTGCAGGTCTAAGCCACTTGATACTAATGTTGATATGTACTCCCCGGCAGAACGACGGCACATTAACGGCCTTATGAACATGGAGATCGATTGAGCGCCGAAGATTCATAGGGACTGCGCCTGCGAACACTTGGGCGAGCTCTCGCTAGAGGAGGGTCCCGGCTGCACCTCCGTGGCCAAAGGGTGAGCCGGGAGACCTTCTCGAGTGTGGACCCCTGTGGGACCAGTCGTCTTCGTTGTGGATCCGACGCGCCATTGGCTAAACATGTTTCTATGGCCAACACACACACACACACACACACACACACACACACACACACACACACACACACACACACACACACACACACACACACACACACACACACGCGCGAATCGTCCTGCTGGGTGCTATGCGAGGTGCTTTGGGTACGGGGCATGCCCACTGGGGCCGCATTCGCGTGGTCTTTCGGTTCGGTTTCGGTTTTTCATTGACTGTCTTCCTAATAAAGGCCTCTGATTGGCTCGTAGATAACATTTGTATCTTAGATCCAAAAGGGCGGTATGTGGGGGTTCAGACCCTCCCCCCTTGTGTTCTATTATTGTTTGACCTATTACCAAGTATAAACAAGAATATGTTCTGTTTTTGATTGATTTCTGTATACTCATAATACTTTCATGTTCTTTGGAAACCTGTTATCCCAGTATTAGGCTAAAGATGTTGCTCAATTACCAAAAATAACTAATTTGTATGTGTTGCTTTGCAAACTTTATCCATTATATTTCCTGTTAAAGAGTTAAGTTACTGTGATGGCATGTTCTCTTACTGTCGAAATGTTCTTTGGAGACTTGTTATAAAAAGTTATATGCTTTGTAAATCCAGACCCTGATGATATAATCCCTCTGTGAAGACCAACCTATCTTTCCCAGTCCCCCTTAAAGGACTGCGTTATATCACTTTCATGTTTGACATTTTTACGACTTGCTGAACTCCCCCAAAAATCAGGTTTCTTGAAAGTAGTCAACATGTTGTTTGACCCTTTGATGACCTTGGAGACCACTCTGTCTTTCCTTTGTCTCGAGAGCAAAAACCACACCCCAATATTCCTTTTATAAAGTGAAACTCGACCGAATTGTTTCAGAGCATCTTGTTGAAATCCTGGTCCATGTGGGCCTCAGTTTAAGCATTTTGCTTTCCACCAAGCTTGTGTGTTTGATGAATCAAATAAATATCTCAGTTGCACCTTCTCTCAATCATGAGTCTTGAGTCCTAAGTCACGGATCCATCATATATATATATATATATATATATATATATATATATATATATATATATATATATATATGTATATATGTGTATGTATATATATATATATATATATATATATATATATATATATATATATATATATATATATATATATATTGTTGCGGTTTTGAGTTTGTATAATAAAGGTTAAATTTCCCCCTCATAGTTTAGTCACACAACAACACGTAGCCTCGCGATAGTTCAGTTATTTCTTAGTATGTGTGAGCATAGTCCTTTTACTGTGTTAGTTTTGCGTTGAGTATAATAATGAGAGTCGGTCCTTCATTGCCTTGTGCCGCCTTTATTGCCTTATGCCGCCTTACGCCTCCTTATGCTGCCTTACTCCTCCTTCTGCCACCTTTGGCTTTTTTGCGCGAATTAACACGAGGCAGGCCTGGCAAATTGAGGCGAGATCGAATGAGGGCATTGTAGAAGCTGACGGTAAGCGTGAGCCGCCAATCAGGGCTCGAAGGGTGTGGCTGTGGCACTGCGTCACAGGGTGTGGTTGGAACATTCGAGAGGGCTAAGGGGGTTGGCCATATAACCCGTTGCGCGAAGCCCCCACCTGAGTGATGGGAGAGGCACTTGACGAATAGTGCAGTTCAGTTATGGGAGAGGCGCTTGATGAGAGTTACGAGTTCTGAGAGAAGAGGCGCATGAACCCAGCTATAAGCGCTCTTACCAAATTGGATGCTCGGTTGAGCGTGAGGCAGAACCTCTATTGGGTTACGTGAGTGATAGCGCGCTGGTAACTAAATGTGCTGTGGAAAACCGCCCAGCCGCGCTGAGAGACGCATACATTTCCCTCCCACCTGCCTCATCTGCCCGTTGTTCGAGAGACGCGCTACAAGGATCCCTTCCACCGCCTGCTTGCCTTCATCGCGGGACGTGCTGTGACCGGGGAGAGCCACGCCGGGCGGGGCCGTTCCTGGACGACCAAGGCAGTGCGTGAACACCATCCTGCTTTCATTTGCCCTTTGTGAGTGTGATCGGGCCCATGTCTGGTGTTAACATAAGACTGATTAAGGCTGCTCTGTATCTCTGTACTTCTACCGAATCATTGTACATTGTGTAAATAATAATTAAATAGTGTTTTTCCTTTATTCGACCGTCTCGTCCCTTCCATCATTGACGAAGCGTGGTACGAATAGAACCGCTCTAATCGGGTTCCAATACCAACTGTAACTGCACGGACCATGTGGTACACAATCCGCTCGTTGTACCCAAATTACGCGTGGCTCGTGCGAGGCTTGCTTCCCCGCTTCCACGGGGGCGCAGGTATTTATGTACGTGCGAGAATTGTCCCGAAACCCTAACTTGCGTTTGCCCGGGAGGGGCGTTTCAAGTCTCTTGGTCGCGCCGACCCAGAAAAGACAAGGGGCTTAATCTCCCCTTGGTAAGGGCAGGAAGGGCAGTGGAAAACCGTAACTATATATATATAATATATATATACAGTGGAACCTTGACTTACGAGTTTAAATCGTTCCGTGACCGAGCTCGTAACTCAAATTGCTCGTATCTCAAATCAAATTTCCCCATTGAAATGCATTGAAATGCTATTAATCCGTTCCAGCCTGCCAAAAACCACACCAATTTTTTTTTAAATATACAGTATATATAAAAATATCTCGCGCTTTATATTTCACCTGTATGCAGCATACAAGTTGGCAGGATGGCCTGGACTGGAGGTACGCACACTTGACTCTAAAGTCTAAACTGTCCAGCCTGGGTTTGAATCCCGACCCAGCTATAACCTGTCATGGGTGAATCACAGGCAGGGTGATTCATCAATGTGTGTACCGCTAAACTGGGCGCCCCGTTTGCGTCCCATTAGTTGTTGGATGTTAAGGATCTCACCGTGTTTTCCACAAAGAGAAGGCGAGCTATCGCCGGCACTCTGAACAAGTTGTGGCCTGGCATGGCATGAACATGAAAACATGAACATGAACATGAAATGTTCGACATGAACATGAAATTTTCCGAAATAACCAAAATGCGAAAACTAAAATGCATCGCTATACGACAGAGATACGTACTGTACTTGAACGGCAAGATAACCACGTGACCAGAACCTACCTGGCGGCGTAAACTCGAAATAACCAAAATGCGAAAACTAAAATGCATCGCTATACGACAGAGATACGTACTGTACTTGAACGGCAAGATAACCACGTGACCAGAACCTACCTGGCGGCGTAAACTCGAAATAACCAAAATGCGAAAACTAAAATGCATCGCTATACGACAGAGATACGTACTGTACTTGAACGGCAAGATAACCACGTGACCAGAACAACCCACCTGGCGGCGTGAACTCGAAATAACCAAAATGCGGAAAAAAAAATGCAGCGCTATACGACAGAGATACTGTACTTGAACGGCAAGATAACCACGTGACCGGGTGGCGAAAGCTCGTAACTCGGATCTCGGCTCGCATCTCAAAGCAATAAACTGCCGGAGCGACGGCTCGTATCTCGAAAAACTCGTAAGTTGGGGCACTCGTAAGTCAAGGTTCCACTGTATATATATATATATATATATACATTGTTACGGTTTTTAGAACCTTCACTTGTAAAATAACAAGCCTTGTAAATAATTCCCTGTAAATATCCCCATCTTCCAGAGGTCAAAGGTCGCACCCCAGCTAGTCCATTTTGCAACAAGTAAGACACCATAGGACCTTCTTCAGTTATTTCATGAGTATGTGTTTCAGGTAAGGATCTGTTTCCAATAATTTGACTCTGTGTTGCATTAATCAAATAACCTAGGCCCTTTTTCATCATCTTCATTTTGTGGTGTAATCTGCCTCCAAATTATATTGTGCGTCTCTGCCAGCCACAGCGCTCGCTCCAAACGCCATTGAACATGCGGCCGAGTTGGAGAAGAAGGGAGGTGGAGCGCCGAGACCAAGGCGTGGCCCTGTCGGTGAGCCAACCAGGGCTAAGGTGAGCTCATTGATAGGCGTGGCCCCATCAACGTGTCACGAAGGGAGGAGCCGGTGAACCCTCGTTACCAATCAGGGCCGAGGCGTGCTCACCGGTAGGCGGACCCAAAAGAGCATGCGGCTTGATACGCAGATGAGCGTCGGATGAGGCAGATGAGACGAGAGGAGAGAGGAGAGAGGAGAGAGGAGAGAGGAGAGAGAGAGAGAGAGAGAGAGAGAGACAGAGAGAGAGAGAGAGAGAGAGAGGGAGAGAGAGAGAGAGAGAGAGAGAGAAGGTCCGCTACCACGACGACATGAACCGCACTGCTTGCCGGGTTTCGCCGCGAACCAAAGCGTGAACCTGGAGCGGGACCTCGACCCCTGAGCCATCTGCCCGGACCTTCCTTCCCTGCCATCTGCCTGATCCTTCTCTTCCTTCCTACCACTACCCTTTCATGTAAGTCCGTTTGTATTGTCCTGGGCATGATAATTAAGAGTGTATAAGCTTGCCTTGTGTCCCTTTGCTCCTCTGCTTGTACATTATTTTCCTTTCATTTCCTCTTTTATTGTACAGTGTAATTAATAAATCATCTTTGTTCTTCCTTACCTTTTGGTTTCCTCTCGTCCGATCGTCTTCATGATTTCCCAATTGAGTACCTGTGGCACGATTAGAACCGATCAGAATCGGGTTTAGTCCTTTTGTTAATGGCTCGGGTTGTGGATTGCTAAACCGCTCGGCAATTACCATCATATCCGTGGCCCGGGTGGAAGTTATCTCCCTGCTTTGCGGACAGATTGGCAAGCAGGTATTTGGGAGCCCATCTTGACCAATCACCCTGGCCAATCTCAACCCCGCAAAGGAGCATTATATTTTCCAGGACTGGTGGATTGGCCAGTGTAAAAGACAAGGGGATTAACCCCCCCTTGGTAAGGGGAGCGCCGACACGGATGCAAGCCAGAAAGGATTGGGGGCAGTTTTATCTCAGACACAGGAGGGCGTGGAGAGAGTGATCGCTTATTATAGTCGGGCCTTGAGTAGGCCCGAGCGAAATTATTGCGTCACTCGCAAAGAGTTATTCGCTATGCTGGCTGCCATGAACCATTTCCACCCGTACTTGTACGGGCGGAAATTTTTGGTTCGAACTGACCATTCCTCCTTGCAATGGCTCCTTCAGTTCAAGGAATCGGAGGGCCAAATTGCAAGGTGGTTGGAAAAGTTGCAGCAGTACGATTTCAGTGTGACCAATAGGCCCGGGAAGGCCCAAGGGGATGCCGATGCACTCTCTCGGCGTCCTTGTTTGGGGGAAAACTGCAAATTTTGTGCAAGACACAAGGAGAGGGAGCAATTGGGCGATTCTGCCCCTATCCTCGTTGTCCGTGCAACCCGGGTGAGAGGGCCAATTTTGCCACTAACCGCAGATGAAGAATTCGGAACATTGGCTTAGAGCATGGCCCAGTGGGAGGATCCTGTCCTGGGACCGGTGTTCGAATGGGTTCGATTGGGACAAAGACCTAATGGGGAAGAGGTCACCCCACTCGGGGTGCCAACAAAAGCATATTGGGCTCAGTGGCAGACCCTGGAATTGAAAGATAACATCTTGAATCGCAAGTGGGTGGAGGTTCCCTCTGAGAGAACTTCCTGGCTGGTGATAGTTCCAAATAAATTCAAGAACACCATATTACAAAAGGTGCATGGTACCCGCTCCGGCGGCCATTTGGGCAGAACAAAGACAACATCTCGGGTCCGCGGAGGTTCTATTGGGTTAATATGGGGCGCGATATACAGGACTGGTGTCAGAGATGCGACGCCTGTACTGCTTAAAAGGGACCAGCATGGAGGATGAGGGCCCCCCTTCAATTATACAAGGTGGGGGCCCCCCTTGAGCGGGTGGCTATGGATATTCTAGGACCGCTACCCCGCACCTGCCAAGTTAATAAGTACATCCTCGTTGTAATGGACTATTTCACCAAGTGGCCGGAGGCCTATGCCCTCCCCAACCAAGAAGCCGGGGTGGTAGCACAGGCCTTCGTGGAAGGATTTGTATGTCGGCATGGGCTTCCACAGGAGCTGCACACTGATCAGGGTCGAAATTTTGAAAGTCAATTGCTAAAAGATGTGTGCAGACTCCTGTCAATAAGAAAAACATGGACAACGCCCTTGCGGCCACAATCTGACGGGATGGTGGAACGGTTCAATCGAACATTGATCCAACAAATGGCCTTGTTCACCACCACCCATCAGGATGGCTGGGACGAACATCTCCCGTATTTGTTAATGGCCTACCGAACCAGCCAGCACAGGGCCACCGCATGCAGTCCAGCGTTGCTTATGTATGGGCGGGAGTTGCGGGCTCCCGCTGACTTGCTATGCGGTCCCGTGCCAGACAACACCACTGACACACCGCCGAGGTTGGGCTATGCATGTCACCTGGAGGAAGGCATGGAGAGGGTCCATGTCTTCGCCCGCCGCCAGCTCCATCTGGCGGGGTCCAAGATGAAGCGCAGGTACGACCACCGGAGCCAGGGGAGTCAGTACGCTCCGGGGATGAAGATTTGGTTCTTCAATCCCCGGAGGCGGAAGGGTAGGTGCCCAAAACTCACCTCTCCCTGGCAAGGCCCGGGGGTCGTCCTGTTGCAAGTCTGTGACGTGGTCGTTAAGATCAAAATGGGGCCACGAGCCCTCCCTCGGATCGTCCATGCCGGCCGAATAAGACCTTCCACTGGCGAGCAGGCGCCCTCGTGGATTGTCTCGGCTTTAGATGCCGAGGCAGGACCCAGTACCTCTTATGAGGGGGGCTCATAGTGCCAGAGGACTGGGGGGAGATAAGGGGTAGATGCCCGATGTAGTGGGATGGTGGCTCTACCATCCCTCACATCCTTGGGGACACATGAGCAATAGTTTTATGGGGATTGGCTGTACAAACTAGCCCGGGAGGGTTAGGTTATTGATATAATCTAGAAATGACAATAGGTAACTTTAGATTTAAGTAGTGACATTGATACCTGTAGAGGGGATGTAGAATAGATTAGATGGATGATAACGACGAGGGAGTGCTTAGTATAAGGGAAGACGGGGAGCATGAGTTTCAGAAGGGAGTAGTTAGATTAGATGATGTAGTGTGCTTGTTAGTAGTGAGAGTAATGAGATGAGGAATTGGTATGGAAGTTCTTTGTGGTGAGCATGATGAATGACATTGTATCGAGTGGATGGCTTGCAAGGGGTGGAAGTGAAGAACAGGTGTGTGGAATGCTTGGTGGGTATGTCGGAGGTGCAGCCGGTGGGTGTGCCCGCGGTGCAGCTTGTGGGTGCATCTTGGGCTTGGTGAAATGAGGAATTGCGTATGGAAGTTCTTGGTCGTGCTGTTGAGGTGAGGCAATGCTCGAGAAAGATGTGTGTGTTTAGAAAGTGCATGAGCAGAGTATTGAGAATGGATGTGATTGTGCATTGGGTGATTGACTTGCAAGGTGTGCAAGTACAATACAGGTGTATGGAGAATGGTTGGATGGAATAGATGGTCTGGAGTAAATGGAGTATGGAATGGATGGTGTGGAGTGGGAGTGTGAAATACGTGGAGTGGAGTGTATGGTGCGAAGGAGCGAGTGGGGGAAGGATGGACCCCTTCAGGAATGCCCGGGTAGGGTAGTTTAAGAGTAGGTAGAGGGAGTAGGTAAATTGTGGTTGGATATTGGCATCTGTGGTGCGAGTAGTTGCACAGAAGTGTTGTGTTGGGTGCATTAGTGGAGTGAAATTGGCTGGGCGTGTGGCCTGTTAGTGAGAATGGTTGGTTGGGCACTCAGCCACTGTTAGTCTGTCAGCCAGGTGAGGCCGCAGGTAGGCTCTGGGAGCCAGTAGTAGTTCAATGGGACCTGAGGATCCGGAGGGCAGACCCGGGTAGCCTGACGCAAGAGAGGGCGGTAGTGGGGTGAGAGCGTCAGAGGGCCTTCCCCATGTAGGTTAGGGTGAGGAGCAGGTAAGCTCGGGAGGCAACTACAATGGCGGAGGTGTGCAGGTGAGCGGACCTGCTAGGGGAGCCACATGACCCAGCCCGGAAATTGTGCGAGGGCACAGGGAGTAGAATCGGGGGAGTGAGACCCCAAATTGGTGAGCACCACGGTATGTTCAATGGGAGTTCGGTTCTTAGAACCACATAGAGTAAAAATGGCCAATGGTTTGGCAGGGAAAGCCCCCGGGTAGTGTAAAGTGTGTTAGAATGAATGGGTTTCTCTCATCTCCTCTTCCTGTTCAGGCTGGAGTTCCCCAAGGCAGTGTTCTGGGCCCCGTGCTTTTTCTGGTCTTCATCAATGATCTCTCTGACTCTCTCGAAAATCCTCTCTATCTCTTTGCTGATGACTCCACTCTCTGCCGCTCCATTCCTCTTCCCTCAGATCGACAGTCTGCTGCCTCCTCACTCTCTGAAGACCTGGACAAAATCACAGACTGGTCAAACAAGTGGAACATGTCTTTCAATCCTGACAAATCTCACACTCTTACTATGTCTCTCCAAAAAGATCGACTGGACAACCCTCCCATCTACTTTCTCAACAATCCTCTCCAAGAAGTTCTGTCGCTCAAGATTTTGGGTCTCACTATCTGCCATGATCTTTCTTGGGAAAACCACATTTCCAAGCTGGCCTCCAAAGCCAGTCGCCGACTGGGCATCCTCCGTCGTGCGAAGTCCTTCCTCGGCACACCTGAGCTCCTCACCACATACAAGGCTTTCATCCGCAGCTCAATGGAATACTGTTCTCCCCTATGGGCCGGTGCTCCTGCCTCACACCTAGCTCGGCTTCACGCTGTTGAAACCAAAGCTTTCAGAATTATTGGAATCTCCCGTGATGAAGCTATCTCTGAGGGCCTTTCACTCACTCACCGCAGGCAGGTAGGTGGTCTTTCTGTCTTCTACCGACTCCTCTCCGGCCTTGCACCCCCAGCTCTCTCTGTGCTCTGTCCCCCAAATATTCCTACAGGTCGCACAAGATCTGCCAGCAACCCTCTGATGGTTAAACTGCCGAAATCTCGGCTCTCTGCTCACCTTCACTCTTTCATTCCTCTTTTCTCCCGCCTCTGGAACAAACTCCCTCACTCCCTTCAATCCCACTCCTCCCTCCAGGTCTTTAAAACAGCTGTTCACCACCATCTCTTATCTTCCCCCATCCAAAACCTTGATCTTTTCTACCCCCGCTAATTCACCCCAGATCCACCTTGTTTGAAATTCCAACTTCTTTCCTGGAAGTCCTGGCAGTGTCCATATGTTTTATACCTCTCCCACCGCCCCCTTCCCATGCCCCCCCCCCCCCAAAGCCCTCGCCCTCTCTCAGATCTCTCGATGTCTCCATGTCTCTCGGTCCCTGCTCTCAAATGTTGTGTTTGTGTCCTTCCCCCTCTCTCGCCATCTTGTCTACCGCTCCCGATGTTATATGTTTTATGTGTCGGTTTGTCTTTCTGTGTGATTAATGTTCGCTCTTTCACGAGCCTCGATCTTGTATACAAAAAAAAAAAGAAAAAAAAAAGTCATTTCAAAGGTAGTTAGGATTGAAAGTCTCTTCGCACCATCCGCATCCACTCACCAAAGTGACAGGACTCTGCACCACAGTTTTTTGCAAATGTCTGGGATGTAAGACTCATCATGACGTGGGGTGACATTGTTTATATTCCATCTCTTCCTCCTTAGGAGGGATTAATGAGGAACTAGCCGAAACCCGTGGAACATCCACGGAAGGGAGGATGTGGTGTATGGATAGAGTGTACCATTATGGATGGCATAGGGGATTTGCTTGTCCGAGTAAGAGTTAGGAAGAAAGATCAATTTTCACTTGTGCAAAAATGCTACTCACAATTACATCACCTGTGCGTCGGCCTGTGATTGAACCAGAGAGTTGGCCTGTGAGTCAACTTCCTTTCCAATGTCTGCAAGAATTGAAATACTGATTGTGAATGTGTAAAATTAAATGAAAGAGGAACATGCATATCAATAGATGATGCCATCGAAAAGGAGAGCAGCTGTCAATAGAAAAGGGTGTCTGACTTATCAATTTGACATTAATGCACAGGAAATGACAAACAAAAAAACAAAAAAAACAAAAAAACAAACAAACAAAAAAACAGAAAAAACATCAGCATCCATGGCACTTGGGGGGGAAAAAACGAAAAAAAAAAAACGTGGCATCAGCCAGCCACAGCCAACTATCACGTACCGTCTCGAAGTCAATGCCATCCTTTTATCTCTTCATATACAAGTACAACTCACTGATCGCAACGTCACTCCATTTAACTTTATTAAAATGACGATAAAGACGTGAAACCCGTGGAACATCCACGGAAGGGATATCTTTCGTCTGTTTTCAGCTCGTTATCTTTAAGCTTCCTTACGTCTCGCCACCTGCTACACCTCTCTGAGTTACGAGGATTTATGCAACACACCCCGAGTATCGCAACGTCACTCCATTTAACTTTATTAAAATGACGATAAAGACGTTTCCTTATACATCCTAATTTCAAATGTTCAAGGGAATAAAAAAGCTTCCTTACATCTCGCCACCTGCTACACCTCTCTGAGTTACAAGGATTTATGCAACGCACCCCGAGTATCGCAACGTAACTCCATTTAACTTTATTAAAATGACGATAAAGACGTTTCCTTATATATCCTAATTTAAAATGTTCAAGGGAATAAAAAGACCATTTGTTGCACACCACCCATCACACCACTCGACTGTCGAATCAGCGGACGGCTCGCATCGCCTTCACCCAGCAGATGCCAATACGATGGTGTCGTAAGATGGTGTCGTATCGGCCGATAATCGGATGCTTTTGGGTCCCAAAGTCGGCGAATTCAGATTTTTTTAGTATGGCTGTACGTGATAAACAAAGAGCGCGGTTCGTAGATGGAAAATGCATTAGTGCTGTGGGCATCGGGTCACTGGGTGCGGCGTAAAAGGGATAACAAAGTCGAGTCCTTACGGTATTATTATATAGATTGATTAATGGCAAATTTGGTTTGGAGGGATTGATGATGAATTTGGATTAGGGGAGATATGGGGAAGACAGGACGTAGAGAGGAATTTGTAAATTGTGTAAATACGGGGTAGGGGCAAGGGTAGGTTTGGAGACAGGGGGGGGGGGGGGGGAACGTACGCTAGGGACGAGATTTCTCCTCTCGCTCTCCAGCGCACCTCACTCTGCATTGCCTTGTGTTGATGTGTACTCTTGCGCCCTTGCAACCTGCTAACCCTGCTTTGTCTTCCTTCCCCACTCATGGACCGTGGTCTTTGTTTGCCGAGGGGAAAGTGTGCAGGTGTCGCAGTTGTGCACCCACAACCTCGCTGCTTGCCTGCCTGGACCGGTACACCACTATATGGACCACATGTTTGTGGCCGAGCACCACTTTATGGACCACACATTTTTGTGGCCGAGCACCACATATGGACCCCACGTTTTGGGGCCTGGCACCTCTGCTGGGGACCGGCCATGGTGGCCAGTGGAAATCTTGCTTGCGGACCACGGTTGAGGTGGCACCTAAGCCATTCAGGTGACCACCCTTAGTTGGCCCCTGCTGGCCGTAATTAAAAGAAAAGTGGACTCGGTTTGTGCCCTTTTATTTCTAAATAGGCAGCAAGCAAGAAGTCAACCAGAACCAGTGGCCCAGCAGAGAAGACGTCGCAAGGCATCATTTTATTATGCTGAAATGTATGACTGTGCACTGGATGGTCCTTTTCGTGCATAGTGGTACTTTTGGTGCGTTTTGTTGATTGGTGCTGGTGGTATCGGTACAGTGCAGTGCATGGCATGATTTTCCTCTTATCAAAAACATCTGCTTTTGTTTCCCAAAAAGACAGGTCCTGGGTGTAGTTTTGTAAATAATCAAAAATAGTGTCTTTGTAAATAATGCTCCCCACCGTCAATGTGTAGTTTGAAAGTTAATTCCGCAATTTGGTTATTCTGTGGGCATGAGTCTGCCAGGTAGAATGCAACGCAGCAGGCGGGACATACTTAATTGTATTAAAAATGTCGCACTCAGGGTGAGGTTAAAAGTAGAGGGTAACCACAACTGAGTGTCACACTAAGTTAAAGTTTTGTCGGCACGGAACGTGCCTGGAGGAGAGACGGGTGCAGTGTTACGGTTTTTAGAACCTTCACTGGTAAAATAATAAGCCTTGTAAATAATTCCCTGTAAATATCCCCCATCTTCCAGAGGTCAAAGGTCGCACCCTAGCTAGTCCATTTTGCAACACGTAGGACACCATAGGACCTTCTTCAGTTATTTCATTAGTATGTGTTTCAGGTAAGGATCTGTTTCCAATAGTTTGACTCTGCGTTGCATTAACCAAATAACCTAGGCCCTTTTTCATCATCTTCATTTTGCGGCGTAATCTGCCTCCAAATTATATTGCGCGTCTCTGCCAGCCGCAGCGCTCGCTCCAAATGCCATTGACCACACGGCCGAGTTGGAGAAGAAGGGAGGCGGAGCGCCGAGACCAAGGCGTGGCCCTGTCGGTGAGCCAACCAGGGCTAAGGTGAGCTCATTGATAGGCGTGGCCCCATCAATGTGTCACGAAGGGAGGAGCCGGTGAACCCTCACGACCAATCAGAGCCGAGGAGTGTTCACCGGTAGGTGGACCCAAAAGAGCATGCGGCTTGATACGCGAGAACAT